>NC_056742.1:174375574-174730574 GCF_019279795.1 Protopterus annectens | reverse complement strand
GCTCTAATTCCACATTTAATGCACTAAGGACTTCATTGTATATACTTTAATGCATTTACTGGTATTGTTTTGTGCTTTTATTGCACTACAGCTGGCATTATTCATTTCTTTCAACACAGCTCTAATTCCACAAGTATTGCATTACAGACTTTATTGTATATACTTTAATGCAGTTAATGGTTTACCCTGACGTGCTTATATCACTGCAGTCAGCATAATACATACGTACTCAATGCCTTCAAGATGCAACCTGGCTAGGCACCCAGCGTGTGGCTCAACATTGCGAGCCCTCTCTTCTGCAGCTGTTGGGAGAGGAGCACACCATTATGCATAATAGTTTTTTGGAGACATTTAGATTAGATATTGGTGAAATAGAGGTAAAATGACTTATACTTGTGGGGCATTCCCTGCTTGAGCTTCTTGGACCCAGGTGTCCAAGAGTTCCCCCTTTCTTTGTTTCAGGTCATCATAGTGGTGACAACACTGCTGACCTGTGCAGGGGATAGCAGTCACACTGGTGAGTTCTGTGGTCAGCCGGTCTCAGGCCTCCGCCTTACACTCTGAGCCCTGGAAATCTCCCTGCAGCAGCCAGTCTTCATGTTTTTTTACTAGGAGTCCAACCATGACCCTGGACTCCAGAATGCCCTAATGATGCACCCAAAAGTGCACAAATTCACCAGCACAAGCCATAGTACCCTTCAGAGACAGAACCCCAATATTCAACCTCTTCCTATATTCTTTGCCCTTACACATCATTGGCCAACATTCAAAAAAGTGCTGCATCACTTAACCCTGTGCAAACCAGCACAGCTGAGCTGAAAGTTATGAAAACTCACAGAACTGTAGTCTTAGTGGAGCTTAGCATTACACCAGCCAGCCATGCAGCGCATAAACATTAAGAGCCATTATAATTATTATGTGGTGCTTAGCAGAGCTTATAAGAGCTATATTTTAAATTAGACTGCAAAATGTGTATATTAAAATTAAATACTTATTTGTTTTCAGTGTATTCAAACCCAGGACCTTTTACACATGGAGCCGTGACTCTACCCATTAAGCTATGTGGATATTCAGAAAACAGGTGTACTTTTACATACAACACTAAGCTACCTATAAGCAGTGCTAAGCACCGCACAGAGCAAACACACTCAGATACACTATTTATAGATGTCTGGCAGTTGTCAGGGTGCCACTTAGCATTGCTGCACTCCGTGCCACGCTGCGCAAACATACTTTTTTATAAAAAATATAGATAAAAATAAAACACTAGGACAGTGCTGGGAGTCTCTTACTCCTCTGTGGACATGGTTATCACTACACACTCCCTGTACTGATTCAATAACACTGTTCCTCGCCTCTCCCTCAGCAACACACCTTCATTAATATGCATGGCTCGCTGTCGAGAGGGAACCATGTACATAGACATGGTAACATTCTGTGTAAGCTCTATACCATGCCTACATGGATTTTATTAAATCCTGCGGAATGTCTTTTTTGCCTGGTCTCAGTCTGGTGAGCAGTAGCAGTAACACAATCTTGTTAACGAAAATAACCAAAAAAATCTTTTGTATCAGGCCTACTACTAGTAAGAAGTAGAAGTTCATTTGGTTTGCACCTTTCAGATATGAAATTAATAGTCAGAGTACAAGTGTGATAAATCTTAGCAAATCACTGGTGCCTTATGATATTTGAAAGTAAACGTCGCTGGCACATAAAATAAGATCTTGAACACATTATCTGCTGTAGCTTTTATCCTCCTGTATTTCCTCTTCCTTTCTCTGTTTTTCCAACTTCTCTTCCCTCTTCATCTTTTCCTGTTGATCCTCCATCTTCTCTATCCTTATAGTGGGCACCACCTACTTCCCACCTTCTGCCATTAACCTGTGTTGTTTTTGTTTATTTTTGACAATATCTACCTGACGTCTACCTGCCTCAATCTCTACTGGTCCATACATGGTCTTTGCCATCTTTTCCCCTGCCTTGCCCCTTCACCTTGTTTCTCCCTACCCTTATCATCCTCCATTTAATATTTAACCTCTTCCTATATTCTTTGCCTGTATCATTCACTCTACCATAGTCCCCCCCAGTCATTTCAGCCTACGTTTTTCTCCTTATTTCCTTCTCTCTGTCATTTCTGCCAGTCTTACAAAACTAAGTTCTCATTCTGTTCTCCAAAACTTCGCATTGCACTTATATCTTGCTATCATTCTGCATGGTACACATCCAGATCCAATCACTGGTCCCTCAAACTGACTCCTAGTCTACTCCAACTGTAGAGTGCCATGCTTTTCATTCAGTTACCCCTCCACCCCCACCACAATAATTCAGTCTGGTTCCAACTGATACCCCCTTAACATATAGCGTAGGCTAATACTGCCTATTATACCTTAGTATAGTTTGTGTCAAATTCACCATTTGACAGCAGCAGCCTTCCTTAACACCAAGCAGACATCTGCAATACTGCTTAAGCAATAAGTTTACATCTAACAGAAACTTCTGATGCTTTCTTAGCAACCAAACTCTGACTTAGAATAACAACTGTTCATATGTAAAGACAAGGTCAATGTTATAGGCCTTGTATGCACTAAAATGGGCAAATAATAGGCATGAACAGTTAGTGTTGATATCATTGTTAGTTTAATTAGCATAAGGTAATTTAAGAGCTACTTATATTAAGAACCCAATGAGGAGAAGGACTGAAGACAATGGAAACATATTGCAACAAGTCTAGCCTTGAAATAAATACTTCAACTTTTTTGAGCCCTTACTTTGAAGAGCAAGATTATAATGCCTTTGTCATCAAGTTAATTGATTGTTAATTAAGGCACAGGTGAGCAGTTAACACACCAATTAATTTAAGAAATAGTGTAAGACAAATAAGATTTTTTATTCTGTCCTTTCTAAATTTATGAAAAAAAATGAAACTGACAACTTAGGTCAGTATAAAATCACAGTGCATTGTCACTGTGGCACTAGTTAGAACCAGTAAATAAAACTGCTATAGCAGCAGGTCTAGCATCAGAATGAAAGTGAACTTTTATCAGATTGCGAGGATATTTGTGACCTGGTTAGGCAATGACTACAGACTGATGTTATTCTAAGTTAAACTTGGTGGTGATTTTCTGTCTTTGCTATCAAGGAGAGTGAACTAGAGAATTGCAAGCTATTTATTATGTGTGGTAGAATATTAAATCACAGCTATTACTGTCACAGATTGGTAATAGAGGAAGGCATACCACTGTCTGAGAGAATATCATGCTTTTTGCCAGGAGGAGACTTGATATTCATCACTTTCTCATGTGGGTAGTGAGAAAAACTATACCACTATCCAACAGAAACATAATTGTCAGTAGTAGGGTTTGTCCTACCTAAAACAATATACTGTGTCCAGTAGCTGAGGTGTCTTGACATTTTATTAGGTGGGGGACAAATAGCTGTAGAGATTAGGTTGTACCTTTCATAATCAGTACTAAATTAATATTTGCAGTTGCTTGATCTCATAAGTCTACTTTTTTGACACCTCCAACTTAATGATTTCAAGACTATAAGTTGGTAATTAACTTCATACTATGGTGTTAAGACTGATTTCTTTAGTCTTCACTTGCAGAATGTTGTGATTTTGAGCAAGTTGCTTAAGCAGATTGTATACCTTTGAAAATAATAACTTGTACCTAAACCTCAGTCAGTTAATACACCAATAAAATAAATTCAGCATTCTCATCTCATCTGCTGGGTATACTTAGACTTCTTCATTGTGGTCAGCAAGGTTTTGTATCCCCTGCATTTTGTGTCAGCTTTGAGAGCTTTTGTGTTATTTCCATCATTATTTTGCTCTACCCACATCCGTTCTATGATTTGCTTCGGCCTTCCTGAAAAACGTAATGTCATGTCCTCTAAAAGCCAAGTCAGAATTGTGTTACTCTGAAAATCTAATAGCTCTAATGTAATCCTTTTCTGTATACTGTCAAGTAAAATCAACACTGAAACTTATGTCTTAACGTTTTTTTGTTTCATAACAAAGCAGATATGCTCCAATTAAAAATAAACAATCCTTATTAGCTCATTATCTTAGGATATTATTATCCTATCCAGAAGTTGTTTTTTTTTTCTATGATGACTACTGATTTCCTTTTGAAAACGTACAATTGAAGTATATTTTAGAATTAATTCATGCTGTGAGCTGAATCAACATATAATTCAACTATAATTCGACTTTTCAGTATTTAAGTTTGACATTTTCTAAGACTGAGAAGGGCAGCTAATTTTAAATGAGAGTGTTTTTGCTGCATCTTTATCAGATCTGTCTCATGGGTCAGGGTGATGAATAAGCTGATATCACATTCTGCTTCTATGGCAACAGTATTTATAGCTGCAGGACACAATGCATTTTACAATAGTGTATGACCTTTTTATAAGACAACATTGTCTGTTATAAAACAGAAGTGTATAAAATGTCCTGGCAATGCACATGAATAAGCTAATTATCAGTTACACACTACATGAGAACTCAAGAGTTTAGAATGCTGCATGCTGAAGTGATAATGTTTTCAGTTAGCCTTGTGATGAATATATTCTGTAATTACCTCCACATTCTTACTGAAGTCTTATTTCTTAAATATTTTTTACACAGTGAAGAATAGAAAGGTCTTTGAAACCCATGCAGTGTATACAACATTAACAACACATTGTACATTTTCACTGATATTTGCTTGTCCATCACTTCAGTATCATGTGAAAGAGATCTTGTAGAAACACAACTATTTTAGAATTACATACACACGCGCACGCACACACACAAAATGCACTTGAGACAGAAGGTGACAAAAAAATCATTGTGAAGCTCTCTTTCCACTTCCTTTATGTACTGTTCATGAGGCTTTTAAGTGTTAAGACCTATCCCAGATACCAAGACAAACATTTCATTGAATTTTTTTTTTGTTATAAATTCAGCAAATTAGTATATGTTATGTAGAAGCGTGGGACCTCTTACAGTTTATGTTTTGTCACATAAAATGAAGAAAATAAAGAAATTAGACTAGACTCAGAGAAATGTGAACTATACAAGGGTGTGCAATTATCTATAAGGCTAAGGTGATTCACAAATAATAGCTGATGACATAGCTGCAGTTATTTCTCCAGACTATGCAAATGGGCTACTTTATTTTATGCATATCAGGCAAAATATTTACTTGGCCATATAGACTTAAATATAGCCCTGGATACTTACATAACCTTGACCGTATACCAGTGACTGCATAAATACAGAAAGGTAATTTTTAGCTGTATGTACTATGTCAGGCTTTAGATACAGTTTTTAAAAACTGATACATAAAACAGCAAAGAATACACTCAATTCTAGTCATACTGAATGATATCTGTACACACAGATGTTAAGATGTTTCTTCACCCTCATCCTCACCTTCTGCCATCATGCACTTTCTTCTGGCCTCTATCAACCCTTTTGTTTTCCCTGCTATGAAAGGGCCAACATATGTTATGCTGTCATGGTGAGAAGTACACACCCTTCATTCATTCCCAGTAGGGGTGACAGTCCATCAGTCCATTTATTGTCCTTTGAAGGTAAGAGTTAGAAACTAGAAAGCTTTCATTTATATGAGGGCTTTCATCCTTCTTTGACTAACTCACTACTTTTGGTGCCTGGTGAATATAACGTAACCCAACTGACTGACTCAATAGCTGCTATAGTACACCTTCAACAATCTTTTTTCAGTTAGTGGTGCAGTAAATCCTGCCACCTTCCTCTACCCTAGCCTAAGCACGCTGGTATCAGTACCTCACTTCCACCATCCTCATCTCAGTTTTAGTAGAACCTGAACCATTAGTTGAACCCAGGTCACCTGTGTATTACTATAGCAATAACCCACGCCAAGCCAACCGTGGGTAAATACAGCATTATCCACACCCAGGCATGGGTTATTGCTATTATACCATGACATTATTTAAGAAAAGAAACTATTACTTTTCTTAAATAATGGCATAGTATAATGCCTGTTTACTGCCCTTCCGCAGATGTCTGGCATCCGCGGCAGTTCTGATGTACTGCGCACCTGCGCAGTACATCAGAGCTGTGGGCAAAAGCAACGGAGAAAGCAAGATCTCCGTTGCTTTTTTTTTTACTGTTTCGCTATGTTAAATGGGTTTAACATAGCAAGACAGCTTTAAAATAAGCAACGGAGATGTCCGTTGCTTATTTTAAAACTGTCTCGCTATGTTAAACCCATTTAACATAGCGAAACAGTAAAAAAAGCAACGGAGATCTTGCTTTCTCCGTTGCTTTTTTTAAAAACCTATCTCGCTATGTTAAATGGGTTTAGCATAGCGAGACAGCTTTAAAATAAGCAACGGAAATCTCTGTTGCTTATTTTAAAGCTGTCTCGCTATGTTAAACCCATTTAACATAGTGAGACAGTGTTTTAAAAGTAGAGTTATACTAATGGAAAAAAGTCCGGGCGACCGGACCTTTTTCCATTAGTATAACTCAATTTACAATGTGCACGCTGGCCAATCAGTGTGCACGTTTGGGGGAGGGTCATGGTATAATTAGGAATATATCTTCTAGGTTGATGTATGATACCAAAATGTTTAATATTAGGAAGAGGTGGTCACTGTGTCTTTCTGCTGTATATATTTGATATAGATGGTTGGGATGCCTGTAGATATGCAAATTATGCATATCCCTGAATTATGTTGAAATATAACAATGCAATTTGACTTATTAGCGAAACACAGGCTGCACAGATTTGAAATGCTTTCTGCACTTTCTGAATCCTATTTATTTTAAGCTGTATCATGCTAGATGTTATACAGTTTTAGCTATAAATCATCTCACAGAGTGAAAAAAATCAAAATATTGTGATTTTATTGGTTGTCACATATATGTTAGAATAATTATGTTGATTTCTTTCCTGCATGTCTGTGTGTTCATAAGGCCTACAAAACTTAACATGTCTTATAATGAATTATTGATTTTATAATAAAGTGAAATGCTACAGATATTTTATAAACATTGCATACATTTCCAACGATGAAAAAAACACTGTACACTTATTACAGAGCTTAACTATTGGCATATCATGTTTGTGTAGTTTAATCAAAGCTGTGCAAAGCATTGCTTACATTTTATTGTTAGATTCTGAAATTCTTATAACATCTAGAGGAAAATAAAGAAGGAAACATAGGAAGTTGCTTGTAAATCATATACTACTGTAGAATTCAAGACAATGATTCTGGTAATGTTTGATTCCATTAATAAATAATCAATCTATTTGTTGACATTTCCTGCAGTGGCATTTATTCCTGGTGCACTGGGAAAGGTTAACCAAAAGTCATTCTTCAATAGATGATGCCTTATTAATATTTAACCAATTATTTTCAAGTTGAGATATTTGATCCCCTCATGAGTAAATCCTTAGGTATGAGCAATAGTAGTTTACAGAAGATCCCAAATGCCCATTCATGCCAAGACAGTCCTGACAAGATCCTCATGATAGCTGTACAGGGTGCATGTCAACTTTGTAGTAAATCAGTCCTGACAAGATCCTTGTGCTAGCTGTACAGGGTGCATATCAACTTTGTGGTAAATCAGTCCTGACAAGATCCTCATAATAGCTGTACAGGCTGCATGTCAACTTTGTAGTAAATCAGTCCTGACAAGATCCTTGTGATAGCTGTACAGTGTGCATGTCAACTTTGAGATAAATCAGTCCTGACAAGATCCTTGTGATAGCTGTACAGGGTGCATATCAACTTTGTGATAAATCAGTCCTGACAAGATCCTCATGATAGCTGCACAGGGGGCAAATCAACTTTGTGATAAATTAGTCTTGACATGATCCTCATTTTAGCTGTACAGGTTGCAAATGACCTTTGTGATCCAAATAGTGGTTATGTCATTCTGTTTAAAATTCCATGCATAGTGATCCTTCCATTCTCTTTAAAATTCCATGCATGCCCTTTGCCTTTTTCAAGGGCAAACAGCATTTATCACCATAACAACTTGCTAGGACCTGTACATATAGCCTAGATTCTTGCTTAGAATTCAGTGTTTGATTGCAATCTGAAAGTAGCTGGTTATTCAGGGGAAAGTACTATACTCTGATAATGATCTTCCTAATAAAAAAATAGACTTGCATACTTGTGTGCTTCTCTATTTCTATGTAATTACGATAGTTGTTATAGTTATGTGTTCACTATTTATACTTGATTCAAACGGCCGCTATATTACTACTTATGAGTTTCCCTAGTTCTGCTTGATTCAGACTGTATTCATTATTTTAGAAGGGAAGCTTAGATGACTTATTATGATTGCCAGGTTTGTGTTACAAATGTTTAAAAAAGGATACAAACGCTGAAGATTGGGACTTTTCATGCTTATAATCTCCATTTAGGTTTAGAGCTTACTTTATGATGTTCCTACTGAAAGTATTCCCTTGAAACATAAGTATTAGTTATGAAAGCTTATGTGTGTTTGTACAGTAGGATAAAATAGGAGTGAGTAGTCTGTAAATTTAATTGTCATATTCAGCAATTCTTTGGTTTCAGTAAATGAGTCATGAAGAAATCCTACTATAAGATCATGGACCATTTTATTTATATATTTTTTATTACTCTCTTTAATGCTGCTTGTTGATCATCACCCCCCTCCCAGTCAATTAACTCATTTCTTCCCCATTACTAGGGTGATGGTCAATGGGCAGAGGCTATCATTCGGACAGCTATGAGAGGTGGTTCAAGATTTTTGATGCTTCAAACCCTACTCCCTGCCTGCACCTGGTGATCATGCAATTTTCTAATCATAGAGATTATTCCTTCACTTCTGCAAGGGGCATTCTCTCCAAACATCTTCCAAAGCAATTAGCAGTGGTTTCTCTGGCCTCTACCAGGGAACTTGCTCCAACACCCACCCCTATAATAGGTCAGTGGGCTATGCTACTCAACCACTTCTACTCCCCTGCCCATCTCCTTCAGTGCTGGGGCCATTATCAGCTACTGGTTGTCTGTGTCACACTCAAAGCTACATTTCTCTGCAGACTTTATTTGACTGTTAATGTACATGTTACACAGGACTGAGTGAATTCATAACATAAAAGTAGTTCTTGGAATAATATTGATCATCATTGACTAGGGAAATGTTGCCCTTTTCTTCATCTTAGTAGATAAACACTGTATCATGTTTCAGTTTTATGTCAAATGGCCCTAGTAACATTAAGTTCTTGAAACCACCCAAATTGTTAATACAAGGTATTTATATCTATATCATTAGCCACCTACCTACAACTGATTATATTATGCTTTTTACCTTAATAATTTTTATTTTTATGCATTTAACCATTTGACAAGATACATTTTTACGAGAAACTGTGGAATATTTTTGCATGACATGGCTAGGGTGACAACTGTTAGCCTCAGGCAAGGAATTTCTGGTAAATGGCTTTCTATAAAGACTAATTGCTATGGTTCCATCAATCATTTTGGTGACAGTCACATCAAGAAAGTCAATATTGAACAAATCCACTTTACCTGAGAAAATCAAACCAAAAGTGTTGTTATTCAAATATTTGCTTGAGGCTAACAGTTGTTACCCTAGCCATGTTAATAACAATTTTCTGAAGTTGCAATTTTTAAGACTGAGGAAAATAAATTGCTGAATGAATGACTATGAGAAAGAGGCTAATAACATGGAAGAAAGGTTTGTGAATAGGGGTTATAGTACAGCATTAGTTAGACAAGCTAAAATAGAGGCTTTTAAAGTGTCTAGAGTTGAATTATTAAATCCTAGAGATCAGGGAGTAAATTCTGATAGAAAGTCAACTAGGTTTGTGACAACATATGGCACAAATTCTTAAAAAATGTGTTTTGTTATTAATAGGTATTGGCATTTTTTGAAGCCTGAACCTTTTTTTTTTTTTTTGAACAGAGTTTGGAAAATTATTGTCAATTTAGTTTTAGAAGAGTTAAAAACCTAGGGGAATATATCTCTTGGTTTAAGAAGAAGAAAAATAATACAACCAGAACAGCATTAAACAAGTTAAGTAGCAGTACTTTCTGTGTAAATTGTGTGTACTGTAAAGTGGTCTCTAAGAGTAAATCATCTAGATCTGTTAATACTTCTAAAGTTTATTGTATTAGGCATTTAATCAAATGCACTACAGAATGGGTGATCTATATGGCAGTATGCCAATGTGGGGCTTTTTATGTAGGCCAAAAGTCTGGACCTTTTAAACAACGGAAAGCTTTACACCTTAGTGATATAAATTGTAAGCGCACTAAGATTGCACTTTTTAAGCATCAGATGTGCCTCTGCACATTTAATTTTTGTTGGGGTAGATATAGTGGTGGGTGAGGGTTTGTCTAATATATCAAAACATAAATTGTTAGATAAAAAGGAAAAAGTATGGATTGTTAATTTAGGGGCCATGTGCATACCTGGTTTAAATTAATACTAGTAATGCTTTTTATTTGTTACTTCATGGTTCTGATTTTCATTAATGTATTAGAATTATTAATTTTGATTTGAGATATATTTTCTATTATGCATTGTTGTATTTTATAAGGATGATATTTTTTGGTGACTGCCATTCTAAGACTTTAACTTTTAAGTAAGTTTGCTGCACATGTCCAGTTTGCTCTGATGACAGCAGTGAGCGAAGCCATTTTGCATTGTTTCACATTGCTTGTTAAGACACCATGGATTAAGTTTTTCTTTAGTGCTTTCTAATATTTGAATTAAAGAATGAAAGATTTCAGAGTTATGCTTCTGTTTTATGGCATTGTACATTGCTTAAAGGTACGATATACAACATATAATGTATGACACTATATTTAAGCACACGAGTGCTGTTTTTTTGCTGATGAAGATATATGTGTGTGAGTGTGTGTGTGTGTGTGTGTGTGTATATATATATATATATATATATATATATATATATACATACATACATACATTTGTATGTATATATATTGTTGGTGTGGATGTTTACCCCCACTTTAGGAATGCAAAGAGGATTGCCTAGCATTGCCTCCAGTAAAAATAAAAATGTGTTTTGCGAGCTTGAGAGTATTGCTGTTTGATTTAGTGACCTCCTAAGCTTTAAGATTTTTTGGAGTTGAACAATCACATGTCAATTAAACAAAGTGTGACAGTTCATAGAAAATTCCATCCTATCCCCTGCAGGAAATCCACCATATTCTACCCACTCCCACCTTTACAGCCCCAGCTAATCAAGTGATTGCTTCACCAAAATAACTGAAGCTGGTTTTGACTTATTACTGAAATTCTAAGTTCTGATTGCATTCCAAAACATGTTTAAGTTCCTGCCATTTCTGTGAGATGAGTTACAATTCTATAAGCAAGACTGCAGTGTTTCAGCTCACTTAAATACATTTTAAAGAAAATATTTTTGATAGGGGAATTTAACCCCCTACACTTTCAAAGCATTTAAGCACAACTATTCAAAATAAGTAATAAGAAAGTATGAAGTGGGTTTGGTTGTTAAAAGCAATGACAATCACCTGTAAATCTGTCAGACAACTTCTAATGAATATGGGAGAAACATTGCTTGCTCACTGTCCTTATAAAAATTGTTTCATTTCAAAGTACCAAGTAAAACTATACAAGCACTTGCCCTCAAACATATAATACTTAAGTTGACCCTTTTACCGCATCACCACATTTACTTGCATTTTTAGATTTTGCTTGGGCTGTGTATTTTTCTGTCCTTCTTGGTGCTGTGCTTGCTATTGTAAAACTGCT
Organism: Protopterus annectens; assembly: GCF_019279795.1. NCBI lineage: Eukaryota > Metazoa > Chordata > Ceratodontiformes > Protopteridae > Protopterus > Protopterus annectens. The sequence goes on along the minus strand of NC_056742.1, from coordinate 174,718,801 downwards.
CCCCGTTGATTATTTTCTGTAGTGCCTGGGGACTTCTCCCTTGAGATACTCCATTCTTACCATTCAGTAGACTGAAGTAGTGCAGAAAAGCTGCTGCTCAGAAACACTTCTGTGGGGAAGATTTTTTTTTTCTGTTGCTGTCTTCTGCTTTCATTCTGACCTATTGCACATTCTGTCTGCTGTGGTCACTGGCTGCCATTGTATAACTTGTCCACTTGGTGGTATCACTACATAATTAGCTGGCTCTGCGACTTTCCACACTCTCTTTTCTAGAGTACACTTAACTGGCCAATGATAATCCTCAGAGTACCTGACATATTATCTGCCTGAGTGTCATTCACAGTATATTACCTTAAGCAACAGAGGTATTTTGGGGAGGAAAATATATAGTTATTGTTTTGAGATTATACCTGCAAATCAGTCAGATACTTCAAAATTGTGACCAGATCACTACAATAGCCTCATAGATGCCACCCTATCCTCTAATTAGAGTACTGGGTACATTATCTTAGTACAGGTGCACCAAATGTTCCAACATGAGAAATGATTTACATTCTGTTACAGACTGTAAGACATATTTCTTGTCAGCTCAATTCAAAAATTTAAAAAATATTTGCTTGGGTGGTGTGCCTTTAGGTCTAAAGTTATCTGTCCACCTTAATAAAAGCAACATTGTGTACCTGACATGTACAAGTCTGCATGGTCGTCACCACTGCCATTGTGGAGATCTTCAGTATGCATTTCTTAGTTGCTGATGATGGTTGTTTTCAGCTTTAAGATTCACAATATCCTTCTCTATAATTTATGTGTCATCAGAAAATCTTTTTTTTCTGGAAGCTCATATGATTGATGCTGGACGTGAGTCACACCTACAGAGCCAGAATTGGTTGCTGTGTGGGAGGACCACAGATAGACAACTTTGTTACTGCTGATGACCCGAAGAATAGTGAAAGTAGTACAACAACTGTCAGAATATATCTGTAAGAATGGGTCAATCAGTGGCATAGAGAGATAAAGCCCTGATTATACACCAAGCAACCTAGGTTCAAACAGTGGCTCAGGCACTTGTAGGAGGTGCCTGGGCAGAATAAGAGTGAGCGGAAGCTGCCAGCTCATCCATCCTAGAGGACGGAGAGGTGGGTCCATGTGTCCTTTCTACTAGATGTTCATATAATTATTAGTAGGAATTCATCAGTAACAGGAATTGCATTAAGATAGCTGGCATTTTTACCAATTCATTGTGTACAGTGTAATAATTTTGAATGACTTATTCTCTCTTTCTTTTAGCTCTTGGTTACCTCTGGTGTGTACTGTACTGTATATGGCCATGAAATGCTCTTGCCATTCTTGGAAATCCTGCTTTGTAAATGTACTTGATGGCTTTTTCCTTTGTTGAAAATTTTAAGTAGCATTTTTATTTCAAGGTCCCTTCTAACATGGGTCTATCCACACTAAGGACATCTTGATTAAAAAGTGTAATTAATAAAGCTTATAATAGTTACATAAATAAATAAAAGAATATGCAATGCATTGCTTGTATGATATCATTACTATAAACAGTAAGGAGTCTTTAAAATACTTGGCGTACATATCACAGAATAGTATGAATCAACATTTTTTTTGTGAAACCCCAGATCAATATGGGGAGGGAAGGCATCATCATTTCACCCTTGAACAGTGTGTTTGCTCTTTGTTATAATAATTATGGGTATAATAAACACTAACTTATGGGTATAACAGACACATGCTTTGCATAATGGTATGTGGGGTCCCCCCCAAAAAAACTTCCATTGTTTATCAAGTGTGCATATGAGACAATCAGATTTAGCCAAAAATTATTTTTCATAAATGGAAAATAATTGCCAATTGGCTTTCAGCCTGGATGATGGAAAAAAAGGAACTGACTCTTGCTGAAATTCTAAGGATAGTAGCTGTGATCCACAAAATAGTGAGACTGAAATGGAGAACAGGGGACTGTATCCTATGTAGACGGTAGTGATACTTTGAAGCACTCCCTTTACTCCATTGTGGAGTGGCCTCAGAGTTAGTATATCTACATAACAATTTTGGGAGTGCAGGGGTTATAAGGACAAAGATCCACTATATAAATGCTTTAATGGGTGAAAATAAGTGTTATACTTTGCTGTATTCTTTTTTTTTTTTTTAAATAGTTGCTGTAAATGCAATTACAGGTCTCATAGTTCTGATAGGGAACTAGGAAAAATGGCAAACAAGGGAAATTCAACAGAAAAAATCCACCAAAAATGAATGGAGCAGGAATAAAAACACACTTGAATGACTGCTGGTATTGTGCTAGTGAAGAAATGAATGAGGACTTTTCATCACTCCTAAGAAAAGGCCCTATTATTCTGCACATATTGTGGATTACACAGCCTGCTTATATCCTACATGGGCCAGTCCATTTATTCGTAGCATCAGCATTCTCTTTCTGAAGAGGAACATTAACTTCACAGTTAGCTTAACTCTAACTGAAATCTGTCATCATATTTTTCATAAGGCTTTAGTGCAAATAGTTATCATCATAAAGCTCATCATCTTTGTGGTATGCAGAACAGTTGTATATGCAATTTGAGCTATCCATTCCAGATATAAACATGTTATAAACAGCAAGTAATCTTAAACATGTAATAAATAAATAATGTTGTCCACAGAAAATGCAATCAGGTGTACTATAAAATGTAGGAGGTTCTGCTAACCACCGCATTCTTGTCAGTCCCTTTCATTGCTACTGATAAATTGCATGCATGCCTCAGTAATGGCGCCATAGTTTTTAAATACATGAAGTTTTATCTATGTGTCACTAATTCCTAAAACAGAGAATTTTTTGCCACCTAAAACTGTTTATTTTCTTCCCATCCATCCATCCAGTATCTTTTTTATTTTCTAAATTGCTTATTTTGAAGATCATGGTTCTTCGAAACAGACCAGGGCAGACAAGACTTTTCTAACATCTGTGAGAGTCTATAGCTCTTCCTTTTAGATCCCCAGGCTATTCTCTATACATTTAATACCCCTATCATGTCTTGATTGTGCCCTGGGATTTTCTTCTAGTGGACTGAACCTGGTACTCTTCAAATGGAAGATAACCAGGTTGACCTTTACTAGGTGACTGAACTACTTTAGCTGAGTCTTCCAAACGAGCAGGGAATCTATTCACAGTTTATTGCAAGTTGCTCAGATCCAGACACTGTCAGAAAGCATGAATCCAGCTACTCTGTAAAGGAACCTCATTTCTGCTGCGCCCATCCTTTTTTTCTCTCCAAAGTTGCTGGACATAGGTCAGAATATGGGTGTAATATGACGGCTAAACTGGGAGCTTTGCTCCATGACTTAGTTGTCATTTCACCAACACAGTCTTGCGCAATCGCAACACTCATCCACTGGACAATATCCAGATTCCACCATGTTTACTTATTAACAATAAACTAAATTACCTAAACATCCCCACTTGTGGTAGCTGTTGTCCCCTAACACTGAGTCAATAAATGATTCTTTTCTAGAAGAAAACCATGATCTCTGATTTGGAGGTGCTGATGTCTGTCCCATCCACTTATGTACCAACCACTTTAGTGAATGCTGAAGACTGCAGTTGCTTGGGGCTAGGGTGTTGCAGCTTTATATTAGGAAACATAGAATAAATTCTTAGCCCCAAAATTTACTCTCAAAAGGTATAGTTAAAAAGGAAAGAGGTGGTGAGCAATAACCTGCTTTGTTTTGAAATGTTTCAATTAGCTGCCATTTTTTCACTAATTTAATCAGTGTTCGATGTTTTTTTTATTTGGTTAGAGTATTGTACTGAAACAACAGTGTGAATTCATTTTAGAGGCATGAAATGATGGTGTCTGGATTTAAATGCCTACAATTAGAAAGCCGGTATAAAGGACACATGCACATAAACACACACACACACGTGCACCAAACACAAACACACACATACACACACACACACACACACACACACACACACAGAGGATGCATGTACGAGCTGGACTGGGAGGCAGCCAAGTGTTGCAAAAAAGATTCTGTCAAATGACACAGTAACCAGTTATTAGACCAAAGCAGTGCAATTTATTTTGCTAAATAGAATGTTGCCTTATTTTATTCCATTAAGCATAATCGATGATAATTATAATTTAAAAGAAGAATTGTGTGCAGGATTAAATGTTTAATTACTCAATTTCTGTGACTCAGTGAAAGAGACAATTGTTGCTTTTAAGACTGCTTTGCCATTATTAGCAAAATATATTATATTGTTTAACCTTTGCAAAAAACGTTATAGGGGATGTATAATGGCTAACACAAGGTGTACACTCTATATATAGCTTGAGGTAAATTTCTGAATTCAACCCTACCACAACGCTTTTGATGTTTAGTCACTCAGAAAGATCACACAAAGTGTACACACATTACTGCCTACTGGTATTCAGTGGGACAAGCTGAAGAATACCTTTACAAATAAGACTTCTGACACCTTTAATTTGGACAATATGGTTCCCTCTAAATTGTACTTATTGCAGTACCTTTAAAGTTTTCAATACACATAAGACTTATAGTCATAAATGCACATTTAAGGTGCTTATCTGTTTACGCTCATGGTTTCAGTTTCTACTTAACGGGATGTAGGTGGTTAAATTGGATTTATGTCAAGTCTTCGAAGATAATTTAGGCAAACAGAAAAATAAAACTACCTTCGAATAACCAAACAATTTTGTTTTTGTACAGGGACAAGTCCCTCTGCAGCCCCCCATTTGAGGGGACAACCACACATACCCTGGACTCATATCTACCAACTCCCAGGTCACACAACAGTGGAGAAAAAAGCAATCTCCACTGTCAGCAGAAGTAATTTTGGCAAACAGAACTTTGTCTTTTTGTGTTCACTAAAATTACATTCAATGAACATGACATTCTACCAGATAAATCATTACATTCAATGAACATGACATGCTACCAGATAAATCATTCTATAAAGTGTATTAGTTGAGTAAGTTGAATATGTAGTATGCTGTAGATGTTAATTATGTGTTGCTGTGGACATCCTGATAAAATTAGTCTTGTGAAAGACAGTAAGAATCTTTATTTTGTACTTCTGTGACTGATAGCTGAGTGCCATGTCTTCTTTCGCATTCTTTCACATCCTCACCCTGAATGATTAGCTTTTGAATGTGACTGGAAAACATGTAGTCATTACTGGCCGATGAGTAAAGTGGATATCTAGGTGTACTGGTCCAGCAAAATTTAGAAAACTGAAGTGAATGTCCGTCCCTAACCATAACACCCTGGGATGCAAATGTTCCATATTATCATTACATGTGCACTGCTTCCATTTGTTCAAAGTTGAGATGACTGGATAATTTTCCATATCTCATAACCCTTGTCTCCTCTCCACAAGGTCTTTGCCAAAGGGTGGTCAGCTTGCAGCTAATTTCCCTGCTGTGGCTCTGTAGCTTGAACCTGAGTGTTAGTTGCTCATGTCTCATACTTCTTGCCAATGGCTTAGTTAGGTATCTGTCTACGTAAAATATACTATAATGGATCCTGTTTAACACAACAGTGTACCACTGCCCCTCCCAATATAGGTGCTCTGCCCAACAGCCCTGATCTTTACATGTACTGCTTCCTAATTTGCACCAGCTTAGAGTAGATACATTTAGTAACTGTGGGTGTGGAAGGCAGTGTACTTGAGCTCAGACACAAAGATGAGCTGATGGCATGTAAACACAGTTAACGTTATCCTGCACTGCACTGTACTTATATCCTGCCTCCTAAACTATATAATTTAGAAGTTCTGCAGTTAATGAATTTTGCTTGCAGTTTTCAAAGTGCAGATTGTCTGTTGTGGCAGTGCAACATCTCCCTAAGTCTTTATTCCACACAATCCGTGATCTTTTTAACCAGTGTTTGTATACTCTGCCAGAACATGAGTTGTTAGCCCCCTCCCACAAGTGTGTGAGTTCCATGGATGTGGATCAGACCTTGTAGCTGTCACTGCTGCCTAAAGCAACTTGAATTACTGGTACTAGGGGCCTTAACATCTGCATTTTGGCATCCCTAAAGGAGATTGTTTTACAATAATTTGTAAACCACAGAAAAACAGCTAACGATCCAAACCTCAGCCAAGGAAGTCACTGTTGTTTGCCAAGAAGTACAAAGTTTTATGCCAAAAAATGAAGATTTCTTTTATTGTAGAAATTATTGTATTTATTATTAGAATTAAGCTTCAATTACATGAGGCTTATTATTGAAAACACAGGAAGAGATGAAGAAACCAGCGGAGAGAAAATTCTAACTCAGCAAGAACAATTATATAAAGACTATCCATCTGCCTTGGTTGATTGAAACTAACCAATATAATGGATTCGGTATCTCTATATGAAAAAAAGACTGTATAGGCAGAAATTTGGTAAATTAGAACGAGATAGAAGGGATTTTAAGGAGGGTCATGTGTTCGTATGGCCAAGAACACACATTGAACCTGCAAACAACAGAGGAACCACCTTAAATAATATGGAAGACAGCCATTCAGTGACATCACGCATAAATAATGCACAGGACATCTTGGGGATAAGGCTGAAGGCTAATTCAGTTGGTTTATCTAAACAGCAGACAGTTTCTTGTATGCAAAATGAAAATAGTACAAGTGAGAAGATAAATGGCGAGGAAACAACCGCAAATATTTTAAAAACACCACCAATATTACCATCTACTTCAACAAAGGATATACTGAAGGGAAAACCTCCCCAGAAAGAATGTTTTTTTCAGCTATTTCCAACCAAGTTAACGCCAGCTCAACAAGGGATCCAGCAGGGCAGATCACGGAGCAGAGGAGGATTCAAAAGAAAAGGGCAGCAGGCAATATCGAACGAGAGGACATCAAAGAAGGGATGGTACAGCAACAGAATGAAATACCCCTAGTCTGGAATATTTCTACCAGAACATTGACTCGGGATGAAATCAAGATGCTGAATAGAGGCCTGTCATTCATACCTGCACAAACTACTGAGGTAACTGACAATATAACAGACTTGAAAATGTTTAGCAGGAATGTGTTGCTTAGACTTTTATTTGGGAACAATTGTGACCAGGAAATTACTGTTTTCAAAAAACCTAGTACATTTATCCCTCCTAGTCACCCCATTGTAGATGTATTTAGTATCTTATGTGAAAAATAAATATTTGAATTATTAGATAATATAAAGCGCACAGCCTTTTTTAATAACATTTCCAGAGGGGAATACAAAGCCTTAAATGTCTTAAAGGATGACAAAAGTATTATAATAAAACCAGCTGACAAAGGGGGATCCATAGTAATTATGGAAAAACGTTTTTATGACACTAAAATAAAAGAAATGTTAAATGATGTTAAAGTGTATGAAATCATTACTATTAAACAGAAAGAAAGTCTCTTAAAAAACTGTAAAATGTGTTATATGAGTGCTTACTAGACAGTTGGATAACTGAAGACCTGTATAACTATTTCAAAATGAATAGCCCCCTTACCCCTATTATTTAAGGGACTCCTAAAATACACAAGGATCCAAGACCTATAGTCTCAATTAAGAATTGGGCAACAGAACCGATATCCATATACTTGGAGAGAACGCTAAGACCATTAGTAGACAAGAAAGCAATTATTCTAAGGGATACCAAACAGTTCTTAAACCAATTATATGATTTTTTGAAAAGCATTAAATTAAATCTGGATAATGTGAAGTTAGTTACACTAGATGTCCGTTCCCTTTTTACATCAGTTCCCAAAGATTTGGGAGTTGACATGCTAAGGGAATATTTTACTAAGGATGGCACTTGTACACAGACAAAAATAGAATTAATCTGTCTATTGATGGAGCAGGTGCTCACGAACAATGTTGTGTTATTTGACCATACTTTGTATTTACAAAAAGAAGGGGTGGCCATGGGCACTTCTAGTGTCAACAGCTATGCAAACTTAGTCATGGCCTTATGGGAGAATAACAGTATAAACAATGGCACTTGGAAGCAGATAATATTCTATAAGTGTTTCGTAGATGACCTCTTTTTGTTATGGGATGGTAGCCAGGAAGAACTTGATAGGTTTTACCATGATGTTAACACCAAATAGGCATAGTTTTATTCAAACTAAAGTTGGGCAGATAGCCTAGTATGAACCTATGAACCTATGAATACATCCTTTCTAACCTTTGAAATTAATGTTTCAGATAATGAAGTGGAATTTTTAGATGTAAAGGTGTTCAAGACAAGACAGGGTCAAATAACTACCAAATTATATCGAAAGGAGTGTCATAGAAATACCATTCTGCACCAAGAGAGCATGCACCCCAGACACATTTTTAAAAATGTTGTAAAAGGGCAAACATTGAGAGCATCTAGGTTAACAGCAAGGGATAAGGACTTTGATCAAGAGATTACTGACTTGAGACAGAGATTTAGAGAGAGGGGTTATACTAACCATATTACAACTGATATAATAGATGAGAGTGCCAAGTTAAGAGATACAACTCGGAAGCCCTATTTCTTAGACAGTAGGAATAATACAACTATGAACCCAATAGTAAAAAAGAAAGTTCTGAGAGTACCTACCCAATATTCAAGTAATATGTCCCTTAAAACAGGAGTTGTTAGGAAGCACTGGTCCATTTTGACACACAATCCCGATATAAGGGAGATAGTAGGAGAAAAAACAAGTTTCTCCTTTAAAAATAAAAAGTCTCTGAAGAGACATTTATGTAATCCCACAGAAGCCAAAGAAACACTAAGCAGAAACATCACCACTAATAGGGGCACATTACCATGCACTAGATGTAATCAGTGCAGATGTATAGATGCTAGTAATAATTTCTTGCACACTGATACAGGTAGAGAATATGTGTTTAATGTTCAAGCTACCTGCAATAGCAAGAACTTAGTATATATAGCAGTGTGCAATAATTGTTCAAGTTTCTATGTAGGAAAAACCAACAGGGAATTGAGGTTCAGAATACGAGAACATTTATTACACATTAGGAACCAGAATGTGACAAATGCATTGGCTAAGCATGCACAAAGCAAGGGGCCAGAGCATACATTTAGCTTCCAAGTGATAGAACTAATAAGAGAAAATGATAGGGGGGACATTATAAACATAACTGAGACTTCAGAGACATGCTGGATCATCAGATTGAGAGCAGATAGGGGTCAAGGGCTAAATGTTTTTTTATAAGTGTTTTTTTATGTGTTTCTTTATATATGTTGTTCATATATGCATCTTTATTTGTTATATATGCATCCCTTTCTATATGTTTTTATAGTATAATGAAGTTAATGACTGCTTGAGCTTGTGTACCCTATGTATAGCTTTTATAGAAGTTTTTCATGGGTGATAGGTTAATTTATTCAATTGAATCAATTAAGTGAATGGGCTGATTCCAGTTTTAGTATAAAGTATAGAGTAATGTGATGCATGGTTGTAAAAGGTCTGAAGAAGTGGTGTGCTTAGCACCATGAAAGCGCTTACCTACAATAAAAGAATTCTTCATTTTTTGGCATAGAACTTTGTACTTCTTGGCAAACAACAGTGACTTCCTTGGCTGAGGTTTGGATCGTTAGCTGTTTTTCTGTGGTTTACAAATAATTTTGGTTGTTGCTGGTGATTCATTTACACTAACTGTGACATAGCGAAACTACTTAAGTTTACAATAAGGCATGGTTACATACAGAGAATGGCCTTGCCCTGAAACCTGTCATAAGAATGTCCTCTCTGACCCAGCAACCTAGTGCACAACAGCCATTCTTATGGATTCTGACCTTCAGAAGAGTCTGACCATATACCATCCTTCTCCCTCCCTTAGAGCAACACAAGCAGACACGTGCCTTGTCAACCTTTTCCTACACCCTAACAGCTCAGCAGGACCCTGAACCTCTGACCAGTCTTTGCTCACCTAGGCTGTAGTCAGAGCCTTATCTCCCTATGCTAAGCAAAAGGTATGCAATTATCAAGAGGTACTTTACAGCATACCTTACAAGGGACATTACACGTACCTTACAAGGGACATTACATGACATACAGTTAAAAATTTATACATGTTGTAATGCCCCTGCAGTGGCCCAGTAATCAAGGTGCCTCAGTCCTCACAACTAGCACCAGTGAGGGATGTACACATTGGGAGGATGACAAGTACACACACAGTACAATTTCCCTTAACAGCACACAGAGATCACAGTCAGTCTGTGTCTAGTTTCTCCCTCTTTCTCCAGATCCCCAGTAAGACTCCCCAATGGCACAGCTATAGGGTTCAGATATCAGTCGAGTGGTCAGGCCAAAACCTCCAGCACCCTCTCTGTCCAAACAGTACTTCATGTCCCTGCCCAAGTAGCTGTCAAACACACACACTTTGATATTTGATTTATATACAAACACACAGACACTCCTGGGGAAGGCTGGCACAGGTTTACTAGCTATGCCCCTTCTGCCCAGACTATAAGGTAGTTAGCACTGCCACCAACCACTACTTATCAGCTACTATAAAGACCCTTACAGGGGTGACCAATCCTACTGTGTAATGTTATTATTATCCAAATGTTGTGTGTGACCAGCAGCAAGGCTATTGGAGTGGCCTGTACAGTGTCACCAAATACATGTGCAAGTACTTTAAGAGCTTAAATATCTCTAAACAAACAAGTCACAATTAAAAGGTTTAAATATATTTAATAATAAATAATAAAATACAGGACAACATTCAATAACTCAGCACAGTGACTACAGAGTTCAGCATCACAGGAAATATTTTAAAACAACATTGCAGAATAGTCTCACATAAATACAGAAAACATCTAAACTAAACTTATTATATTCCTGTCTATCTCTAAGAGAGATTACAGTAATTACTATTAGCAAGGCAGAAGTGCTGATGAGAGGATCTTTTCAGGTCCAAAGACAAATACAAAATGCCCATACTTTCTCTGAGAGGTAGTTCTTCAATTAATATTAAAACATTACTGCTGGGTCAGCTGGATGACATCATTATCACCTGCTTCCAGTTGCCAGACTAACAGATACCAACAGAATTTAACATTTCCCTGTGAAAAATACTTATCTCTCAGAAGTTTGCCTAGAACTGGAAGTCATAAAACAATTAACACTTTTACATTTGAAACCTAGTAATTATTTCTGTTTCAAGACATTAGGAAAACCTCTAATTTTAGACATTGTGTGTCTGCTCTGAGCTGACACAGAGATAACAAAATCGTAAAATAATTTCCACTTATTTTCTTGAGGTTTTGCAAGTTCATAGGTTCATAGGTTAGTACTAAGCTAACTGCCTTTGCGAGCCATTTTAAGCTTAGCCAATTATCCCTTGTGAGACTCAAACCCTGCACCTTGTGTTTGTAAGGCAAACACCTTAACCGTTAACTTTGTATGTTCCAGCTTCTACCATGAAAACACACATTTGCACAGGCACATAGTCCATATACATTTCTGTTCTTATCCAATAGGGTACACTCTGGTTACATTCTTGAAGCTCAGTACAGAACATACAGTTTAGCACACACATCTGCACCACTAGTTTAATATACACATAACATATAGTTCTCTTATATTTGTAAGACAAGCCTATGGATCATATTAATATTCACAAATGACTTAATTATTTACAAATTTCCAGATAGCTGGGCTGGCAGTGTCACATTTCTGTATAAATCATATTAATGTTTTCAAGTGACTTATAATTATTTACAAAATTACAGCTAGCTGGGCTGGCAGCATTTTAATTTGTCACACGGGTATATAAAAATGAGGCAGTGCAATTAATGCTATGCACTCTGAATTTGAAATAACTGGATTGCAGATTTGTCATTCAGTCTTTGCTATCATAGCATGTCACCAAGCTATTCCTTTTAGGTGTTTTTTTATTAATTTACCATATCTCAATGCTTTTATTGACCCTGGAACAATGTGAGGTCAAAGCCAGTACAAAAATCACATAAGTTAAGGTGTCATTATTAAATGCTATGGTATCTTTGATTCATGTAGATGATGTATTAGGTGATACATTCCAAAGTCACTAAACACACAACCGCTGCCCAATAACAGTAAAGGTTGCCCTCCTCCGTATAAATCCAAAAGCTTCCACAACGATGAATGGTGAACCTTTTATTTGCAATAAGACATACCAAATTAATGCATAAATACTCCTAGATTTAGCGCGCTTTCATCTCATATCCTGAGACTTCATCAGAATCATCTGTGAAAACTCATCAAACGCATTTAAATAACATTACATTCATTTTCATTGGTTGTCATTAATTCTCAGCAATATTACATCACTGTTCTAGTAAAAACAGCAAAATTGCTGATAATTAATTCAGTCCAAAACTAAAATGAAAATTGAAAATGATTGTGGTATAAATTACTCAAAGTAGTTACATATAACTTAATATATGTATAATACATATAATATAAGTAAATACATATTAAATACAAACATTCTTTCACATATGTAACCTAGTAGTAGTATACTGTTAAAACATCTAGTTATTCTAAAAACATCACCTGAAATGTCCACTGCAGACTACTTAAATGTATATAAGTTATTTAATATTCATATAAATATTACAGTAAAATATATAAAAAGGTATAAAATATACTATATAAAATGTATAAAATGTACTGTAATCAACTTAATTCTTATAAATTCACACACTAAATATAAATAATTAGTAATAATTAATAATAATAATGATATATAATATTTAATGATGTGTATCCTAACAAACAACAAATAATTATTCATGGTGTACCTATATGCATCTTCTAACTTGTTTTCTCAGAAATAAATTGGTATACTGTATAAGTTAGTATGTTCTTAAAAAATACATAAACACAAACTATGAATTCCATAAACAAGAACTCTCATATTCTCTTAGGATTCAGTGACAGTAATTTTAGAGCTGGCTTGACAGAAATATGATCATTCATTCCAGGGTGGGTGCACGAGTCCAATCTTATTTGCCATATCATTTCTCGAAATTCCAAAAAAGCTTCCCAATCACCACCTCTCTCTCTGTTTAACCTGTTCCAATACCCAAAACTTTATGTCCATATTGGTACATTTTATTGAATGTCTATAAAGGGCATTATTTTCATTCTTCTTGTTAATATCCCTAGTATGTTCATATATTCGGGTTCTTAAGCTCATTTTGATTTTTCCTACATAATGTGCCCCACATTTTTTACAATATGATAAATAAACAACCCCCTTGGTATAACAGCTACTGTAGCTGTAACTCTTCAATTTTATTCTCATACCAGGAATGTTTAGTTCTTTCTCACCCAATATGAAGGCACATTGGGCGCACCTACCACACTTATGTGTGCCCACCTTAGAATGTGCTCCCTCCATATGTATAACCTTTTTCCTCTCTAAAATATTTTTCAAATTCATATTTCTCCTGAGACTGTACTTTAAGGGGTATTGGAAAATATGTAACCTGGTAGGCATTCTAGTAAACATATTCCATACCCCATTAATACATCTCTTTAACCATCCAATATCAGAATAGTAGGTTAAAACAACACGTGGTAATTCCAACTCACGTTTCTCACAATTACTCACTGTATTACCAGTTAATTCACTACTTTGACTTGTATTACTTGTCACACTGCCCGTATTTATTCTTGGGCTGTAATTTTCTTTCTCTTCTTTTAATAAGGGGCCAAAATGTGTATCTCGCTTTTTCATAATTTTTTCTAATATTGTATATCATCTTGTCAGGATAACCCCGTGCCCTGAACATATCTTGTATTTTATTCACTTCTCTAATGAAGTCATCATAATCAGACGTCATTCTAGATACTCTAATCATCTGGCCCTTTATAATATTTCTTTTCAAGTTGTGGGGGTGATTGCTCTGGTAATGTAAATATGAATTGGAATGACATTCTTTCCTATAAATATTGGATCTATAATTCTTTTATCCATAATCTTTATCTATCCTTACATCCAAATAATGCATTCCATCTTTGTTCCACTCAGAAGTAAAGCATAAAAATTCTGTACTACTATTCAAGAACTCCATAAATTCATTAATACTTTTATGGGTGCCTTCCCATACAATAAATATGTCGTCCAAAAACCTATAGTATCTCACTATATTTTGTTGGAACCTTGATTTAAGGACATATTTCAATTCCCAGTGTAGCATTATGATGTTAGTGTAAATTGGGGCACATGCGGACCCCACTGCCACCCCATCCAACTGATGGTATATATCTAACTGGAAGTAAATGAAATTATATTTCAAAACCAGCTCCATACTCTCCAAAACCAATCTGAATTCGTTAGGATTTAACATTTGAAATTCAACCAGCATTTCCTCAAACCATTTTAAACCCACACTATGTGGAATAACAGAAAATAAATCTTTTACATCAGTAGTCAAGAAAAGAAAATTATCATTAAATGGAGTAGTATTAAATTTTCTTAAGAAATCCCAGGAATCCACCAAAATATGTGAATATTTTAAATAAAAGTTTTTTAGTTTAGTGTCCACATAAATGGCCAAAAGTTGAGTCTTGGATTCCTGTGACGTGACTATTGGTCTTAAGGGCGGGTCATCTACTTGCTTATGTATTTTTGGAATTCCGAAAATCGCGGGAATAACTGGTCTCAATACCTTGAGAAAATTGAACAGTTCTACATCCATTAATCCTTGCATTAGATTATCTTCCATTATAAGGTCAATTCTTTTGTACATTATATTAATTTCATTTTTAGATATAATACAATATCTATCGTCGGAATTCAGAATTTTTAACATCCTATTCATGTAGTCCAATTCATCCATTAGGACTACCCCTCCCCCCTCATCGGGCTTCATTATCCTTCTACTACCATTGCTATTTAATTGTTGTAAAATTTCCCTTTCTTGTCTATTTAAATTGCAGCCCGTTTTTCCTCTTTTCCCATATTCATCTCTTACCATGTTAATGACACATTTTCAAAATTGAAAATATCCTGTTACAAAGGGGGGTTGTAAGTACTTAGTTTTTTCAACTTACTCGTTCCTGCCTGTAAATTGTCCTGAAATAACACTACTAAATTCAAATTCCTAGTAAAAAGTTTAACATCTAGTATTATTTCTTCAATTTTTGGTTTTCTGATAGGTACAAAAGTAAATCCCTTGGTAAATAGTGTAAAAAATCCATCGGTCACTTCCAAATCCGTATAGTTATAAATACTGAAGTTATTGTAAGAATGTATAATACTCTTGTTATTTCTACCCATAACTTCACTTGAAATAACTTGTTCAATGCATATCCACCCCTGTTGGGTTATCTATAAAGAGCATATTGTCATTAATAGTGGTACTTTCCTTTTGGGTACCACTGAAAGGGAAAATATTAATTCCATTATTTACTTCTTGTATCTCCCTCTCACTTGTTGTCTTCCAAAATGATTGCCTGTCACTTCCGCATATGAATGTTGATGGTTCTGATTCCTTATTCTCTCGGACTGTCTTGGTCCTTCCCCTAAAGGGTCCCCAGATTCAAAACCGTCATGATTAAATTCTCCTTCTCTCTCCTCTCTATAATCAAATTTTGTATAATGAGAATTCTCTCTATAATCTTGTCCATTTTCAAATCTGTTCAACAATCTCAACCTTCTATTATTGTATACAGTATACACTTTCCCATCATTGTAATCATTTTTGTCGCACTCTAATTTACCCATTTTCCTTTTGTAGTTCTTTGATACATTAAAATCCACATCTTGTAATGTTCTACAATAAATATTTTTAAATTATTTACTGTAAAAAGCAAATCCTCACTAATTTCCTTTTGGAGCTTTTCAATTTCTTTTTTACAAAGCTCCATAGTTTTAATATTATTATCTATCATTGCTTTTAGTATAGCTATACCACAATCATTCAATATTTTACAAATATGTTTAAAAAATTCAGTATTCCCTTCAACATTGTTCAGGAATTTATTAAGTCTTAGACTTTTTGGTACAATATTTAGTTCTATACACTTGGTTAAATACCAATTATCTAATGCTAAATTCTTGTACCTTGTCAATTCGTTTTTAAATATTTCGCATTTGTCTTTAAAAGCAGTGTTCTTTGGCTGCCTTCTTTCCATATCCGCCGATGTATTGGAAAGCGATTTGTTCAACCATTCACCAAAGTTCAAATTATTGTACATGTCCCAACACCACCTTTGTAACGCTGGTCTGTTGTTAGAGCGGTTGTCTGCTCTTACATATCCATTCCCATCACCAAAAGAATCACTGGTGTCCAAACACTCACCGCCTCGCCTGCGTGTGGATGTTGCATGCCTCTCGTCATGGCATGTTCGGTTCCATTGACGGGACTACCCTGGGCACAGGGAATCATTCTCTCCGAATGTGGTGACAACAAATCGTGTTGTGTATTCTGAGAGTGAGTTTGTATTACACAAATTAACCCACGCAACAGAGATGAATTCTCCATGTCTCGGGGGACTCCTCATACCAAGCAGCAGTAAACCAGTAACCCAAAGGCAAACACTGAGTTCTTCAAAACCAAAGTCACTAAACACACAACCGCTGCCCAATAACAATAAAGGTTGTCCTCCTCTGTATAAATCAAAAAGCTTCCACAACGATGAATGGTGAACCTTTTATTTGCAATAAGACATACCAAGTAAATACTCCTAGATTTAGCTCGCTTTCATCTCATATCCTGAGACTTCATCAGAATTATCTGTGAAAACTCATCAAACGCATTTAAATAACATTACATTAATTTTCATTGGTTGTCATTAATTCTCAGCACTATTACATCACTGTCCTACTTGTCCTTACTCACACACACTTTTCAGACACCTCATTATTTTAAGATGAAGAAAGTAGAATCCTGTGTAGATTCTCTAACATTTAAACCACATACCACCAGCCTTATTCAACACAACAAAGGGCCTCAGTGCATTGCATTTACTTTTTTTTTAGTGTTTGTTAACTGGAGATTCTTTCTCTCTTCAAGTCACACAGTAGATAGTACCTTAGCTGAGCTGCTGAAGTACAGTTTTTGTTTTTGCCAGGCTTTCTACAAGGTTGATTGCAATTTGGCATTTTTCTCAGATTGAAATGAATGAAGCATCTTTCTCCTTTCCATCAAGAGCTGAGAAAGTGATATCCCTGTTTATTTATTTTGTTTTATTTTACATTTGTTTACTGGGAAAGGCCGACTGGACACAGGTCCATTTTCAGCAGAGTCCCGTGGAGAAAAGCTCCACATTACAATACAATACAAGAGTAAAATGAAGTAGAACATACATACATATGGCATATATACACATCAGGACAACATGCTGGTGATTAACAAACATACATATAGCATATATACACACAACAGGACATCATGTTAGTGATTAACATTTCTTACAGTAGACAATCAGAGGTAAATTGTTTTTCTTTTGTAAGTAAGGAAATGTTTCTATAGCCGTCTTTGTGGAACAGGGAACACATTTTTTGTGATTATTTTCTTAACTTTTTTTTTTTTACCTCTTTCTGTCATCATATTGGATTGTGGATACATTGGTGTATGAAATTCCCCTCTGAAAAACTGCAGTCTGCTACAATTGATGAGAATTTCAGGAAAGCCATAACATGAAAAAATTCTTTCACTGGGGTAATACCTGATAGCGAAGATGTAACCCTTAATTTGGTGACTTCTGGATACATTGAATAATAGTCGACATAGATGAGTGTTGTACAGATGATGAAATAAATCAGCAGTTACTTTGTTCCACACCTGTCTAGTATGTTTATTTTAAAAAAAAACATCAGTCTTTATTGACTGTCAAATAAAACCGTTCCACAATATTGGGTATTTAGGTGATAATCAGAAGGTATAAAAATGGAAGTCTCTCCAAACTGCAAACAAAGACCATCTCATGTGATAGATAATTCAGATAACAATTCTAATTTAGTAATTTAAATTTGGGGAAAAAAAACAAACAAATAGCATACACCCTTGATAGTTGATAAGTACTGAAGTTGTATAAGAGAATATGAGGATTTGAATTAAACTTGTTCACTCTGATTTAATAAATGTAATAAAAGACACCATGCAGAGGACCATTCTTTCATGTCTGCATGTTTACTATACCAGTTTTTAAGTTTATCACTGAACATTTGAAAATTGCTAATGCAATTGTGTGGAATCCCTTTCCAAGACCTGAAAATCCATGCCTGTAGAGACAACACTACATGTTTAATCCTATTTTTGCCATAGCTGAGATGTTGTAACATCTGAGGGGGGGGGGCATGCTCACCTTTGCATTGGTCAGTTCTGCAGGGAGCTGTCCTTTTGTTATGCACTGATTCTAAAACCTAACCAGGGGGCCACTTAAACTTTAATTGAATTGCTTAAATAATTTGGCAGTGTACCTCTTTAGCCCTGGGGCTTTCCCTCCTTGCAGTCCTTGGATAGCTGCCTCTATTTCAAGCATGCTTAAAAGCCTTCTCAAAAGCTTAACATATAGAAAGGTAAAGAGTATCTAAACAGACTGAAGAAAAAGGGAGGAAAATTAGCAGTAATTCAATACTTAATGAAGAAATATCCACTTAGGTCACTAATATTTGTACAAAATATGTTTCAATGCAGTCCCAGTGAAATATAAGAAAATTAGCAGTAATTCTATTACTTGATGAAGAGATATCCTATTAGGCCACTAATATTATAACCGAATATGTCTCATTGCAATCGCAGTGAAATATAAGATAGTACTTGCAGTAAGTGTAATGTAACAGTTCGATAATTTATCAGCTACAGCATCGCAATTGTAATAGATATAGCTGTTTCAATGAAAAGTTGTTACTTAGTCAAGCACACTTCCAAATCAAAATATACCAGCCAGTAGTCCTAAACCATTTGGGTTGAACTGCCCTTGGTCAGTGAGAAGGACTACTCATTATTTTACAGCTTTAAATGAACCAGCAAACATTAATCAGTTGCACAACTGTAGCCCTTATCTAGCATCAAAAGTAGATGTGTAGCAGTGCTAGCATATGAAGTTAACTTATTTCCACTAACAGTGCTTATAGTATATACCAAAAGGAGCATGAATCCAGTGCTTGCCAGCACGTTGCTGGTACAAATGTTTGATGTAAAATAAAATACATTTCCTGCCTTGTTCTACAGTTACTATCAGTTATTAATTTGAAAAAGCAAAGTCCATATAATAATTACAATAATCTATCACATACATTAGGTCTGACTTACATGGCAAGCACACTGCACACAGAATGGGAAAGGGGATTGTTGCAGCAGAACCGTTTTTTTTTTTTAAAAACTGGTGCATGCTGGGCAAATGAAACTAATAGGTTCCCAATGAATGGAAGGTGTAGTGGTGGGCAGGCTGATACTGAGAGCTACCTGCAGGAGGGAAATTGCTATCCCAAACAAAACCAAGACTCACTTCTCCAAGAAAAGGAAACCAGTCTGGTGGACCCCTGCCATAAACAAGCTATACAACAGAAGGAGGAAACTAGTACAGAAAATAGTAAAATCCCAAGAAGGGAAGACATCCCTGATTAGTCTCAGCAAGAAACTATGTTCCCTCATAAAATCATCCAAGGCTAGCTTTGAAAGAAAAATTGCCATGGACTCCAAAGATAACCACAAGGCATTCTTTAGCTATGTCAAGAATCTAAAGTGGTAATTCTCAGATCTGCTCAGAGTTAGTGCAGAATGGCACAAAATACACTGAACCGACCGATATAGCCAACATTCTGGCAAACGGGTTCAGTGCAAACTTCACCCCCAAAAGGGCTATAACTATACCAGAAGAATGTAGTGCCCCTGAAATCACAGACACTCAGGTTAAAACAGCCCTCTCCAAAGCCAAAAACACAGCATCAGTGGGACCGGACGGTATTCCAGGCTGCATCCTACATGAGCACAAAGATGAACTAACCCCTCACCTAAACACACTGTTTAAACTCAGCCTGTCCACAGGCTACATGCCCACAGAGTGGCGAACAGCAATGTTTATTCCGCTCCACAAAGGTGGAGCCACAATGGACCCCCCAGGAACTATTGCCCTATAAGCCTGAGTAGCTTGGTCTGCAAAGCTATGGAGTGCATCATCATGGATCTCCTTAACAGAGACATTGGGAATCTCTAAACACTGGACCCTACCCAGTTTGGCTTTGTTAAGGGCAGATCATGCCTCCTAAACCCGGTGGACTTCTTTGAGACAGTTACCAAGGCTATAGACAAGGGAACGGTGGTCCACACAGCCTACCTAGACCTCGCAAAGGCTTTCAACACCATTCCCCACTCAGGTATTATAGACAAGCTCATCAGCCTGAACATAAACCCCTATATCACGAGATGGGTTGCCAACTGGCTCATGGACAGAACCCACATGGTAAGAGTTGTGGGAGCTAGGTCTGACTCTAAACCGGTTACAAGTGGCTTTCCCCAGGGCTCAGCATATACTTCTCAGAGGTACAGGCAAGCACAGGAGGACTACGGTTGACCAAGTTCACAGACTCCTGCAAACTAGGGGCTATAATTGACTCTCCGGCTGACACAGACATCATCCAGAAGGGTCTCACTGAGACAGATACCTGGTGTCAAAACCATGGCCTCAAGCTAAATGCCAAAAAGTACCTAGTCATCCCCTTTGGAAAAAAAAAGTACCCGCAAACTAAATACAGAAGACATAATAAGGGATCTGGGGACCCAAGTAAATAGTAACCTCTCCTTTGATAATCACATTGCCAAAGTGGTTAGAAAATCCTTCTATGTGGCCCACCTAATCACAAAAGGGTTTGCATCCAGATCAAATGTGGTCATTGGGCCCCACTATGCATCATTCATCAAACCCATCATAGAGTACAATGCCCCATTTGGGATGTACCTTACAAGACACCTGCAACAACTGGAAAGACCACAGAAGTACCTCACCAAGAGGATCACTGGCCTCAAGCAGATACCCTATGCAGCTCAACTGAAGAAACTCCAGCTGTACTCTGTGCATACCGCCTACTCAGAGGTGATCTCTGCCTGACATACAAGGCCATGTCCAACCCAGAAATGATGGACATGCTCCACCTAAAGAAAACCATATCCCCTCAAGCCACACGCTCCAGGGATCTAAACCTCACCACAACAATAAATAGGATGTGCTGGAGGGATAGATTCCTGTCCCAGAGACTTCCCATGATCTGGAACAAGATTCCAATTTACATTAGGCAGAGCTCCTCGCTAACCCTCTTCAAGACAAACCTTGATGAGTGGATGGGAAACAGAAAGTTTACCCCAGGGATCACTTCAATGGCTCTGTTGGACAGAGGCACAGGGAACTAATCTAAGGGGGTGGCGAAAGCCAACAAATTCTGGCTAGGTTTATAAATGCCATTGGGCAGATAGCCTAGTACCTACCTATAAACCTATGAACCTATAACATGAACCAGGCCAGAGAGACAAAAACAATCAGAAACCCTCCTCACAGCAGGACAGTGGTAAACAAAATACCTTAGACCAGTTGTGGTTCACTCTGTATGAACTGTCTTGTGGAAGAAATTACTGACAAAACTGTTTAATACTGACAGCAAGATCTTTAAGTAAAAAGCAAAACTACACCCTTATGTCCTAAATGGGAAATACCTGCAAAAGCAAGGATATACTTTTACTGTCTACATGGAGAAACTAGGTGAAATCTCAGAGGGAAGTCTTAGCTTCATTAATGTTGCTGGAAGGTTAAAAGGTTCAGTAAAGGCAGATAAGGTTTGGTGGTAAAAGTGGGAAGGGAGCCCAGGGATAACGTCCCGCCAAAGTGTGGATGGCACTTAAAACTTAAATTTACAATGAAGTCTACTCAAATTAAGATATACTTTTCTGTTGAATATGAGGGCAAGGACGTACTTTCTGTCAAGATATACTTTCCAAGCTTAGGGTGACAATTTGTGCTTTAGCAGTTGGTATTTAAACAGCAACACTGATGAGGTGGGATAACAACCTGTAGAAAGGTGAAGAGTATCCAGAGTGGCAAGCACACCACACATGGAACAGGAAAAGGGCATGTCCAGTCTACTGGCTACTTTCACATCTGGCATGTAAAATGTATACGCTAGTTTCATCCAGGTGATGTGTCTGCCATATCGCCATTACATTTAGATCCTGTAACATACTATTTAGTTGTACTGTCACTTTTGGCATTCTGTTCCCCCCAGGAAATATATCTAGCTCTTCATTTAATACCAAATTAAAATCTCCCCTCATCGAAGACCATGTATATTGCATTCCTTAAGGAAATAATAGCATTTGTGAAGCTTTTGATAACCTTGGGATCATCAGTATTAGGATGATAAAAGTTCTGCAGAACATTTGCCCTGATTTTTGTCTGCATAAGTAAAGCTATTCACCTCCCTTGCTTGTCTCTTAATTCTTTCTTAACCATCCACTTCGGTGAATAATGCAGCAGGATAGATATTTTCTTAGAGCTGGAGGCACAACTGAAGTGTACCAACCCTCCATACCATCATAAAGTTTTGTGGTCTGTCTTTTCTTACCTTAATTTCCTACACTATTAATATTTGTGGAGAATGCAAATTAAACTGCTTTAATATGGTCATTGCCTTAACTACTGAAGATGCCAGTTTCACATTCCAACTTAAACAATGAAAGTTCATAAGATCCTTGATACCTACCACCAAGGTGTAATTTCCCAAAAACTGTTAACACTATCTTAAAAAAAGGAAAGGTATAATAGAATATGCTTTTTGTAACTGAACTACAAAACCCATGTTTACTCACAAAGAATTCTAATCTATTTATGCACTATGTTCAACTAATTCTAATTTACTTTTAACCATTTGATAGTATTATGCACCAAAACAAGCAAAAGTATAGTTTATAGATTATTAACCTGAACAAGGACTCAGGGAAAAATGCAGATCTGCCCTAGCAGGTGAGCACCTGAAGCTTAGTCTTGTGTAATATCTGTGGAAATGCATTTATGTGTCCAGTAGTAGTTTCTTTCTTGAGTGAGCAAATCCTAGCCTGCATAACTGAAAACCTAAGTTGCAAGAACAGTCACCCTTGTTTTACATGCAAAAGAAAAACAAAGAATTGCAGCAAATGTGAGAAAGATATTTCTCAGTAGCATGACTCCTTATGCCCAGCAGAGTTTGTCTTGTGATCTATGTGGCCTTGTTTTGAATTTATTATCCCTGCTACTCCTTCTTCCTGTAGCTGTGACTAAACCCTTGTCTTCCTGGTTGCTTACATTCTTCCACCTTCGTAGGATGTTTGGGCCAAGGGGGAGAATCTACCCACAAATGTTCGATTTCTGCCAGTTCTTCTATAGTAAACTCATGTTCTAGTGAATCAGTTCCTTTGCAGCCATTTGCGTTTCTTTCCATTTGTGCAAGTGGAGCAAATCAGTTATTATTATTATTATTATTATTAAAGGTTGTGGTTGCAAAGAGTGAGGTTTTACATTTTTTAGCATCCCTCTCTGCTGTGGTTGATTTCTTTGTGTCCTTTCCTTTTATTGTACAAGACACTTGTTAGGATACCAAGATATTGGCCTGTCTCTTGATCCCTTTCTCTTTTTGTGCAGAGGCAAGATGCTGCGGTGGTACGGCAGTAGCGTTGTTACCTCACAGCAAGAGGTTCTCCCTTTCGATTCTCGGCTGGGCTTGGGAGTGCCTTCTGTATGGAGTCTGCATGTCATCCCTGTGGTTGGGTAGCATTCGAAAGACATGCATGTGTAAATGGGTGTGCCATTGTTGAAGGTTGAGTGTCGAGCTGGCACCTCGGTGTTTCGTAAAAGTCTATTGCCAATCATTAGTGGACCGGAGTTCCGCTGTGGCGACCCCTTACCAGGAAAAGCTGAAAGACAAACAAGTGTTCAGGTACAACTATTGTACAACCTCAACATAGGACCTTCTTTTACCTGGGTCACTGTTCTTCAGAAACAGCTCCACCCCCCGCTCTGGTGAATAAAGTGAGATTTGAATGTTTTGTTTCTCAAATAAAGTGTTGCTGGGAATCATACTATATAGCCCAGCTCTCAACATTTCCTGAGATATGCCGCCATAACGTACCTTTTTATTATAGAGTGCTGCACTATATTCCAGGGTGGACTGTATCTGATATTCCCTGAATATCATTGGCTGCCCCCACTGTGGGCTTTATTCATTATGGTTTCTCTGTCCAGGTAGTTTAAACAGCAGATGATTAGATATCTGGACACTCCAGGCTAAATACTTCTATAGTTAATAATTTGTGCCCTTTCAATCGCTGGCAGGGATGTGGCTCCCAAGATGGTGAATAGCTTTTTTATTAATAAAAGCTAGTATTTCCAAGCTCTCTACATTTTTGGGGAGCCCTATAATTCTGAAGTTATTCCTCCAGACACAGTTCTCTATGTCTTCCAGTTTTTGTTGTACACATGAGGAACTCATCTGTAACTCCTAAATGGAAGAGTATGGTTCAGCTGATAGCACTCTCTGTTCAATAATGTGCTGCAGGCCTCAAGTAATCAGGACAAGATTGGAGGAAAAAAAACAAGGCAATAAGTTTGTTAAATCACTTTCTTGAAATAAATAATAGATATCTAGCCATTTAAATCAGTGGCTTCCATTTATTTTCCAATTGCAGCCTTGATCTGGTCCTTCATTTCAATTATTTTTTGTATTTGCTTACGGAATAAGCTCTTAGAGCTGCATCCCAATATGCATACCCATGTACACTACCCTGTCTGGTAATTTTTGAGATATTGTAGTGTCATCACTGCAGCTTTTAGTTGACCCTTTTGGGCCATAGGTTCTATGTAACAAAACAAACCAGACAAAAACATTGAAGTACTCTATAACACAATTATGTGCTTTAGTAAACCTTTTTAGTTTCACGGCATTCAGCTAGACATGCATCTAAAGAAACATTTTGAACTTAAGTACAAAAACATTTATTTTAGATAAATATCTAGCCCCATGCTTAACTGGGAAAAGCTGAAAAAGACAAACAATCTAGCCTCATGCCATTAAACTAAGAAAGTTTAAAAAACACACAGTCACATTGTGTAGCACTTTCATACAGCACTACTCATTTTCAAGTACCCGCATTATGTCACATGCTCTTTGTTTAAATTTGACAAGGCCCAAGTGGCCCACATTTCATGGATTAATTTCCAGCATTATATTACATAGTTGCTTAGGTAGACTCACTTTATTGGATTTGAGCAAGTCTTAGTGGTACTTGTATCACGTCATGAAAAGTGTATATTTGAATTAGTATTGTAACTTTTTTCTTTTCACTTGGCCATCTGATGTACCACATTTTTCAACTTTGATAATTATATGTCTGTTCTATGCTGTTAGTAAATTTCTATACTAAATTGTGAACATGAGTCAATAAGTCAGTATAGTGTCCAAAATGGCAATAGAAACTGAGAATTTGTTTTAACTCATTAAAGCCTAGTGACAGCTGCATGTATTTCTTTAGTGACATCCTACTGATGCCTGTAGGTGTCTAATATTGTCTCTTCATATTTACACTAATAATTCTAAAGCCATACTGCATACAAGTTATTGAACTTTTTATCTTAAAAGCTATTTGATAGATAATACAACTGTATTATTTCTTCACCTGTGACTAGTTCAGGTAAAGAAATATTAACCATTGCTTATATAATATTTATCTGGGCGGCCTCGGTGGTGCAGCGGTTAGCGTTGCAGCCTCCCAGCAAGAGTTTCTCCGGTTCGATTCTTGGCTGGGGTGCCTTCTGTGTGGAGTCTGCATGTCCTCCCTGTGGTCACGTGGGTTTCCTCCAGGTCCTCCGGTTTCTTACCACTTCCCAAAGTGGATTGGACACTCTAAATTGGCCCTAGGTGTGAGTGTGTGTGCTTTCTGTGGAAGGTTGGGTGCCGGGCTGGCAACTCGACACTGTAAAACTCCACTGCCAATCATGAGCGGACAGGTGATCTGCTGTGGCGACCCCTAACTGGGAAAAAGCTGAAAGAAGAAGAAGAAGTTTACATAATATTTATTTGCAGTGTAAATTTCTTATTTTTATAAATATTACAATGAACAGACAGAACTGTTTAGCCTTGTATGAAAGCTCTGAAGTGCATATTCAAAATGCTGCTGACAGTATATGTGCAACGTACGTAGCTGCTAAGGAATTTCAAGTTGTTTACAAAATATTACAAATATAATATTTACTGTTTCTACTGTAACTTACAAAATCCAGTTTGAGGCCTAGAACCTAAAGAATGCTACTGCTTTAAAAATAGTTTATGCTGAAGAGTTTGCCATTTACACTTCTTTAAAATGATTCCAGTGATATGAATCTTTGTTCAAAAAGTGAGATATAATTTTGTTTTATCAAAACGCTTAGGCTCCACCCATTAGGCACTACAGTGCAAACTTTCATGGGTTCATAGGTAAGTACCAAATTAGCTAAGCTTGAGGGATATTTTAAGTCTATCCAATTTCCCTTTTTATTCTCAAATTAACCTATCCCATTTAGAGCTTGCCCTTATCCATCCCATGGTCAATACGTATATCGTACCCATAATGGTAATAAGTGGGATCACACCATAGATAATTTGAGGGGACCTATGCATGGGATAAAGTATTTAGGAGCTACCTCTGTCCATTAGTAGAGCAGGGGGCAGTCATAGGGTAAATTTTCTGTTTCCAATTCATAGATCCAAGATGCACTTGACTATGGACAGGGATGAGCTTTGTTTTATGTGGGTGGAGTGTCTGTTTCAGAGCATCAGCATCCTCTGGCAGATATACCTGTTCCTCCATTTTGTTCATGCTGCAGAAGAGGTTTAGATCCCTAGACCAATTATTTTGGATGTCATTTAACTTGCCGATGTGAGTAAATCCATAAGTACTGGGTCAGAGGATGCCTTGTATGCCAGACACAGGTCCAGCTCTTAGCAGTCAGTAGGATACCGAGTATAGTGACAGAAGTTTGAGTCCAGATCTCTGTTAGAGAGAATGAAATATATCTAATATCCACTTCTTCTGTTATCAGCTCTTTTGTTGCAGCTCTTAATATTCTACAATTTTTTCTGTCTTCAATGCCAAAATTTCCCTCCATACCTCAATATACTATGTTCTTTAGGCTGGACAACATTTACATCATCTATAACACCTATATTATGCATTGTATACTCCTGATCTTACTTCTTTTTAAACGTTCTTGTAAGTGTGTGTATATGGTTTTTTTTTACCTCTATGTTATGTTATGCCACTATACTGTGAAATTTAGTGGTAACTTTAATCTTTCTTTACTGTTGTTACCACATATGCAACCTGAGCTGAGTTTGCAAATGCTCAAATCTTATTTACCCCAGTAAACAAAATTACATAAATAAACCAAGCCTAGCTAAAATAACTGTATAAATCCAATTATGCTACCTATACCCACCAAAATCAATCCCCTAAAAGTGACAGTCATTTTTTATTTCAACAAGAAAACCCAAAATAAATAAACAAATAAATAAGAAAATAAGTAAATAAAGCACTAACTGCAACTAATCTGTCATAAATCAGCAAAAAGAGGACAGTCTTCTATCAAAATTAAAAAAAATGAATAAATAATTTATCTACATTAATAACCTAAGTCCTAACTACTGAAGTTCTAACAGCTTGCTGCAGATCTCACAAAAATACATATACTCATGCTCAGTGGTGAGTTAAACAAAATATTTTTTTTCAGGGGGGTGAGCCCCATGCTTTCCTCTAGGGGCTGTGTCCCCACTCCCTAAATCTCTAAATATATTGCCAAAATGGAGAAAATATATTTAGAGGTAAAGTCTGCATATTTAAGCATCTTACACTAAAGTACACAGATAAGCAATCTGTCAGCAACTGAACCATGAACATTGTGAATGTGCACCTCTAAAAGGTAACTTTAAAGACATAATTAATTTATACAACTAACAAATGCAATTATGTCCTTCTTTACACAGATAACATTAATGGAAAAAAATGAATCTGATGTTTTTTTCATTCTTCCTCAACTAATGGGTTACGTATCCAATCCTCGGATCTGACTTGGCCACATATTTCAAACTTTGAATCCAACTCTCAAGCTCCTCCCTCTACTCATAATACCCTATTCCACTCTCAATACCCAGATCTCATTTGCCACCATTGTTCTCAGATGTAGTGTCCTTCTCTTGAGTGCTTAGTATACAGTTTCTGATAATTTTTCATAAGTAAGTTTATTTTCTTTACCCTAATCTTTAATATTTGTTAGTTTTCACATCTCTCTTAGTTTCTGAAGAATTTTTGAGTAGCATAAATACTATTTCTATATGGTATTTTCTTCTGTTTACTATAGCTGCTAACCCTTCTTTTCTTTAATCTCTTCCGTTCTACCCTCTTTTTAGAATAACCTTTAATTACCATTATTGGTGAGTTCTCTTTTACTCTAAATAGTTTTTTTAAGTTTTATTGTCTCATTTCTATTGTTTGTTTTACTTTCTCCATTTGTTAAACTGTCATGGCTGACAAGCTGACAGGATTCAAAAAATGTACTACGTGTGGATACAAAACCTCTAACTCAGATGCCTGCAAGGAGTACATATATTGTCTCAGAGCAGCCTATCTACAGAATAACTTCAGTATTTGTGCTGCATTCAATTCCAGGGCATTAGCGGATAGACGCAGCAAAGTTATCTTTTTTTTTTTAATTTTTTTTCAAATACAGTTGAATAAATTCCATATTATTTGTATATAACATCTTAAATAACTATGTGCATTATTTACACCAGCCTGACATTATAACAGAGCTCACTAAATAAAGCTTGTAAAAAGTTTTTAATACCATTTCAAAATGGCTTAATTTTACACAGTCGAAAAAATGTGATTCCAGTCTGCATTGTGTATTTGCTCATACCTCCAACATATTCCCTTTGTGGAAGAATTAATTTTAGTAATTCTATCTGGAGTTAAGAATGCTCTGTGCAAGCATTTCCAATTAAAAGTTTCCAGTATTGTGTAAAGGATGTATGTTTTATTGATAATAAAATATTTGATTAAATTTCTTCAGTTAGCTGTAACGAGTGTCCTTTTGTTATGTAATTCCAAAATGAGGATTTGGGTGTTTTATAATTTATCAATATCTTGTAAAATTTCAAAATACTATTTCCCATGTAATAATCATTATATATGATTTCATATAGGTATTTCATAAGTTTAGGTATTTCTTTAAATGACAAATTACTGATTATTCTGCATAAATCTTGCGAATATGTCAGAATGTTTTGGAATTTTGTATGTTGTTTCTATTGTTTACATATCCAGAACTTTTACTTCTTTGATACATTGGAACCAACAAACAAATCATTTCTGTTCCCAGGAATTAATTATTTCTCTGTATATTTTATGAGGATAGCTGTTTGTAACTATGAATGGTGTTAAAAGATCAAACCAGATTTTTTTAATCTAAATTTACATTAATAATTTTCCTAAATGATTCAATGTAATAATTAATCATACAAGTTTTACTGAGCTTAGTTATGTTATATTACATGCTAATACATAATATGTGCCATGGCAAATTGTTTTTATCTATTATTTGAAAGTTTTTTTATAAATCAACTTCATTTATTGATATTACAGTTAGTAAGTCTTTCCAATTTGCAGAATAATTTGGACTTATCCAATCTGTTTTAGATATTGATGTTTTTATATATGTTTCTATATCAGGAAAGATTAATCCTCCTTGTTTCCATGGTCTGATATAATGTATTAAAGCTGTTCTGTTTATTTTGGGAAACCATAAAAATTTTATTAGGCATGAGTTTATTTCTTTGAGTATATTCATTTCTGGTAACAGTTGTTTTGCCAAAGCTATATATAGAATCTTGTGTAGTAAAACCATGTTTATTAACTGTAGTCTATCTTCAAATGTTAATATTATTTTGTTCCACTTTTCCACAGAGATTTTAATTGTATTGATGATATTATTGTAATTTTCTGAGAGTAATTCATTATTATCCTTGCATAACTCAATTCCTATATATTTTAAGGTAGATTCTTGTTTCCCTATAATGTGATCCCCTTTAGTCTGCAATTCTTTTTTTAGTTAAAAATAAAAATGTTGATTTTGATTTATTGAAATGGAGTCCTGAAGTCCTGTAAAATGTGTCAATTAAAATATCTAATTCTGCTAATGTCTCTTTTGTATTGGATAATGTTAATAATATGTCATCAGCAAAGAGCATTACTTTAGAATTGTATGGTTCATAAACATCTACTCCTTTGATTTTTGTATTGTTATGTATTGTATCTGCCAATATTTCAATAGCCAAAGCAAATAGAATCGGTAACATGGGACATCCTAATTTAGTACCCTTTGTTATATGTATAGATTCAGAGGTGAAAGGACCTAGCTTAACATACACTAAATTATTTGTATATATATATATATATATATATATATATATATATATATATATATATATATATATTCTTTAGTAGATGAACAAAGTAAGGAGGAAGGAGGAAATTCAAATAACACCAGAATTTTGAATAAATAGTCCCTATTTAGGGAATCAAATGCTTTCTCTATATTTAATCCAGTTATGAGTAAGAGAAATTATCCTATTTAATATTTTCATGTGTGTATCTATGATATATAAATCCAGTTTGATCATTATTTAATGGCATTTTCATTCTGTTAGTTAATATTGTTATAAATATCGTATAGTCATTATTTAATAATGATATAGGTCTATATGAGGTGCAGAGGTTTGTGGATTTATTTTCCTTTAGGATTGGTGTGATTAAGGAATATCTGCAAGAGGGTGGTATTAAAGCTTGTGACTGAATTTCTAATAGAGTTTTATGGAAGAGGGATAATATCTTTGAAGGAAAAAGTTTATATATTGCCATAATTATGCCATCTATACCTGGAGCTTTATTATTTTTACTCTCTTTTATTGTATCTGTAATTTATTTGGAGGGTATAGGTGCTTGCAGATCTAGTTTTAATTTGTCTGGTATTTTTTTTATATTAGAACATTTTTCATCTAGATTTAATTAATCAATATGTATATTTTCTTTTTGGAAATGTTCCGTATAGGGATTTCTATAGGCATTAAGAATGCCACCTATATCCAAGACATTTTCCCCTTTCTTTTCTTGGAAGATACTTTTAATGTTATTAGCTTTTGATTGCATTTTGATTCTTGTAGATAAATTATGTAGATATTTGGGAGAAGTGGCCAAGGTATTAATTTTTAGTTTTTCTAAAGCTAAACTAGTTTTATGTGTTAGAATTTCATTGTATTTATTGTTTAATACGTCTACTTTCTTTTGCATCTCCAAATGATTTTGATTTTTTTCAGCTTTTGCTGACAAAAGTTTGGATTGTTGATCTAATAATTCAGAATCCCATTCTCTGATTTTTTATACTAAGTTAGGGTTTTACCATATATGTAAGCATTTAATGAGTCCCATATCATTATTTTATTTATCTCTTTGGTGTAATTAATATCGAAGAAGAACTGTAATTCAGATAATAACCAGGGCTTGAACTCGTTAATTTTAGTTATATATGCTGGAAATATGGAGTTAAAGATTAATGGTTTGTACCCATTTTGAAGTTTTAGTATCAATGAATTGTGGTCTGAAAAGTGCAGGGAGTGACTGAGAAATTATTAATTTTAGAGTGTAAGTCATGGGCAAGAAATATTTTATCTATTCTAGTTTGGGTACCAAATCTGTGATCTTGATGGGAAAACAACAAAGACTTATTTTCTTTAAATTTGAAGGTTTCTATAAGATGAAATGATTCTACCCACTTGTTTAAAATGTTTGATACAGCAGATGTACGCAGTGGCCTTTTATTTGTAGTTTCAGAAGTATCAAGTACACAGTTAAAATCTCCTCCTAATATTAAGTTGCCTTTATAATATTTTGAAATTAAATCCAAGTGTTTTTTAACAGTTCCTGATTCGATGCCTGGGAACCAGTATAGATTGGCTAGGGTCCATATTCTGTTATTATATTTAACAATTACTAATGTCATAAGGTCTTTTTTATCTTCATACTTATAAATGATTTCTGGGTTAATCACATTTGTTTTCCATAAAATTGTTACCCTTTTTGTCTTCGTTTTATAAGTGGATTTCGCCAATATCATATATTCCTTAGGATTCCATTGTAATTGTCATTGTTTTGAAATGAGTTTCTTGAAGGAAGACATTTTGTGCTTTGTTCAGTTTTAAATATTTCAGTAGATTTGGTCTATTGCTAGGATTGTTTAAGCCATTGGTATTTAAAGATAATAAAGTTAAATCCATCTTAGGTTATTTAGACTATGTATTTTTTTGTTTTATTGTGACTATTAAATATTTTCCTCTGATAACTATAAAGTATATTTTTGAGCTTTTAAAGGAAATTATCAGTTTTATACTTTGAGTGTTTACCAATAAAGTAATATTTTGGTCAGACATGCTAAAAATGTTTTTGTGAAATAAATTTAAATGAATAAATGTTAACAAAACTAAGATCTGCACTAGCCATGGAATGAAAATCATTGCTAATCTGATGGATAAACCCAAGTCCATCAGATTATCGGTCATACCTTGACAATCTAGAACATCTGAGCTCCATAAATTGAATTATCTTATGGAGAATATTTGTAATAGGTATAAGCAATATTTATATTATTTTGAACAGGTATAGTGCCATTGTTGATTAGACAGAATTATAATACAATATAAGTGTCTACTTATTGTATAAGCAATTATTTACATGAAAGATAGATGACAAGCACTTCAATTATAGTAAAGTAGGATATATCATATATAAAATCTCAGTAAATGATTATAGCGCACAGTTATGTAACATATTCACCCTTATTGATGAAGTCTTATACCTAATGTTTATAATACAATGTATTTTACTGGATATATCAGAAGTTATATTTCATTGTTTGCCAGCATTTAAGCAATCACTCTTTGTTTGTTGCTAACTTACTTAAAGCAACAAGTTTGTTTTATGTCAACATTGACAAAAGTTAGTGCATTTTAATTATCAGTGCATCTCCCCCCTTCATTTCCTACACATAAGGATTTCATGTCTGTCATTTCTTATTGTAAAATGAGTGAAATTATAGGTTAAAAACAACAAATTCACTTATTGTGATTAATGATTACAAGTTCCCTTTCCATATTCATAAATTGCCATTTTATGGCATATACTGAAAGTTTTTAGATTTAAATGGCAACATTCTATTTTGTATAATCAGCAAAGGTTAAACTGAGTGATTATTGATGATTTAATACTATTTGTTCAGAATGTGATTGCTACATTCTGTGACATTCCTAGTTTAGGCTTCTGTTGTTTCCCTTGAACAACTTTGTCAGTTTGATGTCATGTATAAAACATTAGTTACCTTGGTAACAGCTTAAGTATCATGTATGGTCAAGATGTGTTACAAAACCACAATTCAAGTTAAAGCAATTATATGACTTGTTGTGCATATTTACTTATATGAGAAAATCATCGTGCTTCCCCTTGATGTTCAATATATATGTAATTTATGACATGTTAAAACAGTAGTGTTATTATACTCAAGCCCATGTTATTAAACTGTCTATTGTCAGTTTAATACTATTTGTTCAGAATATGATTGTTACATTCTGTAACATTTCAAGTTCAGGCTTCTATTGTTTCTCTTGAACAACTTTGTCAGTTTGATGTCATGTATAGTTATCTTGGTAACCGCTTAAGTATTATATATGGTCAAGATGAGTTACAAAAACTACAGTTCAAGTTAAAGCAATTACATGATTTGTTATGCATATTTACTTATATAAGAAAATCATCATGCTTCCCCTTGATGTTCAATGCAGTGTATGTCATTTATGACAAGTTAAGACAGTAGCGTTATTATACACAAGCCCATGTTATTAAATCCTGTCTTTAATATCTAAATTCAGCAAACTTCTTCATCTTATATTACAATTATATATTTTATGTCTAGATTTACTAAAATCATACATTACCTAACTATTGTGTGTGTTTTTTTGTTTTTGGCTGTTGCTTAGTTATTTGAGACACCACAAGTGGTAATGTTTATTCTTATTATTAGTTCCTTTCAAGTATGTTTATACAGTCCATAGACTTTAAATTATGAGACCCTTCTAGTTTCTTATTTGTTATATTTCCATCCTTACATACACACATATCGGTACTTCAAGCACGGACAATAATGCCCATCCAGTTTTGCCAGAATACCATTCAGTAATCCATGTGGTGTGTTTCCATCCTGTTCTAAAAATATCCAAACCAATATTTCTCCTGTTCCATTTTACCAGCCCATTCCATGCAGTGGCCATTCTGCCAGTCAACCACTCAATACAACCTCCATTTTCACAAATATTTCCATGAAGGAAATCCTATTACTCTCCAGCACTTCCCGATGACCCTAAACACCCCTAGAATTAGCTATCTCCATATGCCCAACACGTCCAAGCAAGGTCACCTCCCAGACAATTGCAAAGGGTACTGCACAAGACCAAGTGCTCTTAGTCTTTCACAATAACTCAGACTTCCATTCTTATGTAAGTCCTTAATGTGTTTGGACCAAAATACATTTTAAATATAAAATTGCATTATCTTTTTTTTTTTTTTTATCAAGAATCAACTTAATGAGCTAAACGAAGTGTTAGGAAACCATCAATATGTGTACATGTGGTTTAAAACAGCCCTTTTATTGTGTGTATATATATATATATATATATATATATATATATATATATAGATATATATATATATATATATATATATATATATATATATATATATATATATATATAGATATATATATATATATATATATATATATATATATAGATATATATATCTATATATATATATATATATATATATATATATATATATCTATATATATATATATATATAGATATATATGTTTTTTTTTTTTAAAACCAAAATGTCATTGTCAAGAATCATCTCAGAGGCTCCTCAGAGCCATTAAGCATTATCGTCACTCTGTCTCTGTTACCATAGCAACCTGGGAGCATCTGTTTCTGTTAGAGTGTCTGTGTACTGCATACCAGAGGCTCACGATGCACCTGAAGCAAAGCTTCACTTCACTGCAACTTCTAGCCTAAATTCGTACACTTTCAGCGAGGCAGCAGCCAGGAGAAGAACAGAGAGCAAACAGATTAAAAAAAAACCTCCCAACAAGCTGCCACAACAAGTCACAGCACACTCCTCCAGCCCTCCCAGCTCTCACTCAGCAGATGTACAAACAAACCATTCTCTGCCTAAATATCCCAAATCACAGTTCTGTCCACCCCCTTCCCCTGGATTCAGGCTAAAACACCAAATGGCTCTTCCTAATTCACAAGCATCAGTAAACCTTAATCACAAGCCCCAACCAACAGCTTCCCAGAGACGGAAACAGCAATATATAACAGCTGCCAGACACAGCTGCATCCACATACACCATGTCAGGTTTAATCAAACAGCACTCAAAGCTGTGATACCTGTCATAATTGATATTAATTATGTTTAGACAGAATAATATTGAGATTTGTACTAGCTGCCAGACATGGCTGCATCAGCGCACACCATATCAGGGTTTCTCAAACAGCACTTGAAGCTATGATACCTGCCATAATTGATATTAACTATGTTTAGACAGAATAATAATGACATTTGTACTAGCTGCCAGACACAGCTGCATCCACGTACACCATATCAGGATTGATCAAACAGCACTCATAGCTGTGATACCTGCCATAATTGATATTAAGTATATTTAGACAGAATAATGATGACATTTGTACCAAGAGCTTGCTACTACTATTTAACCAGGATATACATGACATTTCTAAATCATACTTTAACTGAAGAAGGCATTTCTCTCCATGACAGCATTTTTTTTCAAAACACTCTACTACTACTGCTATTATATACAGTGTTAATTTGCTACATTTGACTCTGAATTCTGATGAATGGTACCTTGTTGAATTAGTTAATTAATTACTTAAATTATTATAAATAAAATCAATGAAAAATGAACAAGATAAGTATTCACTGACTTCAAGTAGGAGACTAGAAACGTCTTTGTATTATATGTTGCTTTGTTTGGTTTATATATAATGTAAATATTAACTCATCTTGACCTACTTTCGTTTGTGAAAAATTATTGGACTCTTTGAACATTCTGAATAAATCATTACTGTTTCTCAGTTGTTTAAGAAACCCTTTTTTTTTTTTAATAAAAACAGATGGCAAGTGATGTACCATATCAGTTAATACTTTGAGAGATGTAGTTGTAAGAGTTATTTTTTTGGGACAGCTATCTTGGAATCAGTTTTTTGTTTCTTCTTTCTAGCATCAGTCCAAGGATTTGTTTCTTTTAATCTTTTAAGAGTAGGGGCTATCCATTCCATTTCTTCTGGGATAGACACTATCCCCCAGATTCTCAAAAGCTTGCATGGAGTGCAAGATCGGTGCAGGAGCTCAAGCAGGCAATATGTCTGCCGATCGATCCAGGAACAGCCTGCAGGGGTGTGCACGAGCCCTCCTGCACTAATTTTGCACGGACTAAGTCCTGGTATGCAGATCACCCCATTTACAGATGAAATCCATGCAAATGAGGTGATTTTGCAATCCATAAGCTAGCAACAGTCCGTGCAAGACTAGTGCTTTCTGCAGAAATTTATTTGGTTAGTAACCAAGTACATTTCTGCAAAATCCAAAATGGAGCTATGACAGCTCCGAATAAAGGCTGCATATCAAGTAGTAAGCATGCCAATGGCCAAGTATAAGGCCATTGACATTGCAAACAAAAGAAAAAAATCTCAGCTGTTTAAGCGTAGGGCAGTGGTACGCAAATGGGATCGGGGGAAAATAATAAAACAAACATAAAATAAGCGTTCTAACTAAATTCAGTATTCTGCCATGCAAGTCAATGGCAGACAGAAGACAACCTGGCCAGTGAGTAGTGGTTGCTAAGGAGGGAGGCTCAATGTGAGACATGGAACTATGCATTAGCAGGCAATCCTATGCAAATGAGGGGAAGGATAGTGAATCCCAGTTTTCCCCAGGATGTGAGTCAGGTCCCAAAAGTGTAAGAGCAGGAGTAGCTTGGTGCAAGCCTAGGAGGTAGGTGACATCATGGGGGGGTGAGGCATACTGTAAGTGGATTGGAGCCCTGTGGCTTGGGTTTGCTTCCTAGCTTAGCACAGCTAAGCTAGGGAGTGTGTCTAAACCTGCCTAGCATTCTTTACAAAACCTAAGCGGGTGTGTGCGCCGCACACCAGGTTTTACAGGAAGAAAAAATAAGTTAAACCAGGAAATAGCAGCAGTGTGCACATTTGTGTACTCTGCCCAGCGTACACATGGGCTTAAACAGGGAGGCAATGGGAAGGGAAAACAGCAGTAGGAAGGTAATCAAGGAGAACTAGCATAGCTGGCAGGTGAAATGTATCAGAATCAGCCAATTACATAGGCAGCAGGCCAGCCCAGCCCAGAACACTGCTTTAAACTAAGCAAACACTTTCCCCTCTGTTTTTTCCCACACTCTACACCACCGGTATATACAAGTGGGGAAATTTTAACTAACAAACCTACAAAATGAGAAGGCCAGCAGCAGGCAACATAGAACAACATGTGCAAGAGGCTGAGGGTGGTGAGGATGTGAATGCTGCTGAACTACCCACAGTGAGGAGTCGGAGAAGAGTGTACAGACCCAGGGTAACCTACCAGGGGCTACATGAGCTGGAGATAGTGGAGCACTATAGGGTGGACTGAGACCTCCTACAGCAAATTGTTGAGCTGTGCTGGCCACACCTGACACACCAAACTGACCGAGGGGAACCCATCACAGTGGATACCAAGGTATGTGTAGCCTAGATGTACTATCCACAGGTACCTCCCAAAGCACAACTGGGGATATCATGGGGATCTCACAGGCATCAGCATCCAGAGTATTCCACCAGTTCCTAGATGCCATGTCAGCACATGCCAGTGAGCACGTATATTTCCTCAACACCCATGAGGTGTTGACCAGCAATATGATTCTCTTCCACCAAATAGCAGAATACCCTGGGGTAGTGAGTGCTATAGACTGCATGCACATACACATCAAAGCACCACCCAGTGAGCAGGGTAGGCCTACATCAACAGCAGGGGCATCCCCTCCATCAACTGCCAGGTTGTATGTGATGCCCAGGGCATTATAATGAATGTGTGTGCTGTCTGCCCAGGAAGCTATGACAATTCCCACATATGACATTTGATGCAGCTGCACCAGAGATTTGCCAATGTAGACATCCCCTATGGTCACCAAGTGGGGGATGCTGGGTACACACTGGAGCCATGACTGACACCCATCAGAAATGCACACACACCTGAACAACAATGCCATAAAGAGGCATACGCACAGGCCAGACATATAATAGATCTTGTGTTTGGGATGCTCAGGTCATGGTTCCGGTGTCTGAACATATCCTGTGGAGCCTTGCAGTATTCACCAGCTACATGTACCCAAATTATTATGGTATGTGCTATGCTACACAATATGAACCAGCAGAAACAACTGCAGCAGGAACAGCATGGGGCAGGGCCACAGAGCCCCCCACCAATGCCAAGGCCTGCATAGGCACAGAGTGATCCACAAGAGGAACAACTTGAGCCTGCCCCAGTAGGCAGAAGGAGGCATGCCCAGTATGCCCTGGCCTTGGCAAATAGGCAATGCATAGCACATGCACTGACACAGTAGGGACCCAGGGAATGACACATCTCTCTGACTCGCTCATACAGTAAAAAGGATGCCAAACATGACACTACCTGTGCTCAACCATGTATAGGGAGTGTACTATGTGCATCCAACAAAGGCAGCCCATCAGCACCATCTGCAAGTCTGGCACACCCTCAGGGTAAGTCAGTCAACCTATCAATTGCCAAATGATGTAGAATGTGTTGTTACCTGTAGCTATGGTATGGATGTGAGCATGCAAAGGAACTGGGTGGCTGAATGTTATGGCAGCAGACAGTAGACACCCATAGTGGCACCATAACATCTGTAACACATACTGGAGTGACCATAGTAGCCAGTACTGCACAGGGTGACAAAACCCTCTGCAGGAAATGTGCTGAGCAACATGTGTGTCCATATGACCCACACATGCCAGTCAAGCTGGTTCACATACCCAACAACAGTCTCAGCCAGCAGGACAGGTGTAGACAAACCCAAACAAAGCCTGTGCCATGGCCCCAGAATAATGACTGTGGATAACCCCCCCCCCAGGCCTAAACAGACAGACCACAGTAGGGCAGGCAGTGGAATGTTAG
This sequence comes from Protopterus annectens, assembly GCF_019279795.1. Classification (NCBI taxonomy): domain Eukaryota; kingdom Metazoa; phylum Chordata; order Ceratodontiformes; family Protopteridae; genus Protopterus; species Protopterus annectens. Next base: position 174,679,432 of record NC_056742.1, on the reverse strand, counting down.
TTCTGAAGGATAGGAAGTCAGACAATAATATGTAGGGCAACCAAAACCACGATCTGTAGTACACTGGTATGCCTCTAGTCAGCATGATAGTTAGCAAGACAGAATGAAATGGAGTATCTGACATACCAGTACAGTCATAGCAACTATGTACAAGTGTCACATGTGCCCCCCACATCCTACATAGTAATGTAATAACAGTCAGGTGTGCCCCCCCAACCCTGTGTAGAAATGTAGAAATAGTCAGGTGTGCCCCCCCACCCTACATATTAATGTAATAACAGTCAGGTGTGCTCCCACAACCCTGCATAGAAATATTCAGGTGTGCCCCCCCTCCTACATAGTAATGTAATAACAGTCAGGTGTGCCCCCCCCACTCATGTGTAGAAATGTAAAAACAGTCAGGTGTGCCCCTCCCTGCTATGCAGAAATGTAGTAACAGTCAAAGCCAAATGATCGATGGATACCCTGCAGAGACAGCATGCTACTTGGTGTACACCACAAAGGTCAGCACTGCAGCAAAAACTACCTGGACACGATCCACACATTCAATACAGTCGGCCATACTGGGCATGCTCACACACACACAAACTAATGAAGGCCATGTCTGCAAACACCAGTGGACCAGACATATCTGGCAGTTGTTAGTGCAGACACTCATCAGTATGCATCACTCATGCCTTGCACACACAGTGGATAGGAATACAGACATATATGTCAGGACAACACACTATAATAAGCCAAAGGTAGACGTACATAGATGTATGGAAGAGGGTGACTGTGACAAGGAGCCATCCAGACCTGTCCCATGCAGCACACAGCCAAAGGGCCCCAAACACATAAGGTGCAGATGTCACTCACTGCACATACTAGCCACCAGTATCTGTCACCATTGCAGACTATTTGGTGCACTTGCCAGCTGTGCAACATGACTGTATACGGAAGTAGTCATCTAGCAGCTGTATACATGTACCTGTGACATATGACCCCATGTGTGTCCCCATGTGGTGTGTCAACCCGTAGATGAATGTGTTATGGGCCATGCACACACCTCCCTCCCCATAGCCCTAATATGACAAGCCTGCTGAGGTCATCCAATGTGAAATACACCTTTGGGAGAGTTGTAGCCCAGTAATCTCTGTGGCATGTCCCATAACTGCGTACTGCTGTAGTGTGATAAACTAGTTAGGTAGGAGTTCTAACCCCAGACTTGGCAATTGTGTGTGTGTGTGTGTGTGTGTGTGTGTGTGTGCATGTCTGTCTCTGACTGTGTAGAGAGCAATGCTTTTTAGGGTACTCACAATCCTTACAATTCATATCCTCAACTTTGGCAAGGCTGCTGTTGTCACCCACCTAGAAATACACCTCTGGGAAGGTTGTAGCCCAGTAATCTCCATAGCGCATCCTGTAACTGCATACTGCTGTAGTATGATAATGTAGTTAGGTAGGAGTTCTAACCCCAGACTTGGAAACTGTGTGTGTGTTTGTGTGCATATCTGTTTGTCTCTGACTGTGAGATAAAGTAGTTAGGTAGGAGTTCTAACCCCAGACTTGGCAACTGTGTGTGTGTGTGTGTGTGTGTGTCTGTATGTGCGTTTGTGTGTGTGTCTCTCTGACTATGTAGAGAGTAATGCTTTGTAGGGTACTCTCACACTCTTTACAATTCATATACTCAACTTTGGCATGGCTGCTGATGTCACCCACCTAGAAATATACCTGTGGGAAGGTTTTAGCCCAGTAATCTCCATAGTGCGGCCTGTAACTGCGTACTGCTGTAGTGTGATAAAGTAGTTAGGTAGGTGTTCTAATCCCAGACATGGCAAGTGTGTGTGTGCGTTCAGGTGTGTCTGTCTGTCTGTCTGACCCTATATGTGTAGAGAGCAATGCTTTTTAGGGTACTCACACTCCTTACAATTCATAGACTCACCTTTGGCAAGACTGCTGATGTCACCCACCTAGAAATACACCTCTGGGAAGGTTGTAGCCCAGTGATCTCCGTGGCACATCCTGTAACTGCGTACTGCTTTAGTGTGATAAAGTAGTTAGGTAGGTGTTCTAATCTCAGACATGGCAAGTGTGTGTGTGCCTGTCTGACCCTGCCTGTGTAGAGAGCAATGCTTTTTAGGGTACTCACACTCCTTACAATTCATATACTCAACTTTGGCAAGGCTGCTGATGTCACCCACCTAGAAATACACCTCTGGGAAGGTTGTAGCCCAGTAATCTCTGTAGCGCGTGGCATAACTGCATACTGCTGCAGTGTGATTTAGAACTGTGGTAGGGTTCCATCCCCACCCATGGCATTTCTGGATGTTTTGTGTGTGTGTCATTGTCTGTGTAGGGAGCAATGCATTTTAGGCTAGTCACACACAGTACATTTCAGATGGCCTACTTTGGCAATCCTGCTAATGTCATTCATTGTGAAATACACCTTTGGGGAAGGAGTTCTCTAGTAATCCCCGTGGTGCATCCTATAACAGCTCCATGCTGTAGTGTAATATAGACCTCTGTTAGGGGTTCTATACCCACACATGTCGGTTGTGGATGTTTTGTGTGTGTGTCACTGTCTGTGTATGGAGCAATGCGTTTTAGGCTAGTCAGACACAGTACATTTCAAATGGCTTACTTTGGCAATCCTGCTAATGTCATTCATTGTGAAATACACCTTTGGCGAAGGAGTTCTGTAATAATCCCTGTGGTGCATCCTATAACAACTCCATGCTGTAGTGTGATATAGACCTCTGTTAGGGGTTCTATACCCACACATGTCAGTTGTGGATGGTTTGTGTGTGTGTCACTGTCTGTGTAGGGAGCAATGCACTTTAGGCTATTCACACTCACTACAATTCGAATGTCCTACTTTGGCAATCCTACTGTCATCCAATGTGATATACACCTTTGGGGAAGGAGTACTCTAGTAATCTCCATGGCATGTACTATAACTGCGTAGTGGTGTAGTGTAATAAACTAGTTAGGTAGGGGTTCTACTTCCAGACATGACAGGTGTGAGTGCGTGTGTGTGTGTGTGTGTGTGTGTAACACGTATCCTGTGTGGAGGTGGTTGTGAGTGTGTGACACCTGTAGCCAATGTGGAGTGTGTTTTGCATATTTCTTATATGGTGGCTCTAATGTATATCACAATGTCCACCATACAGGGACAACAGATATAAAATAGCTGAAAGGCTGGGGAGCAAAGCCATACCCATACATGTGACATCAAGGTCAGGCAATCACAGTTAGCAACCCCAGTATTACCCAGAGCACACTCTCAACCCATGTCTCATACACACACACATGCCTAGGCAACAGCCAATATGTGGGTAGTACACTGCATATTGGCCACTGATAGTAACTATGGGGTGATAACTGTGGGCTACAGAGGGCATGGTACCCTGTCCATCTGTCCAGTATGCACATACATGCAGACAGTGCACCTTCCCCATGTTCCCCAGTGGACACCTAAAACACTTGTGGTGCCATCACATGTGACCCACAAAGGATATATCATGCCTGAGAACATGCCTTGTATTGACAGATGCCACTACCAGGGAATTCCGTTAGCATGCTATCAATGTAGGTGCAGGGTAAACCTGCTGCCCATTACCTGTTCCCGCCACAGGTGGGCAAGACTGGTACATCTGATGAAAATCTGTCTTCACAACATGGGCCAAACACCCCAGGTACAGTTCCACATGTCACTGTACATGCATGTGGGAGGTGTGCACATACCAGATACCGTCCATGTCATGGACCAAGGAACACATACATGGCAAGTGATGCACAGCATTGGTCACACACAATAGTCACCCAGGTGACTGGATGGGGATACAATACCCACCTGTGTGGGCAAATGCAGACACTACAGCCCTGAGCTACAATGCAGACCATCATCATGTGGCTTGATGTCAAGGTATACCCATTGCCTAGCCTTGTACAGTCATCTGGCACAGTCGACCACCACACACCTGTACAGACATGCACTCATGCATGTCAGTACTGGCACCCTGTGTTTTTGTGTTGTATGGTGCGTATGTTCACATCCACACTCCCTACAACCCCCATGAGCATACTGAAGCATGCTGTTTGATGTCAGACACCTCCCCATACCCTTTGCCCATACAACCCTGTATGACCCGTGTGGTGCATGTGATAGCTGCACAGTGATGTGTTGTGGCAATCCCACTACTAAGTTGTAATCCTGGCCCTGCCAAGTATGTCAATGCGTGTGCATCCCTGTGAGAGTGTGGCTGTGTTGATGCTGACACCTGTTCATGCAGACAGGCACATGTATGCCACCTACAGTATAGCTACCATATCCCTGTTGCAGATGTCAGTCACCATCACATATATGTTCTGAGGGCTCCACAACAGGTAACCCATGTGTCGCATCCAGTAACTGCATAGAACTGTGATAGAACTACATAGTCATCAGGGGTTTGATATCCTGTGCTGGTAGGTGTGTGACACAAACATGCTTAGGTTTTACTCTCCCACCACTCCCTGACTTGTCTTTGCCTCTCTCTGCTTCTCCCACTCCCGCTCTGGTGGATGTGGAGACCTACACCTGCTTTGCTTGGCAGCAGCATGTGTATTTTAAGTGATGCTCATGATCAGATGATGGCCTGTGCATGAATTGCAGCCCTCCCCTAGCTGATTGCATGTGGAACAGTTGTGGTAACATTCCCATAGCCAGTTGCATGGAAACACACTCCAATATCTAGGAACATCATGTTGGTGTTTGCCCTTTTCATTCAGTGTGAGCAGGACCTAGATCTGTTGTTTGGCAAACAGCATCTCAGATGGTTTGGGGATTTACCTCTAACAAAATACACTGTGGAAACAGGGCAACACACAGGAGGGGGGTGTGCCTGGCTTGACTACAGTCTATAAGTGCTGCTATACTGCATTTGGAGTACTGTTGGTTTAACAGTGTGTGTATGTGGATATGACTGTCCTACATGTCTCAATACCTGCCATGTCAGTTCCATGTTTATGAGAAATACCCATCTGTAGTGTAATCTGCAAACAGGGCAGTGTGTTGTGCCTTTGGTTTCATGTGTTACCAATGGAGCATCTATCTGTGGACTGCAGAAGGTAGTGTGAGGATTGCAGTCTGTAGATGGTGAAAGCCGTGACAGTTACTGGCTTGATATCCATAATAGGACATATGTTGCAACAAACCGTGTTACAACAGTAAATGTATGAGGTTATCACAGCAACATGTCATTATTGGCCCTGTGTATGTGCTTCCAGCCATGACTCTGTCGACCTGTGTACATATGTTGTGCATGAAGTGGGGCATATGTGCTGTACACCATAGTTAGTGTCATCATATCTGATAAGCCAGTGAGATAGCAGACTGCTACTCGTTATGTACAGTAGGGGTTATATTTGATGACATAACCTGGACAGTCTGCGGATGTTTGTACAGTACTGAGGTCTGTGTACTTCTGGTGAATGTCGACAGTGTGTGTATTGTTAATATGTACTTTAGCGTTTGTACAGACTGTGGTAGATGTCATTGTTCTAGGTCCCATCCTATCTGATGTTACATGCTGCTCCACTGTATGGTACCATATTGATGTACATGCTTGTAGGGCCATGCACACATATGTTCCATACCGCAGACAGCCATCAGACCAAACTGTGTAGCAGCCCGGTATATGTAGGGTCAGTCTGTGAATGGCACATATGAGGATGGTGTCGAACAGATAGTCCATATACTGTAATATTATGCTAGCCTAACATATGTGGTTGTGGCTATGCACTTTCACACAGGTGTATCTTACCCTGTGCGGTGACATGCCTATAGTATATATATGCTATGCAGGTACATGTATTATTCCCAGGAGGAGATGTAGGCCAGTGATGATCAGTCTGCCCTGTAGCCAGCATAGTGCAATGTTATGCCTAGCAGCTTAGTGTACCCACCCAGTGAGATGATGTGTGCAGATACTTGCCAGATGTACTGCTGCTGGGCCTCCTTAATGGGTAGTATGTGGCTATGGCACCCTTGTAGCAGTGGTTATGTGTCAGGCCAGACAGGGGTGTGTGAATGCATAACCCATGGTGGCAAATGTATTCCAGTCATTATGTGTTATACTCATCTACATAGCTGTCTACTTCCATATTGTCGGGCAGGGTACACATGTTTAGCACTAAGGGGTTATGTGTATACCTCCAGACTGTACAGAGTGTGTCAGAATGTCCACATATATTTGCCAATATCTCTGCTGCAGTCCACAGGGGCATTACATGCTAGCATCGGTACTTTACTATGATGTCCTTAGGCTGTCAGTAGCCAATGGCACACATGTTATAAGCAGATGTGACCTCCAACACACACCATGTCTGTGAAGACAATCCCAATAACAGTAGCAATAGTCTACTAATATACCTGCTATACATACCTGACATCCCCTTGCACTACGACTGTGGGATTATAGAGGCTGGGATAGGGCTACACTCCATGTCCAGGACATATGGTGGAAATATATGTGCATATTATTATCCAGATAGCCATATATATATATATATATATATATATATATATATATATATATATGATTGCACATGTGTTGTACTTCCAATAACCACTGTCATGGCAACCACCTACTCTAAACCCCTACATCATGTGGGTGTGGTCCCTTTACATTTCCTTTGTGATGGACATCCTTCCTGTGTGTGGGCATCAGTGTTACAGACAGCAGGTAGCAATACCTCTTACAGGAGAACCAGCACACTCAGGGCAGCTACATATTTGTAGGAGGTTCAGTAACTGCAGAGAGAGTGTGAGTAGAGTTGTGTTATGCTTTGTATACTACTGGTGTTACAGGGTGTGTGTGTGTACATACTACTTTACCTTGGAATGTAGTCTGTCTGCATAGCTCTCAACTGTGGGCCTATCCTCTTGGTGGCCAGAGGTGTGCCTATCATGTGTTGTCTGTCCACCACACAGGTCCTGTGTCAGATATTTCACTGGCAGTATGTGTGTTGAATACTCTCAATACATGGCTACATCCATTTCTGTTTCTCACCTCAATTCCCTTACTAAGGGTATGTTGCAGACTATCCTGTAACACCAGCAACTTGCCTTAGTGTATGGCAACGGTTTTCCACATTTGTGCCTGTGTTCCAGCCTCTGTCCTCCACCTACATACCAAGCTTTGCACATATGACATGCTATCAGGGGTTGTTCTGTAGTGGGCTGTGAGTATATCACACTGCCATTGCTGCCATCAGTCCACTGCTGTTGTATCCCCCACACATACTGTTGGGCTGGGGCCATATATGTGTGGGCGTCACCTACACAATACGTGTGTGCTCTTATGCACTCCAGAGGCCAGTGTATGTAAGAGTGGTATATGGCCCTGTATTATTGAGTTAGGGGGGAAAGCACCATAAATGACCTAGGCTGTTAAAAAATTTGGTGGTATCAGGGGTGAGCTGCCTTAAGGTATCTGGATGTACAGTACCGTATACTTCACTTATATTTGCATTACTTACATAAATTGAGTTACTGCAAGCCTACTGCCTCCTGCCATACAGACTGTTCTGTATGTCAGTGTGCTTGTGATGGTGTCAGTTATGACTTGTTGTTATAGAACAGTTATAACCCATTTGGTCACATGACGTCTTTACCACCTAGCAATTTTGTACAGAGTGTAGATAGAGGCTGCTGAACTATACACCTGCATTACATACTGTTGATTGTTTGGTATCCTGTGGCCCAGTCTGTCCTCACTATTGTACAAATTGAAGGGCTTGGCCTGGAGAGCAACAGTTGTGAACCTTTCCAGACTACTGTATTAGGATAACTGTTTCACAGTTGTTTTACTCTGTTTATATGGATGTCAGTGTCTGAACAGCTATATGACATGGCGTATAGAACTGTAATAGTATACAGTTAAAGGTTTTTTCATTTCTGCAAACCTGTGTGTGGTGTTTTTTCCTATGACCTCTCTGTGGGTATATGTTGCAGGCAGTGGATGTCATTTGTATGGGTGGCCCATACAGTGTCCAGTTGTTCAGGTGTTAACTGAAGGCATAGTGGCTGTTCCATATTGTGTGCTCCTTCTACATATGTATCTTACTGTACATATATCTGCTTGTGTATGTGTAGTCACATGTATATCTATATATATGTATATATATATATATATATATATATATATATATATATATATATATATATATATATATATATATATATATATATATAGATATATATATATAGATATACATGTGAATCTGTATCTGCTTATCTGTATCCTGGGGATGTTGATGGCTTCCACATTTTACATTTCCTATGGGAGGCAGACTGTACTGCACGATATTACCAATACCAGCCTGACATCATACAGGTGGGATGTAATACTGTTAACATCTTGTGCCCATGTCATGTCTAGTCCTGGTTATGGGATCAACAACACCCGGTAGTGTATTGCAGGGTGGACGTGTTTGGCTGTGGGGGTGGGATGCCTATTTGTACAAGACATATAGTGTGTGGGGCCTCTCATCCCCATTAACGGTGCATGTGGTAATATGAGGTTTTGTTAATCTGCTATTGCTATCTACAGATGTATGGCCATATATACCTATATATATCTGCTTACATATAGATAACTATGTCCATATATACCTACGTAGATATATATCTGCATACACATATGTAACTTGCTGTGTATACGTAGACATGTAGGTGCAGACACATATATGTGTCGATGTAGGCATTTGCATGTATATTTGTTCATATATATTAATGTATATGTATATATTTTTAGAAATATATATACATATATAGATATGTTGTATCTGTTTAGATATTAATATATTTACACACACATATGCCTAGATGTTGGTTTACATTCTCTGTACTGTTGCATGCCTGGACTGGGGGTTATGTTTCTAAAAACATCAGATTTCTTTATATCTGGCGTGGTAAATCACTTTGTCTATGGTGTGCAGGGTCCTGGGTTCAAGACCTGCAGAGGCTGTTTATTTTGTTGCTGGGCATAACATGGGCCGTTGAATACAGAGTGGTTAAGGCACTTTAAAGCAGTTGTAAGTGGGTTTGCGTGGAGCTAAACAGTACTTACTTCTGGTTACAGTTTCTTACACTCAGTTAGCTTCTACTTTGCTTAATCTGTGTAGGCAATGCTTACCCCTGTGCAAATGAACGTAGAGATGCATACCTGTGCTTACATATGCATAATACTGCTTATTTGTGCTTAAACCTGCTTACTAGTGCCTTATTCAATATGACACTGACACTTGACATATGCATTTCCTGCAGTACTCCAGTTCATACATATATGTTTTTTCGTGGGTTTTGCGACATAAATATTGGTTATAACATGCTTTGCCATGTAAAATAGACTGTGCTGCAGTCGGACTAGAACCAGGAATGCCTGGTCATTAGGCGAATGCTCTGCCCACTACACTATTGCTGTGCTGCTTCATTTGCATATATCTTCTTTGTTATCCTCTTCAGCCTTTTAAGCTGCTTTAGCCATAGTTAAGTAATGGGCACACCCGCGCACCTACAGTTAGCTGTACTCAGATTTTTAAAATAAAAATAAAAGGGTTTCTTCATTTGATTTTTATGTACTGTTGCTAGTGTACACATGGGGGACTGTTAGTGGGGATATGAGGACACCTATGAGCGATCTCACTCATTTCTTAACACCTTCTGCTGTTCTACATTGCAGGGGCATGTTTATTCTAAGAGCTCTGCTCTCAGACATGCCCCCTGCACTTGTACATGCTCCGTGTAAGCCTAGGAGCTTGGGCAGCACGCCTTATTAATATGCATGGCTCCTAAACGGGCGTTTCTGGAGGTATGTTGTTGTTTGTGATGAATATAGTATCTTCTTCTAAGTCATTAAAGGTTCTCATCTCATTGGCAAAAAGTATTTTTATCTTGGCTGGAAAGACCAGCTGTGCTTTAATGTTGTTTTGTTTCAACAGCTTTATTATTGGCCAGACTTTTTTCCTTTGTTCTAGTATTCTGGAAGAATAACCATTGTTAAACCTTATCAGGCTTTGATTGTATTTTAAGGGTGATTTTCTTCAAGCAGGTTTTAATATTAGTTCCTTGTCCAGAAATGAAAAAAATGTTATAACTATGGATCTAGTTGGAGTATTTGTTGAGTTAGAAGCAGGTTTTCTCAGTGCTCTATGCGCCCTTTCAATTCCAAATGAAAGTCCCTCTTTCAAGTGTAAAAATTCAGGAATCCAGGTTGTTAAGAATGAAATAATGTCTTCACCTTCGGTGTTTTCAGGCAGACCAAAGATCCTTATGTTATTTCTCCTTTCCCTGTTTTCTATGTCATCTATTTTGTTAAGCAGCCATGTATTCTGTTTAAGGAAAAATTCTTTTTGGAAATGTTCCTCTTTGAGTCTCCCTTCAATGTCATTTAGAGAAGTCTCTATATGTGTTAGGTGTTGTAATAGTTCCTTAAGAGTATCAGTCTGTTTTTGAGAATATAATTTGAGTTTTTTTTTAAGTAATTTTTAAAGCCATCCATCTTCGAAGATAGTTCGTGTAAGGTAGATGTCATTGATTGTAGTTCTTTTTTCAAAACAGCATCTGGGTGAGAATTCCTTGAGTTGTTCATATTCAGTGACTTAATATATCTCCAAGTTACTTGACAGAAAATGTTTGTATATCTCCACCAAAGCTGACATTTATGTAGTTTATCTATATATTTCTGATGTTTTAAACTTGAAAATAATAAAATTTTCCTATATTATTATACTAGCTTATGGAGCTCTCAAAATTCACTGCTCTCATTTGGCCATCTAGGCTCCGCCCCACAGCAAACTTATCTTGAAGGGTCTTCTTCCTTGTTCATCAGCTTTACCTTCAGGGGCTCAAACTCCCAGTAAAACTTCTAAATGTGGTCCTTCAGAGCATAGAATGCAGTCGTCCGCCTTAGCCGCCTCAGACTTCATTGGAACAGAGTCCAGAAATTTTAAAATCATCAGATGCAACATCTTCTGACATAAAGGTTCATGTGGATCCAACATCCTCTGATCCTAAAGTTTTGGATCCAGTCATTATTTCAGTTAGTTCCAAAGCTCAGGTTATGGATCCCAAGTTGTCAGATCTGAAACCTGGTACATCACATACTACAAGAGCACACACACCAGAGTTCATCTTGGATATGATCTCTCTTACTCTACACTTTCCTTTCATGCAAATTCCCAAAATGTATTCCATGCCCCAGTCTACCACATCTTCTGGGTCCTCCAGAATTATTTCAGAAGTAGACGTGGATAGGATGATGTGAAAGTTTCTCAGAGCTCAGATTCAGATGGGGGTCATTTCAGCTCCATCTCCTTTTAGATCCATGAATCTTCCAGCAACTACTCACACAGTGCTATCTCCTTCTCTGATCCAGCCTCAGTTTTGGAGCCCCAGTATCTGACAGCTATGAGAGGTCCGGCATTGGATCCAAAGAGAATCATTTCCTCAACTTAGAGCATCCATGACTAGTTCCTTACTATTACCGTTGGTTAGGAATGGGTTCCGGAGCAGAACCGTTGGCATCAGATCAGTGGGGCTCGGGTCTACTATAATCTTATTGGATCCATCCCTGCCACTCAGAGCCTCAGTGCTGGACAGTTCAGGTCTGGTTTCCTCCTCTAGGCACAGATCCAGTCAGAATCATGATCTACCCATACTGAAAGTCTCAGCTCTGGAGTGGGTGGCCATGGCTTCTCTGGCTCCATCTGCCTTTGAGGCTGTGAAAAAGGCTTTTTCTCTTTCTAGAGATCTGGTCTCTTATTCTTGAGATCCACTCCATATTCCATCTTTTGTTCTGAGCTCTGAGTCCATCAGGCCTATTCCACATGGACAGCCAATTCCAGCTAACTTCCAGTCAGTTCCCGTAGAGAGACACACCCCTCCCCCTCTCTTCTGATACTGTCCCTGCACATGCCCCAGAGGAGATCCATTGGAAGAGAACATACAAGAGGAGGCACATAGATTCCCCATTGGAACCTCTCACTGAGGATACTGATTTCAAGGAAGAAGGGTCCTTCAGATCATCATGTGATCACATCTCTTTGGGAGATATATTAGAGATCCTTAGGCAGAAAGGTGGTTGGTCTTCAGATAATCCTTCCCTAGAGGAATCAGTATTTTTGAAGCTTTTGGTTCTGGTCCAAATGATTGCATGAGCTCATTGATTCAGTATCTTATCAGGCATGGAAGGAGATAGATTCTGTTGAGCCTATACTGAGACAACTTGACAAATTCCTAGCTCCCCCTAAAGACAGACTCCACTGGAGCGAAAGAGTCCCAATGGATGGTGGTGGCAGCGGCCACAAAAAAAGGGCTAGCAGAACAGACCTTGTCTGTCCACCCCCGCAACAGAAAGTCTAGGGCACTGGACATATTAAGAAAGTGAAAAAAATACAGGTCCCCAATGGTCAATAAAGGCAAAAATGACATTCGACCATGAAGTAAGAAGTATCAAACATTCATTTTTGCCTTTATTGACCATTGGAGACCTGCATTTTTTTCTCAGTTTTTGTTTGTGGATACTGGTTACACATATTTTAGATATTCGGAAAGTGAGTCTTTGTCTCAGAGACATTCACTTTGAGGTCTCTTAACTACCTGGCACATTTCACAAAACTACAGAAAGAGTTGACCAAAGAACCATCAAATCCTCTGAGTCCATATCCGCAGAGGATTTCAGAAGATCATCTTCTCAGCTGGCCACTCTTTTCTCAATTTTCAACCCATCTGTGAGATTGATCTCTTAAGCAGCTGAAGGCACCTCAAAGACTGCCATTTCTAGGATTACTGTAAGGATATGGCTGTGTTACTTTGCAGATCCTTTCATCAATGATTCCTTTGATGAAGCATCTTTAGTTGGTCCTTCTGTGAAAGAAATGATTACCTGCAGTGTATAAGAAGGAAACACCCTGTCTGCTGAGGGAATCAAGTTTTCAACCTCTCAACAAACCTTTTCTGGAAACCAGAAAGGTGGTAAGAAAATGTGGTTTCACAAATCTCAGGGACTTTTCCAAGATCTGCATGGGGAGAACTCCTACAAAGGCAGAGGAGGCAGTTCTAATGGTAGACATCCCTGCAAAACCAGGGCTTCTGCAATTCCTTTCCGGATAGATTGTCTCGGCACTCCTGAGGTGCTGCCCAACTGCCCACCTCTGGAGGCAGTCAGTGGAGGATTGCCTTGCACCCAGATGCCTGGGCTACTATAACAAAAGATTCCTGGGTGCTAAAAATAATATCCATAGGTTATTCCATACCATTTCTCCAATCCCAAATCTACAAAAGCAAAAAGCTTCCCGATGTTCCACCCAGTCAGAGGAAGGCAGCGGCCTAAGAGATTCAGAAGCTGCTAGACAAGAGAGTCATCCAATAAATTCCACCAGACTAAATAAGATTCAGAACTTACTCACATTTCTTTTTAGCACCCAAAAGGACAGGGGACCAGAGACCAGTTTTAGATCTGAGCAAACTGAATCAGTACATGAAAAAGTCAAAGTTCTGAATGGTCACAGTCTAGTCCATTCTGCCATTTGTAACCAAGGATGATTGGATGTTCTCCATGGATCTTCAGGATGTGTACTATCACATCAAAATAGACAGGCACTCCTGGAGACATGCTTTTGGCTGGCAGCCATTTACTACCAGTTCAGATTCCTGCCATTTGGACTTACCACAGCCCCCAGGGTATTCACCAGATGTATGGCAGTGGTGGCAGCTCACTTGAGGCTGAAAGTATTCTGAGTGTTTCCATATCTAGATGACTGGCTCCTCACTGCCCCCTCCATGCATCTTTTCACAATCCAGGGACTATTTGCTCCAGATTTGTCACTCACTGGGAATAACAATCAGTTATGCCAAATCAAATCTGATGCCAGTACAAAGCCTGGAGTTTATTGGTGCATATCTGAACATGACAACATTAATTGCAATTTTACCAACTCATTGCATAGACACACAGATTGCAGATTCATCAGATTCTTTCCCATCTGTCTCCTCCAGCCAGATTCATTCTTCAAACTTTGGGATCAATGGCAGCAGCAATAATACTTCTTCCCTTAGCATAATACTACATGTGTGTTATTCAATGGACTCCAGCTGTTCAGTGGTCTACTCTTTGTCAATCCCTATCCTTTGCAGTCAAGCCTGCACCAATCTGCAAACACCACATCCATTGGTGGATCCAGTCAGACGACATTTATCTAGGTCAACCTTTTGTTCTAATGTACCCATTGGCCACTGTGACTATGAACACCTCCCAAATGAGGTGGGGGGCATTACTTGGGAAGGATGGTCCAAGGCATGTTGTCCCCTCAGGAGATCAATTCATATATCAATGGCCTGGAGATGAGAGCAGTCCTATTAGCACTGCATGAATTTCAAGATGCCCTTCCTCTAGGGACTGTTGTAATTCAGACCGACAACATGTCTGTAGTCTGATACATCAACAAACAAGCGGCAACCCAGACTTACCCTCTCTGTAGAAAAGCTGTGAGAGTGTAGCAATAGGTGATCTTCTCCAACTGCTTTCTAGTTGCAATGCACATTCTGGGGAAAATGAATACATTAGTGGACAAATTAACCAGGTCCATTCTGATGCCTCATGAGAGAAGTCTCTCAAACAATCAGTGGCAGAGTAAATTTTCAGTTGTTGCAGCCAACCTTGCTGCATCCTCTTTCTGACCCCCAACACAACAAGTGCAGCAGGTATTTTGCTCTGATATCCCCTCGGGGGAGTCACCGAGAGATTCTGTAGTCCACATTTGGCCATTCAGTCTCCTTTATGCTTATCCCCCACCTTCCTTGATCCCCAAATTCTTACAGAAAGCAATTCAGTTGAAGAGCTCAGTCATTCTCATTGCCTCTACTGGCCTTGACTGGTATGGTTCCCTTTCTTTTGTTCTTATCTTTGCTATCCTCCCTGGATACTGGATCCATCTCTAGATCTCCCCTAACACACCTCAGGGATGAGGCATCTCAATATTTTAGCCCTCAAACTAACCACATGGTTTCTCCATCTCCAATAATAGCCAGATAGCCCAGGCTTTCCTCCCCAGTACATACCATTATTTCATCCTCACAAAAAGACTTCACCAAGAAGGTTTACAAGAGCAAATGGAAAAGATTTTCCCTTTGGGCATTGAGAAATACTGTTGATCAATTTACTGTCCTGGTCTCTGCTGTTCTTGATTTTCTGGCTGCTCCTTTCAATGAATGAGCTAGTTTTTCAGTGATCAATCTGCAATTGTCATTTCAAATTTTCATATAGGAGATAAAAATTATTCTTTGGCTTCTTCCAAGTTATGTAAAGCTTTTCTGAAAGCACTTTTCTTCTTAGACCCTCAATAAAAAATCCTTTACCTCCCTGGTATCTGACTGTGGTACTACAAGGTCTAACTCGGAAACCCTTTGAACCTTCAGCAAAAAATGATATAAATTTCTGTCATGGAAAACAACCTTTTTAGCAGCTATCATTTCTGGAAAAAGATTTTCTGAACTCCAGACTCTGTCATCAAAGAATTCCCTATAAAGACAGGGTAACGTTTTGAACAAACCATTCCCTTTTACCTAAAGTGGTTTCTTTTTTTTTTTCAAAACAGGTTTATTGTTTTAACATATAACAGAAATATCATAACAATTTTATACAAGTAATTAAAAATAGGTATTATTATAATATTCAACAAAACAACTAAAGTATTTACAAAGACATCCACTACAATCAGATCAATTAATTAAACTAAAATACCATGCTATTGAAATTAAAATTTTTTTAACAAATTTTGTAAATTATCCCATACAATAAAATAAGATGTTTTTCTATTTGTTCTAGTCCTAATTGTGTTTATTTCCATATGGCACACTATATTCATAACATTTTTAAATTCATTGAACGAAGGAGGTGTATCTGAAATCCAATTTCTAGTTATTATTTTCCTAGCCACTGCTAGAATAGACCATAACAAGGGAAGCTTAACCTTTTAACACTTTGAGGTACAGGTGTGTTGAATAATATAAGAGATTTAGAAATAATGAAATTATCTGTAAAAGAGCCTGCAAACATTCATTAATTGACTTCCAGCATTCTTTCAATTTTATACAGTCATAAAACATATGAGCCCAGTCAGCATTAATTTCTACATTACATCTCTTACATAGATTATCTTTATTATTTATTTTATTCATCATCAAAGGTGTATAAAAGATCTATGTAAAAATTTCCATGTATAAAGTCTCCAGACAATGGAAGACGTAGTTCTATAAGCAGATTCCAATATATATTGTTTATCTTGTTGATTTGGTGGGTCCCCATTAATAGAAGTGAAATAATTCCAGTATGAATCTACACTGTAAAAAGTTTCTTGTCTGATAACTTTATGTATGTATGAAAGTTTACCTTTATCAGAAACTTTATGTTGTAAATTTAATATCAAGTAATCAATCAGTGTTGGAATAGATTCTTTAACAGTTATAGACATTAAATCTATTTTATTAATGAGATGTTGTCTAAAGGTCTGAACCTCTAACCAGCAAGTTTCTCTTAGATCAAATTCTTGTTTTAAGAAATCTAGATTTTAACTTTATTATCAGATATCAACTGATACCAGTACTTTAGATCATTATCTATAGCTAAATGAGTTCCTTCAGAAGTAGATGACAAAAGCATACCCTGAGTATACATTATAGGAAATACAATAAAATTCCATTCCCTATACTTAGGGTGCATGAATATAAAGTTACGATAACTAATAATAATATTTAATGGGTAACAGACCATATGTTTAGGTGTAATAGGTGAAGTACAAAATTCCTTTAGTAACCATAACATGGAGTTATTTACAATCATATTTTTATGTGTTAAGGAGATTTTCATGGAGTGTATACTAATTAGCTCCCAATAATCTTTCCATTTTGTGACATATGACTGATCTATTAATAAAGTAATAACTTTTACAATAGAAGAGATAGTATATAAATTAAAGTCTGGAAAAGAAATACCCCTTGAGACCAGCTATTAGTATGTTTCTTTAATGCAATCCTAGGTCTATTAGGTGCCCATAAGAAATTTAACATTAGTGTGTTCAGTTTCTTGATAATTATTTTTGTAGGTGGAAGTATTATTGATTGTATTAAGTATAAAATCTTGGGGAATATTATCATTTTAATAATTGCAAGTCTCTCCTCCATAGTAAAAAACATATTATTCCAGGTATTAAATAGATTTTGTATATTAAGAAAACAGGTATTATAATTATTATATATAATAGATTTAATATATTTAGATAGTATTATACCTAAATAAGTTATCTGACCTGAATTGGGTACATATTTAGTAAAATCACTAATGAGGATATTTTTCGTGTATATATAGGTAGTATTTTAGTTTTTCTTCATTGAATATTAAACCAGAAATACTTTTAAAATTCATCATGTTATCAAATAGAGACTGTATAGAAGAATTAGATCCTGCTGATGTAATTAGAACATCATCTGCAAAAGTTGAATTTTGGATGTTGTATTTTCATCTATTTCAAAACCCTCTATGTCAGTACTGTTTCTGATCAAATTAGCCCAAGGCTCCATTACTAAAGTGAATAATAGTGGAGAAAGTGGACATCCTTGTTTTGTACCTTTAAGAATGGGTATTTTTGTGAAACATATGTTCCTACCTTAATATAAGCCAACGTTCCTTTGTATAAATGTTCAATTAGATTTACAAATGCATCCGAGAAGTTTGTGCACTTCATTAAGGTAAACAGATAGTCCCAACTTACTGAATCAAACGCTGAACTTATATCAAGACTAATAAGTGTTAAATCTTTCTTTTTCCTATTTGCAAAATCTATTAATGTTAAAGTTCTTCTTATATTATCAAAAGTATTTCTATTTACAATGAAGCCTGTCTGATCTATAATGCTGGGAATGATTGTCTTCAATCTATCAGCAAAGATATTCATAAACATTTTATAATCAACATTAAGTAATGAGATGGGCCGATATGAAGAACATCTAGTTGGATCTTTATTAGGTTTTAAAATTGGTGAAATAAATGTATATTGCCAAGATGGGGGGGTTATTAACTCAGTTTGGGCCAAAATAAAAACCTTATGTATTAATGAATATGTATTTTTAGAAAGGATTTTATATATCTCTGGTATAATACCATCATTACCCGGTGCTTTGTTTGATTTAAACTTATTTATTTGTGTAATAACTTCTGTATATGAAATACTCTTGTCCAATAGTTTAATCTGTTGTTTATTAAGCTTTTTATTCATATTTGTGGTTATAAACTCCTTTATTTTATCTTTAGGTTCCATGTTAATATCATTATGGTTAATTTTGTGAAAGTGATTTCTAAATTCATCTAGTATTTCTGGTATACTAGAAATATTCTTCTTTTTCCTTAGAGAAAAGATTTCTTTGATATGGTTTTGTTTATTCAACCTTTTTGTTTTATTTTTAAGTCTATGTAAGTATTTGGGGCTTATTGAATAAGACAAAAACTTGTATTCTCTAAAGTTATTTTAACTTTATGAGTTAAAATTTCTTTGTATTTCTCATTTAGTTTGTTTATTTCTTCAATAACTTTCTTGTCCATAATATTTTCTTTATTATTATGTTTATAAGAGTCTAATTTACTTTGAATATCTAACAATTCCTTATCCCAAGATTTCCTTTTATTATTATACCATCTGATACTTTGTCCATATAGATATGATTTTAAGGCATCCAAAACATAAACAATGGAGACTTCAGGAGTGTTATTTATGTCTAAAAATGTTTTACTTCTGAAAGTATATATTCTTTATAGTCTTTTAGTTGAGTTAAGTATGCTGGTATCCTTTTGATCTGAACATTATGAGTATTTTTATCATGAATTCAAAAACAATTGAATTATGATCAGATATAGGACATGAAATGATTTTGGAATTAATTAAATCTGTTACCATCTGGTTAGAAATAAAGACCCTATCTATTTTTGAATAAGTTTTGTATCTGTTAGAAAAAAGGTGTATGGTAATGATTTTGAATCTATCTGATTATTAATATCATTCAAATGATAAGAATTAGCAAAATCCTTTAAATGTTTTGCATTAGATGTAATTCTTCTCTTTCCTATAGTGGTAGTATCACTTTCATGTAGTATACAATTAAAGTCACCAGCTAAAATAATATCTCCTATAGAGAATGATATGATCTTATCAAGATGATGTTTCACTGTATTAATACCAATTCCAGGTATCCAATATACATTAATTAAAGTGTAAGTCTTCCCATTAATTTGTATTGTAACCATACAAAACATTCCTTTGTCATCCTGATAAGACTTAATGGTTTTAGGAATGGGCAAATTTTTATTCCATAAAATAGCCACTCCTCTTTTTTTCTGAGTGTGCTCTGAACTAACCAATACTGTATATTTGTTTGTGGCTAGTTTATCAATATCTTTTTTCAAGAGATGGGTTTCTTGTAGGAAGACTAAGTTGGCCTTATGTAAATTAATGTATCTTATTAGGCTTGCCCTTTTACATGGATTATTCAATCCATTAATGTTTAAAGAAATTCCTTTTAAAGATGTCATTTGGCATTTTTAAAACTTAAGAATCTTATGATCAAAATAACAAATAACAAGATAAGTAATGTTACATCTCCTCCTTTAGGTGTGCCTTTAAATATAGCTGTATTTATTGAATCTCTTATGGGATTTCGTATAGGATTCAATTTTGTTTGTAGTGACAATGAATGTACAAAATATATTGTGGATGTCAAAACTATATACAAATAACAATGAACAAGTGAAAATAATGTAAGGATTAAACCTTGCATCCAGCCTGGAGTTATAAACTCCAACTTAGAGTAGTATTTACCACTCAAGTTAACCCCCTACCCTAAGCAGCAGTATGTCAGCTACCACCTTATCAATTTAATACTAGTTATATTTAACTGAAGTTAACAGTTTTCAGTTCAATTATCTAGCAAGACAAGACTACACATTTGGTAAAACAGCATCATATAAACTAAAATAAACCTTTTTTTTTTTTTTTTTAAAAACTGTTCATACTACTATATACATCCATGTAATATAAAACACTTGTATTCAAATAGCATTCAAATAATCTTGATGTTAGAAATCAAGAGAGAAAAATAAGTTCTAACATTCATTTAAATCAAAAACTTTGGCTAATATGATTCAGACATTACATATATTAGGATGCATCTATTTTCTGCCATGTAAATAAAGTTAACAGCTTCCAAAAAAAAAACCTTGAATTGCTTGTATATGAGCATTTACTCAAACTCATTATTGGCAATAGAATAATATATTGTATTCATAGAAATTGTTATAAATCATACTTCATAGTTAAGCAGATTCTCAGAAACATTTATATACATATCTACATACACACACATACACACACACATATATATACATACACACACACATACACACACATATACACATATACATATATATAATATATATATATATATATATATATATATATATATATACATATACACATGCATACACACACACACATACACACACACACACACACACACACATACACACACACACACACACACACACACACACACACACACACACACACACACATACACACACACACACACACACATACACACACATACACACACACACACATACATATATATATATATCTGATCTCACTGAGTTGTATCTTTACTGAGCACCATCTTACATTGCTGTCCCTTCAATAAATCTGTCTGCTTTATACAAAATAATGCACAGCAAACACATTTTAGTAACCAGATTTTACAAACATGCTATACTACTGCTTTAAAATATATCACATTACAATTTCTTCCAGTATAGAGTTATAAAATTATTTATGCTTGTCAATCAGATGAATTAAATGAGTTATAGTAATGTATATGTTTGGGACATAGATTTTTAACACATATTATTAATCTGCTATTCCTGTATCTGTGATGTGTCAGTGTGATATTTAGGTCAAAGGTGAGACCAGCTGCTTTCAGCTTCTCTGTGAGAATTCTGAGAGTTGAAGCTTTTGAAGTAGCTCATGGACACTGTGCATGAGACAGCCCACATCCCAGATTGTCTCTCTTAACATTTTGTCGGGAAACTTATTAAAAACTAGTGACAAACATTCATTTAGCAGTGTAAATGCATCTAAACATGACAAAACCTTCACAATGCATTCTACAGGTTATTACAGACTCTATGTAAGTGAAATCAAGCCCAAAATTATTAATAAGTAACAAAACTCAACATTTTTGTCCCAACTCAACTCCTATGCGAATCTTATTATTTACTGTGTCTATATGATCAAAAGCATTTCTATATATTAATAAAGAAAAGAAAAGAGTAGAAAGTAAAAGGGTGTAAGGCAGAAATAAAAAAATGTAAGAGAAAGCTATAAGAAGTATATACAATAGAATATTACTTACTGTTTATATTAATAGAGTTAAAAATAAAACATATTATTTACTATTATTTAGTTCTAATTATTATTAGTTAAAGCATGACAGATTATTTACAAACAAGCATACGCAGTGTAATCAAGAAAGTATAATTAGGAATAGCATTTGAAGAACATATAAACTTTTAAAGGAAAAAAAAAAAATGTATCAAATTACTGACCTTATTTTTCCTCTTCAGAAAGAGAAACAAGTTAAATCACAGCTTGCCATTAAATCTCCAGATATTTTGACTAGTTATGAAACAAAACATTTCTTTGCACACAGAGAATAACTTTGATTAAATCTTTTCAAAATATTTGTTGCTTCTTGGAAATGCAGGAACTATATTTAAAAGGATTAATAATAAAACAAAATGATGAGAGAAAAAAAAACATAGTACAAATCATTTGTTTTTAGTCTCTTCTTCTTCTCTGAAGTTTTCCACGAAGTTTCA
Source organism: Protopterus annectens (assembly GCF_019279795.1). Taxonomy (NCBI): domain Eukaryota; kingdom Metazoa; phylum Chordata; order Ceratodontiformes; family Protopteridae; genus Protopterus; species Protopterus annectens. Next base: position 174,657,488 of record NC_056742.1, on the reverse strand, counting down.
GTTGCCAGTCTCTTTAACGAAGGACTAGCCCATTCCATTTCTTCTATTTTTCCAAAATCTTATTTTTGATAAACAGTAAAGCAGAGTCTAAGTCATGAAAATTTTAGGACCATCAGGAAGGAAGATTTTAAGCTTGGCAGGAAACAGAAGGTATGTTTTAAACTGTGCTTTTTAAGCTCCCTTATTAGTGGCAGAAAAACTTTTCTTTTAGCTAATACCATGGAAGAATAGTCATTGTCAAAGCACAGTTGTTTCATTAATCTTAACAGGAGCTTTAGCCCAAGCAGATTTAAGAACCATCTCTTTATCAAAGATGATAGAAATCTAACTATAACTGATCTAGGATAGTTTTGTTAGAGTTAGTATTAGCTATAGATCTATGTGCTCTTCGATACCAAAGAGAATGCTTCTGGTAAATCTAAAGTTTTAGGGAGCCATGTTGTTAAAAAGAAGTAATATTGTTACCTTCAATATTTTCTGGCAGTCCAAAAATCCTAATGTTATTGCGCCTAGATCTATTTTCCAGGTCATCCAGCTTTGTTTGTAAATGTGTATTTTGTTTCAGCAGAAACTCAATGTTGATTTCCTCTTCTTGTATTCTATTTTCCATGTCATTCACAGCTTCTTCTATGCCTGTCATCTGGATCTTCTGTTGTTGCAGGTCCATATGTAACAAGTCTATTTGTTTTGTAGTTTTTCTATGAAAGTGTCTATTTTAGTATCCATTTTATCCATCTTAGCAGTAAGTTGCTGGACTATAATTATCAGAGACTGAAGTTCTTTCTTGATGCTGGAGTCTTGAGAATTTGTCTTACTGGAACTCATTTCAGACTGATAAACTGACAGGAAAATTTCCAAAGTAATTTCTGACAGGAATATTATTAAGATTTCCTTTCTTTTTTAGATATAGTTCAAGAACTATATAAAACAAACATATTTAGAAAGAAAATTACTTCAAAAATTAATTTTTACGTAATTAATTCCTGTCAATGTAGTGAAATTGGTGGAGCTGAAGAAATCTGCTGCTATCCTGTGTTCATCCTTGGCCACGCCCCACCTAAAGTGGTTTCTGAATCTAACATTAACCAATACATTCATTTACCAGTTTTCTTTCCAATTTTTTCAAACAAAGGAGAATACATGCCACATTTCCTGGATATGCACAGAAATTGTTTTTACCTACACAGAATAAAACAGTTTAGAAAATCAGATCAGCTATTTGTATCCTTTTCATCAAATCGACTGGTTTACCCCATTTCTAAAGTTATTTTGGCTAAATGAACAACTGATTGCATTTCTTGGACCTATTCTCAGCAAGGCATTTCTCTACCAAGACCACCTAAAGCCCACTCAACTAGATCCATGGCCACTTCATCTGCTTTTTGGTCAAGAACTTCTATTGATGATATTTGCACAGCAGTCACATGGTCCAATGCTCATACTTTTGTTACTCACTACAGATTGGATCTGATATCCAGAAGCAGAGATGCCTTTGGCTCAGTGGTTCTCTGGAATATCCTTTCATGAGGGCCACACAAGATTAATGTAGCTGGGGACTCTGTACCATTCATTGAGGGAGAATGAAAAGGACAACATCAGATTTAAAAAGTTATGTGCTCATCATAACTAGGCATCTGTGTTGTCCATTTTCATTCTTCCTCAGCTGCCCCCCAACCATCCCTCTTCTTATAATATTTTGGAGGAACATGTTGGATTTCTTATTGGAACTTATAATTCCGAGTTTCAGCCCTTTTCTTTGAGCTACCCCTTTCCTTATATAATCAATTGGGATTTTATGGCAACAAACTCAATCTGAGTTATTGAGAATGGACTAGGGCATTATGAGTAGAGGGAGGAGCTCAAGAGCTGGATCCAAAGTCTGAAATATGCAGCTGAGTCTGATCCGAGGAATGGATCCGTAACCTATTAGCTGAGGAAGAATGAAAATGACAACACAAATGCCAGGTTATGGTGACTACATATCTTTTAATTAACATTATAAGAAAAAAAAATCTTGGAAGCTATAACAGAAAGCCATTAACAAGTTGCTCCATTCTTAAAAAGGTTGTGCAAACTACCCAAGATTTATACATTAGAATGTTAGACAATTCACCTATCACATTGCATTCACTGAGAAACACCAGTCTAACATAAATGAAACAGAAAACTAAACAGGAGTGAGAATAAGGATTGTCGGACATATGAAATACCTTGTACTGTAGGAACAGGGAGGCAGTCTTCAAAAAACTCATTCTGTAAACCTATAGCACAGGATACTTTATATGTTTCATGCCAGACCCCTACTTATGAAAAAAAGATCCTTCACCCATTTAACTAACTGATTGCTGTGCAGGGTTAAAACTTTGGGAACTTCTGCATGAAATTCTCATGGTAATTATTTAAGCATCCCTCTGTCAAATTGCTGTATGCTACTGCACAGTCCAGTTTATAAAATTTCCATGCTTTCCACCAGTGTACCACAAGGCTCTGTCCTTGTTCCCCTTCTCTTTAAGGTTTTCACTAACACCCTTTACACATCCACACAGTAGGCCTCCTAATACAGTAATCAGATGACTCCACATTCTTATGCACATCTCCAAAAAATTACTCAGGAAGCTTTAACAGCCACTGAAGCATGGCTTTGTAACTTACAATAAATGCTCAACACCCTCCCAAAAAAACAAACTACTACCCCTCAATCCCTCTCTCTTGCTAAAACAAAATTTAAAATTGTCTCTCTTAATAATACAACCATTGAAGTCACTTCTTGTAGCAAACTATTAAGTGTGATAGTGAATGATAATCTTAAATGTGACCTGCATATGCAAAATTGCATAAAAATTCATAAAAAATAGGGATTCTTTTCCGAGCCAAAAACGTTCTCATCAACACAACTAAAACTTTACATGCCACTACTTACCTCCTCCCCTCACTACTTTGTGGTGCTCCCATCCATACTAACCTTCAGGCATCACAAAAATCAGTGCGTGAACAATGCCAAGATAAAGTTGCTAAATTTGCAGCAAATAACCCTTTTAGAACCAACCACGGTATAGAACTAGACTATGAACAAGACGTTGGTAATGTCAGCTCCAACGAACGGTGCAGAAAGTAATCCAGTTAATAACGTAAATCATAGAATGCTATTAATCCACTGCCAAGATACTGGTAATTCGACAAAATACTTTATTCCACAAGCAAAAATAAAAGTTAAACGCTACCAGCGTTTTTCGTTCTAAGTAATATCAGAACTTCCTCAGACAACAGCCAGATGGTTACACCCAGTTTTTATATGTGTTCTAATTAATTAAAACAATTAATTTAATTGATTAAATGATGCATCTACTTTTGCTCCAGCTTTTAAAGCAAAATTACGCATATATAACATTCAAAGTATACACATAAACACTGTAAGCATAGGGGAATCTTATTAAAAATGTTTAAAATTAAATAAGACCTAACATGAACACCCTGTTAAATACAATTCTAATAACTTTTATTACAATTTAAAAAGATCCTTATTTTTCCAAATTTTTCTAAAATAAACTAAACTGAAATAAAAAAAATAATAATACTAATATAGTATCACTACTAAAATAGAGAGACAATTCAACAAAGATAGCTGAAGGTCACATTAATCTACCTCATCAAGTTTTAATCTTTAAAATACAAGCAATTGAGCAAAACTCATTTAAGCCTGGTTCTCTGTTAGCTGCCAGGCGTAATTGACTAGTTCTTTTCTCCAGCTCAATTTTAAATAATGGTCATTTACAAACCTATGGTCATCTTGATATGTGTTAATTGGTCTATGGCCATAAAGGTAAAGGAATGGTTAGGGTTATTAACACAATGCCTAGCTAGGGCATTCTCATTTTACCCTTGGCAATTGCATAAAGATGTTCGTACATCCTGTCATGAGCGTCTATCTGTCTTACCCACATAAAATGATGGGCATTGCGCACATTGTGCCAGATAGGCAATGCCTTTAGAGTTACATGTGTATGATTCTTTGACAGAGTACCTAGTTGTCCTAATAATGAAATGGTCTGATGTCATGATGTGCCTACAATATTTACAAGCACCACATTTCTTAGTGCCCCTTCTAGCATGCATTGTGATCAACTTCGACTCAAGAAGTCTCTTCATATTAGTAGCCCTTCTAAATGTTACTACGGGGTTAAAATTTAGAGTTGTTGCAACATTCTTATCTATTGATAAATAGAACCAATATTTCCTAACTGTTTTAACTATTTCTGTAGCCTCTGGGCAATAAGTGATGGTGAACGCTGCTGCAAAGTTCCTGTCATTACAAATGTTTTTTACCATGGTTTGATCTATACTCTCTGTTACTCTAATAGCCAAGTTTTCAGCATTAGGTGTAAGGTCATGAGTCATACTATATGCCTCCATACTTCCGTTACCACACAGTATTGGTATATAAATCCCCTTCTCCCTCTTCTCCATCACTTCTTGAAAAATGTTGTCTAGAAAGGAGACAGGGTACCCCGTAGTAACATTTAGAAGGGCTACTAATATGAAGAGACTTCTTGAGTCGAAGTTGATCACAATGCATGCTAGAAGGGGCACTAAGAAATGTGGTGCTTGTAAATATTGTAGGCACATCATGACATCAGACCATTTCATTATTAGGACAACTAGGTACTCTGTCAAAGAATCATACACATGTAACTCTAAAGGCATTGCCTATCTGGCACAATGTGCGCAATGCCCATCATTTTATGTGGGTAAGACAGATAGACGTCTGCGTGACAGGATGTACGAACATCTTTATGCAATTGCCAAGGGTAAATATGAGAATGCCCTAGCTAGGCATTGTGTTAATAACCCTAACCATTCCTTTACCTTTATGGCCATAGACCGAATTAACACATATCAAGATGACCATAGGTTTGTAAATGACCATTATTTAAAATTGGAGCTGGAGAAAAAAGAACTAGCCTGGCAATTACGCCTGGCAGCTAACAGAGAACCAGGCTTAAATGAGTTTTGCTCAATTGCTTGTATTTTAAAGATTAAAAAGTTGATGAGGTAGATTAATGTGACCTTCAGCTATCTTTTGTTGAATTGTCTCTCTATTTTAGTAGTGATACTATATTAGTATTATTATTTTTTTATTTCAGTTTAGTTTATTTTAGAAAAATTTGGAAAAATAAGGATCTTTTTAAATTGTAATAAAAGTTATTAGAATTGTATTTAACAGGGTGTTCATGTTAGGTCTTATTTAATTTTAAACATTTTTAATAAGATTCCCCTATGCTTACAGTGTTTATGCGTATACTTTGAATGTTATATATGCGTAATTTTGCTTTAAAAGCTGGAGCAAAAGTAGATGCATCATTTAATCAATTCAATTAATTGTTTTAATTAATTAGAACACATATAAAAACTGGATGTAACCATCTGGCTGTTGTCTGAGGAAGTTCTGATATTACTTAGAACGAAAAACGCTGGTAGCGTTTAACTTTTATTTTTGCTTGTGGAATAAAGTATTTTGTCGAATTACCAGTATCTTGGCAGTGGATTAATAGTATTCTATGATTTACGTTATTAACTGGATTACTTTCTGCACCGTTCGTTGGAGCTGACATTACCAACGTCTTCTTCATAGTCTAGTGTGGTGTTTTTTGCTGCTTTTCGTGGTTTGCTACGTTGGTTGTCAGCAAAAAAGAATGGAGAGCAACTTGGAGGAAAGCGACTCCTCCCAGGGTAATTTAACGCAACTACTACAGCTGATCAATTCAAGGCTTGACCGCTTATTGGAGAAAGTGGATGGGGTTACTAACTCCAGCGGTGCCTTTGGTACTTCAACAGCCAGTTCCGGTTTATCAGCATCGGGAGTACAGGCGGAACAAAACGGCACAGCAGCCTTTTCACAAATTGGTCAGCTGGACGAAACAGCTGAAAATGTTGGAAACGGAGGCAATCATAACATTAACCATGGTTTGAAATTCAATGTACGTACATGGTTAACCACCGAATTGGAGTTGGATTGCCCACAAACAGGTACTGTAAACGCACATTTGAGTGAGAGGGACAATTCAATAACAGATAAACTGAAGCTTTTTGACACTAAATTGTTAAAGATTAAAAAGCTTCAGCTTGAGCTCAACTACTTTGACAAATGTTTAAAGGAAAAAATTGTTCCAAAGGGATTGAGGCACTACTCATATCCCACGGGGCTAGAATATGGTTTTGAGTTTTTTAACGAACTGATTGACATTTACAATAAACAAGGACTGGAAATTTTACAGTGTATGGTGAAACACTATAGGGTTTCCCTTGACTTGATAACAAAGGAAGTGATAGTGCTTGAGCAAGACATCAAGTCAGACCTGGACTTTAATAGATACCAGTTTGAAGTGGACAGAACCTTTACAAGTATTGCCCAACAAATGGTTAAATTAAAGGAGAATAAAATTAAAAAGTTACAAAGAGACCTGAAAGCATATAGAGAAGGGACAGCCTTCCCTAAACCATCAGTAGCGCAAAACCCCTCACGTAATTATAAAGGTTTTCTAGACCAAAACATGTATAAGGATCAAAGAAGAAATCAGTCTACTAGAAATGTAGTAGCCGATTCAAATACAGGTCTTGTACTTGATGCAGAATGTTCTATTAATGATGATGACATTTTTGGAGGGGAAACAAATGGTGTTAACCCTAACCAGTCTTACCGTTCTGATAATAACCAAAAGCAGAACAAAGGTTTTCAAAAAAACTTCAGAGGGGGGAGGGGGGGCAATTGGAATGTGAATCAAGCCCAGGGTGTCAAGCGGAGATACAACACTCGCAGCAACAGCAAGTACCCAGGCTAAGACTTTTCGAAACGCTTCATAATAATGAAGGAGACTTTTTCATTTACAATTTTACTGAATGTGTTATTGATCATGTATTGGTGGAACTGTTCGCTAAGGGCCTTACGTTTGTACCATCGAAAAAATGTGATATTGCTGAACTTTTGATTGACTTTAAGTTGTTTATTCGTAAATTGAATTTGAATGTACTGTTTGGGAACTCATCATATAACAGTAATGAGTTAAGAATAGCAAGTTCCTTTAATCCCCCACAGAATAGTACTATATGTATGTTTGAATACCTCTGTGAAAATGAATTTAGAGATATTTTGAAACATTCATCTAAAAACAAACTTAAGTCTAACATCTCTGAGGAAGAAAAAGCCCTGCTGACCCTCCTTAGAAATCTACCTCTGAGGCTTATGAAGCCAGATAAAGGTGGGGGGCTGGTAGTTTTGTATAACGAGGATTATTCTAATATGATGGCCCTTCTGGACCGGTGAGTCGAAATGAATTGAATCAAGCTCACCGTAGGATCAATATGTTTATTAGTGACTTATTCTCAGATGGTATTATAACTTTGGAACAACATACATACTTGACTATGTTGGCCCCACGGATCCCAAAACTTTTTGGGATCCCAAAATTGCATAAAAATGTCTTAAACCCACCATTCAGGGCATTGGTGGATGCACGACAATCAATCACATACCCCTGTGCAAAATTAGTGGACAAAATTTTAAAGAAATTTGTTACCATGGAAAATCAAATTTTGAAGGACTCGTGGTCCTTTTTGCAAAATATGCAGTCCATTACTTACGACGATACAAGTAACTTCTTAACAGTGGATGTCATTGATTTATATTCTTGTATTCCACATGACTTGGGAGTAGAATGGGTAGTAGAATTTATTAAGGCTAAAGGGGCTAGTGACAACGAATGTAACCTAGTGGAACAGCTACTTGACATCATTCTGAAAAATAACTTTGTAACTTTTGAAAATAAAATTTTTGTCCAAAAAATAGGAGTGGCAATGGGTTCACCAGTTGGTTCAAGTTTTGCGAACCTGGTGTTAGCACATTGGGAAAACAACTATGTGTTTAATAGTCATTGGTGTAACCAGTTTATTACCTATAAAAGGTTTTTGGATGATATTTTTATCTTATTCAAAGGTAATAGTGAAGAAGCTGATCGTCTTGTAAACTTTTTTAACTCAACAACACCTTTCTTAAAGTTTACTCAAAACTTCCAGGAAAACTCCATCAACTTCTTGGATGTTGAGTTAAGTAAAAACAGTGGATCTTATACGGCAAAAATCTTTAGAAAGGCCACATACTCTAACAGCTTCCTACACTTCACTAGTATGCATCCCCTTCACCAGAAGAAAGCTGTGGTGAAGGGACAACTAGTGAGAATAGCAAGAATGGTAACTTTGAAAGAAGATTTTGAGGAAGAATGTGAATTCTTACACCTGATGTTCTTGAGGAGAGGGTACCCTGTCTCCTTTCTAGACAACATTTTTCAAGAAGTGATGGAGAAGTGGGAGAAGGGGATTTATATACCAATACTGTGTGGTAACGGAAGTATGGAGGCATATAGTATGACTCATGACCTTACACCTAATGCTGAAAACTTGGCTATTAGAGTAACAGAGAGTATAGCTCAAACCATGGTAAAAAACACTTGTAATGACAGGAACTTTGCAGCAGCGTTCACCATCACTTACTGCCCAGAGGCTACACAAATAGTTAAAACAGTTAGGAAATACTGATTCTATTTATCGATAGATAAGAATGTTGTAACAACTCTAAACTTTAACCCTGTAGTAACATTTAGAAGGGCTACTAATATGAAGAGACTTCTTGAGTCGAAGTTGATCACAATGCATGCTAGAAGGGGCACTAAGAAATGTGGTGCTTGTAAATATTGTAGGCACATCATGACATCAGACCATTTCATTATTAGGACAACTAGGTACTCTGTCAAAGAATCATACACATGTAACTCTAAAGGCATTGCCTATCTGGCACAATGTGCGCAATGCCCATCATTTTATGTGGGTAAGACAGATAGACGTCTGCGTGACAGGATGTACGAACATCTTTATGCAATTGCCAAGGGTAAAAATGAGAATGCCGTAGCTAGGCATTGTGTTAATAACCCTAACCATTCCTTTACCTTTATGGCCATAGACCGAATTAACACATATCAAGATGACCATAGGTTTGTAAATGACCATTATTTAAAATTGGAGCTGGAGAAAAAAGAACTAGCCTGGCAATTACGCCTGGCAGCTAACAGAGAACCAGGCTTAAATGAGTTTTGCTCAATTGCTTGTATTTTAAAGATTAAAAAGTTGATGAGGTAGATTAATGTGACCTTTAGCTATCTTTTGTTGAATTGTCTCTCTATTTTAGTAGTGATAGTATATTAGTATTATTGTTTTTTTATTTCAGTTTAGTTTATTTTAGAAAAATTTGGAAAAATAAGGATCTTTTTAAATTGTAATAAAAGTTATTAGAATTGTATTTAACAGGGTGTTCATGTTAGGTCTTATTTAATTTTAAACATTTTTAATAAGATTCCCCTATGCTTACAGTGTTTATGTGTATACTTTGAATGTTATATACGCGTAATTTTGCTTTAAAAGCTGGAGCAAAAGTAGATGCATCATTTAATCAATTAAATTAATTGTTTTAATTAATCAGAACACATATAAAAACTGGGTGTAACCATCTGGCGGTTGTCTGAGGAAGTTCTGATATTACTTAGAGCGAAAAAACGCTGGTAGCGTTTAACTTTTATTTTTGCTTGTGGAATAAAGTATTTTGTCGAATTACCAGTATCTTGGCAGTGGATTAATAGCGTTCTATGATTTACGTTATTAACTGGATTACTTTTTGCACCGTTCGTTGGAGCTGACATTACCAACGTCTTGTTCATAGTCTAGTGTGGTGTTTTTTGCTGCTTTTCACGGTATAGAACTAAACAGCCTAAATTGGTTAGGACTACCTCATCAACTAACATATATCCAGCTTCTTACCACCTATAAAATTATCGGGCATCCATCTGTTTGACACAGCCTAAATACCATTCTACTCAAGTTCCCAATCAGTCATTACAATCCTGTGATGAAAAACTCCTCTCTGTCCAGAAACCTATCAAATCTGCTGGGCATGGTGTGAACTCACACCATATTGCTAAGGCCTGAAACTCCTTATCTCTAGCCATCATCTTATGTCTATCCATCAGGTCAGTACCCTCCCTCCAGTCCTTTAAAACCACTATGAAAGACTTCCTAGCCAAAATCTGTCTCTGTTCATGCTCAACTCCAGGATAAACTATATCCCTAAACATGATCAAGTACCTATTCATACCTCCTTACTCTCCCTTCTACAATCACTTCCTTACTTCAACCAACTTCTCTCCCCTGACTTTGTTTCTAAATATGCTATAACTCTGATTTTTTTTTCTGTCACATGATACTGCAAATCCTGTTTGTATTATGCTAACCTACCTTTAATTTCTCTATAAACTGGCTAAAATTTCTCTAAATATTAAATCATTGTCATAGAAGCTGTATGTATTCTTAATTAATGTTTTTACATTGTGCCTAATTTGGTATAATTATTTAAAGTGTAAATGCTTTTGTATTGTTTTGGAAGATTGTAAAATTGTTGCTCTTAAAATGTTTTTGTAATACTTTGGTGCAAATCTCCCTGGGCCTCTGATGAAAATGGGCATTTACCCTGTTGGACTTTCCTGGTAATCAAATGTTAATAAATAAATAATAAACAGGAACTAATGTTACACAGCATCTCAGATGAGTTCTGGTAGTTGAGCAAGTCCTGATGAAGAGACTTACATGTAAGCAGCACAGTGCTACACAAACATATATACTTTTTTCCAGGTCGCAGAGACTCATAAATAGTGACAAAAGTAGTGATTCTAATATCAACTAAAGTACCAGAACTGAAAGGCATACATGCAAGCAGTAATGCTCTCCTGTCAATTTTAAGGTGTTTTGCCTGATGATGTGCTTGTTGCAACCTAAAAATATTCACAAGGATAATCATTTTAGTGGTAAATCCCATGAACTCAAAACAGACATATGCAATCAGTGATAACCTGTCCACCCATCATTTTTCTTAAGTTGATGGAATGGCTTTTGCCTAATTAGGTTTCTATGGTGGTTTCTATGTATTTTAGCATACATTTCTACTTATGCAGTGTTCTATTTTTGTTATATATTCAAATTTATCTCTTACGTCAAACAATGCCTGACAGACACTGGGATTCAGAAAGGCTTACTGCATTGTGGAAGCCTTCTTGCAGAATGTTTCTCTAGCTCAATCAGCCATTCTAGTTCAGAATCTGCTATTTTGCTGAGGTCTTCCCCTTGCAGGGTCTTAGTGAAAATAACTAAATTGCTGGGGAGGCAGCATGACAATGAGGCAGTCTGAAGGGGCAGCTAGTGTTAATTAATCATTGCGTTTTTCCCTAGAAATATTCACAACTCCCTATATACTTGGCTAACTGATTCAGAGAATCATTTGACCAAGCAAAATTTTACTTCAAGAGAAAATAGGAATGCCATCTTTGGATGGTATCCACGCATTCACCCCTATAGGAGCATTCATAGTGCAGGAAAGTACAGTGGAACAGTGGAAGGGGAAGGTGTCAGTGTGTTTGTGTATTGACATGTCTATGTATGTCTAAAGTGTGTGTGTGTGTGTGTGTGTGTGTGTGTGTGTGTGTGTGTGTGTGTGTGTGTGTGTGTGTGTGTGTGTGTGTGTGAGAGAGAGAGAGAGATGGAGCATGCATGCGGATGTATTTGTGAGTGAATGGTTGAAGTGGGGGCTCATTTGTAGATTCCTCTGTGAGTGTTTGTGTGTCTTTGCTATTGTGATGCATGGGCTGCTAGGCACAAAACTGGTGTGGTCAAGTGTGACAGCAGAGAGTTCAGTTCAGGGACATGACAACGGGCCACTAATGTGTTTTTAAGTACAACTTTGCTGTGTCACCGAATCAGAATGTTTCATCATGCTAATTGGGCGATTAGCAATGGCAGGAAGAAGTTCTCTGATTTCTTCCCAAAGTCTTTATATTGCATTGGTGTTTGTGTGTAACCTGGCAACTAAGTTTGGGGATTGCTTCACCTCCTTTTCTACACTATATCATTTCCTGTTTGAGGGTTTACGGTTTAACTATCTTCAGAAGGTATTTTTTTATGTCTTTGGATCTCTGTTACTGTTCCTAACTATGTAATGCACTTACATTTGAGTTTGTCACACACTTATTATTGTAAATTGTGTTTAATTTATGCCTTAGTCCTGATTCTTGTTTTATTCTACTTCTTTGTTATAATCATTTTTATGAAGAATAATAATGTATTTGAGTTGAGGGTATAATATATTTCTGGTGTGTGATCTTTTTTTTTTTTTTTTTTTTTTGTAGTTTGACTATATTTTTGAAGTATTTCTGTGTTTGGCAGTTTTTCCCTGGTAATTGACTTTTTCAAGATGCTGGCTTTTGAATTTTGAAGTCTGGGAGGATGTAGGAATCTATCTAAATAGCCTGCACTAGCTTTCTCGAGTATGTAGAACAGATTTGATGCACAGGTAGTTAGAAATCTGATTGGTCAGTTTCCCTTGCCTACTTTATAAATATTATAAATATATTTAGAAAGTGGGCTTGGGGAATTAGTGATCCTCATTGGACATTTGATATTCTGAATGGGGGTATAAATGTACAGGTACAGCCTGTTAAAGAGAAGAGTGCCTATTTTGCCATGATGTCAATGCCCTGACAATAAAATCCAGCTGCAATTTCATTTTCTCTTATTAACGCTGGCTCTGTAAAAGCAATGTTTTACTTTTTTTTTACTGTAAAAGTCTCAGTTAACTAGCAAGAAGTATAAAATAAAAAATAAATAAAAATAGCAGAACTAACATAAGTAAAATATAGATGTGTAAGTTAACTTACCATAACAGATGTTCTAATGGCTCTCCATTGCAATAGCCTAAGCATTATGGGTTTACCTCCCCTTCACCCACCATCTTCTCAAAGGTTTGGCCTGCTCCTGGTTATTTGACTGGCATCAATTTAGAAAATCTTTTCCACTTACCCATGTATGATTTTCTAGTTGCAGGTTTTCTGGCTTTTTCCACAACCTGCTGCATTCTCAGAAAATAAGAACCTAAAAGGTATCAACATTGTATCATCCAGGCATTTAGCTAAAGAGTTTGCAGAATGTGGTCAGTCAAACTCCCCCAGTCTTTTGTGAGTAAATCCTGTCTGTAGGGAAACTTGTGATACATTTCCTTCACCAGGTTGAAAAGAAGAGAGGACCACAATTGTAATGGCCAAAAGTGAGTTGCCACCACAATTTTTGTGAAGTGCTTCTGGATTTTTACATGAACCTTTTTAATGAGTGTAAAGGGTTGAAAAGTGTTCAAGACCATTTTTGTCCATTGGAAGTAAAAAAAAAAATCTGTCTTCTAGGCTCACCTCCATGGAGTCTTGGAGCATAATTTCTCTAGTTATCTATTTTGTAGAGAAGCATATGAGGTGTTCCCCACGGGTGGACCAGATCTTGGAAGACCCTTGGATGAAATGTCCATGGGTGCTGGTCTATCCTGGTCCTGCTGAGCTTGTTTGCAATAAGGATTTGGTCTGACAGAATAGCTTGCTTGCAACATACTTATATACAGAGAAACGGCCTTTGTTTCCCAAACTTTGACACAGAATATTTGTCAAAAAATACAAGTTTTTCCAAAGAGTATTAACAATTTGTGAAAGGAAGGCTTTCCCAATGGGGATGTATCTGCCCAGCATGACAGGAATAATGAGAATCACTGATGGAGTACTTCCTTTGGAGGAAAAATGCTGTGGAGATTTATTTCTCCACCTGCTGCCTATATGGAGCTGTCCATGCACTTCTGGCAGGAGGAGCACAGGGGAGGCACCCACAGCTGTGAGGAACTGGCTGATACAGGATGGGTAAGCCCTTACAGCTTACGCTACTGCAATTGTGATTCACTTATGAACATCTGCAGTTACAAATTCCTGCCAGTTTTTTCCCTCACTAGCTTAGCAAGTGGGGGGAAATAAATAAATAAATAAATAAATACTGAAAGTAACTGCGGTAGCAGTTATAAGGGTCTTTGGGGATATTTGTGAGTGTTTGTGTAGGGGGTACATGCATGCATGCTTGGGGAATTGTACTGCTTTGTACTGTATGTGTCTGCAAGCACTGAACTAAAATATAATACTGTTGCTATTATTTAAGAATGTTTCATTCTTTTGATTAGAATAAAATGTCTAAGGTGTACAGTCAAAAAAGTGGAACTAATTTCTTGGCAAATGTTTTGTTTGTGTATTTGTAGTTACTGTATGCATGTCTCTGCATCTATATATATATATATATATATATATATATATATATATATATATGTGTGTGTGTGTGTGTGTGTCTGTATATGTGTGTGTATGCCAGCACTGGCCTTACATATGTGTGTGTGTGTGTGTGTGTGTGTGTCTATATATATATATATATATATATATATATATATATATATATATATGTGTGTGTGTATGGGTTCCCTACGTTAGACCGAAAGCTCGGAAGATCGACAATCACATCACTGACGCCAGAAGACTGATGGAGCAGATAACCGACAACGAAAACACTGACATGGGAAATGTGTGAGCGCGACTCAGTAAGTATGCGATAGTGAGGGATTTAGGGTTAGGGTGCATGTAAGGTGTGTGTTCAATAGTGAGGGATTTAGGGTTAGGGTGCGTGTAAGTTAAGTGTGCGATAGTGAGGGATTTAGGGTTAGGGTGCGGGTAAGATGTGTGTCGATAGTGAGGGATTTAGGGTTAGGGTGCGTGTAAGGTAAGTGTGCAATAGTGAGGTACTTAGGGTTAGGGTGCGGGTAAGGTAAGTGTGCGATAGTGAGGGACTTGATGGTTAGGGGTGGATTAAGTGACTTAGGGTTAGGGTGCGGTTAAGGTAAGGTGCAGTGAAGGTTTTTAGGTTGTTGGTGTGCTTGTGTTGTGTGGAACAGCGAACTTTTTGTTTTGTTAACTGTCGGGATTGAGGTTTGTTGGGCATGTGAGCTTTCGTGTTTTTGCGGTTTCGTTCTTGTGGTGTCGGTGTTGTGGGTGTCGGTGTTGTGGTGGGTGTCGGTGTTGTGTACTGTCGGTTTACTGTAGTAGACCCATATATATATATATATATATATATATATATATATATATATATATATATATATATATATATCTATACACACACACACACACACATACATACACACACACACACACACACACACATATACACACCTGTATGTGTGTGTGTGTGTGTGTGTGTGTGTGTGTTTGTATGTGTGCACATGGCGGGTTGTAATGCTCTGCACTGTATGTGCCTGACAACAATGACTTAAAATACAATACTATTGCTATTATTTATATATTTTTCACTTATTTGATTAGAATAAAATGTAGGAGGCACTGTATACACAGTCAATACATTTGCTATAATTTCTGGTCACATTTGTGTGTGCGTATATGTGTGAGAGTCATTATGTTATACATATGTGTGTTTGTGTTAATTTGCCATTGCATCTGTGTGTGTGTGTGTGTGTGTGTGTGTGTGTGTGTGTGTGTGTGTGTGTGTATAGGCGTTATTAAATACATACCTAATTTATATTTTGGATGTAAAATACTTTCTTCAGAGGCAATTACATATCTTGCACAACTTTGAAACAATAAGCTGGAAAAATATTTTACATCAAATATATAGAAAATATGTGCATAGTAATAATAAATAAATAAAATATGTACAGTCTACTTTCTAAGTATACTTAAAGGGCTGGTGCTAGCATTTTGGGGGCCCCCAGCAAGGTTCAAGTTGGGGCCCTACCCAAGAGAATATAAAGTGTGACCACATTGCCATCATGCCCCCTTCCCTGTCAAAATCATCCAGCACCATTTAACCATTACTGTATAGTGTTACTACAATCAGACCGTTAAAGAGACTGACTTGGAAGTGCCAAGGTACACACACTGACTGGCATTTAGTACCAATGTTGTATTATGACAGGCCCATGTACCACAGCAAGGTAGCCACTCACACACGCTGAGTGGAATTTAGTAGCAATGTTGTTACATTACAGCAAGCCTCTGTACCGCATCAAAGTAACCAGTCCCACAGAGGTACACAAAGACACCCACACTGATTCCCACAAAGGACATAAACACACAAGACAAAGACAGCACTGCAGCAAGACTGAATAGAGGCACCCACACAGAATCCCTCACACAGGACAGACACACACAAGACAGACAGCTACACAGATTCTTGCACACAGGATATAGACACTCACACTTGATGGAGACAGCACTACAACAAGACTGAACCTTAGCACTCACACAGACTCCCACATACAGAACAGACACCCACACATGATGGAGACAGCACTACAACAAGACTGAACATTAGCACTCACACAGACTCCCACATACAGAACAGACACCCACACATGATGGAGACAGCACTACAACAAGACTGAACATTAGCACTCACAGAGACTCCCAGATACAGAACAGACACCCACACATGATGGAGTCAGCACTACAACAAGACTGAACATTAGCACTCACACAGACTCCCACATACAGAACAGACACCCACGCATGATGAAGACAGTACTACAAGAAGACTAAACATTAGCACTCACACAGACTCCCACATACAGAACAGACACCCACACAAGATAAAGACAGCATTATAGCAAGACTGAACAGGCACACAGACTCCCTCACTAAGGACAGAGCCACACAAGACCAAGACAAAACTACACAGTGAGACTGAAGAGAGACCCCCCACAAGATGAAGGCAGCACTACCGCAGAACAGAACTGAGACACCCACACAGAGTCCCAAACAAGAAGATGACAGCAGTATAGCAAGACTGAGATACACAAGCTTTTGATAAACTCACCCCATCACACAAGACAAAGGCAGCTACTGACATGCAGAACAGTCGTACTGAAGAGGCACACAAGACAGCCATGAGACAACATAGACTACAGACACGCAAGACATACAGGAGAAAGCCATGGGGATTACTGAGACTGAGGTATAGTTTTAAACATTGCTATAATAAATCTGGATGATGCAAAAACACCACAAGATAAAGGAATTTCATTAGGGATGTAAAATATTGGGGTTATGCACTACTACCGATGCTAGAATAGGATTTGTAGTAGCATGCATTGTGTGACCCCACATTTTTGATGAACAGACCAAACCTACCAAATATCTGGATATTGTGCAACATTCTCACACCCCCTCACCAACCTCTAAACCTCTCAGCATAATTCCAAAGCCAAAAATAACCACAGAACAAAGGTGCCTATGTCCCTTATGGAAAGGGGCAATCTGTAAGATACTCAAGCCGTAGACACAAATCCATGCCATCTTCTTGCCCCTAAGGGCCATATATCGTGTACAATCAGGTTATATTAGCTAGGTTTGTAAGGGTCCTTAAGCTGTTAGCCTAATAGTCTGCTATGAGCCTACGATATACTGTGGTAATACACTACTTTCTGCCCAGGAAAAAGCCATCCATTACCATATCCTCAAGTCACAGTCAGTTTTATTTGTTCATTCATTCATTCATTCATTCATTCATTCATTCATTCATTCATTCATTCATTCACAGATTACCTACTTAACCCAAGGCAGGGGTTTTGACAAGCCAGAATCTATTCTACCACTCACAGAGCACATGACAGAGGAACTAATCCTGAATAGAGACCCAACCTACTACAGGGCACATGCATTTGTGGGCTATTCAGAGAAGTACCAATTTATGCATAGCATGTCATTGAGTTATAAAAGAAACCAAACCTCCCACCGAAAAACGACATGGACATAGTGAGTATTTGCAAAATCTGCACAGAAGTAACCTCAGCCAAGAACCAAGCAAGAAAAATAAAGTGCTAAGAGACAGAAATGTTAACCACTGCACTACGCTACCCAAACAGTTTTATCTTCAGGGTTTTATCAACAATAGTAGCCAACATTCACAATTCTTTATCATAGAGAACTGGACTTTCTTTGCAGCTTTTGCCAAACCCTTGTATTGCAACCCAGTTCTAAGAATGTTTCAAGTTGATACTTTACAGTACAGCAAAATTCTTTCCTATTACTAAAGCAATTTTATGCTAGAAAACTTTTCCGTCTCATTACTAACCAACGTCCAGCATGTACCTTAACACCCCCACACACACACACAGACACACACACTGTTATTACTCAAGAGTCACCAATATCAATTTATAAGTATGCTATTACTGCTATTGGCCATAAGCCAACAGTTTTTCTGAGGCCTAAGACACTGCTTGTCGTATCAGTAGCCTCAGTTAAGATTCGAGCTGCTAAGGACGCCACAGGTAACTGCAGCCACTGTGTGTGTATGATGTCTAGCTACAGAAAAAGAGCTTGAGAAAGAAAAGAAAAATAAAGCTGGTACATCTTGCCTACAAATACTCTACTAATGCATCCATATGCAGCTAAAGAAGTGCCTTTCCATGATCTCACTCATACAGAACAGTAGCAGACACAGTAAATCCAGAATAGCATACTGCTAAAAACCTACTCCTGTAGTGATCAGTAATGTAAAGTTACTGTAAAAAACACAAATGACTGGTCATAAAATGGCAAATGGGAATTTATCTAGGTACCTAGGAGTATACTTAGGTTCATAGGTTCATACTAGGCTATCTGCCCAAGGGCATTTATAAGCCTAGCCCAGAGTTTTGTGGCTTTTGCCACCCCTTTAGTTTGAAGGAAACTATGCCCATTATTTTGCTGTGCCTCTGTCAAGCAGTGACACTGAGGTAATCCCTGGGGTATATTTGCGATCTCCCATCCATTGGTCAAGATTTCTCTTGAACAAGGCCAGCGAGGTGCTCTGCCTCACATGTACCGGGATTTTGTTCCACAGCATAGGGAGTCTCTGGGTGATGAATCTGTCCCTCCAACACGTCCTATTAATAACCGTGTCCAGGTTTAAGTCTCCCGCCCTTGTAGTTTTGAGGGATCTAGATTTTTTTGAGGTGAAGCATGTTCATCAATTCTGGGTTGGACATGGCCTTGTATGTCAGGCACAGGTCACCTCTGAGCAAACGGTAAGCGACTGAATAGAGCTGGAGTTCCTTCAGTCGGGCAGCATAAGACATATTTTTGAGGACATTTATCCTTTTGGTGAGGAACTTTTGGGGCCTTTCCAGCTGCTGCAGGTGTCGGGTCAGATACATTCCGAATGGGGTATTGTACTCAATCATTGGTCTGATGAGTGATGAGTACAGGGGGCCGATGACCTCTCTTGATCTAGATGTGAATCCCTTCATGATCAGGTGGGCAATGTAGAAGGTCTTCCTAACTACTTTGGCAACGTGAGTGTCAAACGAAAGTTTACTGTCAACCTGGGTCCCCAGATCCCTGATAACCTCTTCTGTGCTCAGTGGATTGCCACCTATATGGTAGCTAGGGGTAACCTTGTTTTTCCCGAGGGGTATGACTATGCATTTCTTGGTGTTTAACTTTAGGCCATGGCTCTGGCTTGACAACATTATATTTCCTGTTGCAGAAGAAATTTTACTACAGTAACAAGAAATTGATACATTTATAGGTATCTCTGTTGAAACTGCACCGGTATTATTCTGTTAATGATATACTACTGTTTGGATGAATTTAGTCCAACTGAATTGTGTGTATATCCTATAATAGACTAGACTGGCATCCTATATATTCAAACTTCGGATTTTGCCCTATGCCTGCCACTTGCAAGGATAAGATCAAATGCCTCCATGATCTTCGACACGATAAAGCAAGTATCAGAAAATGAATGAATTTAGTCAATTAATAAACATGGATGCCAAGGACTGGCACAATTCCCAGTTAAAAGGATCTTAAGTGAAACCACAGGAACAAGGGATAATCTGGCTGTCATTGCCTTACTTTCACTTTTCAAAACAGCAGCTTGCATTTTTGCTAATTTCTCATCCATACATCTTTAATGTCCCCTTGTATGTGTAGGCACATGCAGGAAGAACTAGAAAATAAAGCACAAATACTAATTTCTCTAACTTTATTAAATTAATGTTTAAATAACTGTTACTAAGTTGTAATACAAGTACTACAATACAACAACTTATTGACATAACTCAATAAAGCATGAACGAATGTTTAAAGATCCTCAAAACATGATTAATTCCACACGCAGGCTGCTATCCTTGTTGTCACATTCCCTTTAGGTCAACTCTTGTCTTGTCGAACAAGTGTACAATCTCTCTCTCTCTCTCTCTGTGTGCGTGCATGTCTTATTAGAAATGGTAGGACATCAAGTTCTGTTTATTGTGTTTGTGATATGTACATGCAGGCAATTGTGGCAGTGCTTAGGTTTAGTGTGTGTAGTGTAGAGTGCATGGCTGCATGCATGCATGCATGCATTTAGAAAAGTGGTTGAGGGTCATGCTATGGCTGCTTGTGATATGCATCTTTAGGTGCTTCCAGTGTGCTTAAGTATCTACATATGAAAGTGTATGAGAGAGACTGTGATCGTCCGGGAATCATATGGGGATTTGGCTGGTATGTGAGATGATCAGTGGTTTTCTGAGACTGTGAAAAACCAACTTATTTCCCTGGCTACCTGCTGCAGTCAGTCAGGAAACTAGAACTTACTTTTCTGGGTGCTGCAGCCAATCAGGTCCCTTGCCTTACAGAAGCAGACCTGATTGAGTGCAGCTTACAGGCAATGGTTTAAAAAAAAAGTGGTATCATTTTTTGACATTGTACAGGAGTGCAAACATTTACAAGGTGCTGAACAAGGAGTGGAGGACGTGGAGAAATCCACAGCTGCTTCATGTGGGGGCCTCATACACAGAGAGATAATCAGGGACTCCCCAAGGCTGATGGTTCAGTGGGTGCCTAACACCAGCTATGCATGCTTATACAATTCCAGGATAGGTATTGCAAGGAAGTAACAGATTTTACAGGAGTGAGAATTCCTGTCACCAGATGTTGGACCTCACAACACCCCTAATTGGTCCATTACTGTGGTGGTGGTGCTGCGGTAGTGCTGTCGCCTGACAGTAAGACGTTGTCCCGTTCGATTCTCAGCTAGAGCGTCTTCTGTCTGTAGACATGCATGAATGGGCATACCTTCATTGAAGGTTGTGCGTCAGGGCTGGCAATGCCGCACGTAATCTAAAAATCTATTGCCAATCATTAGTGGACCGGAGATCCACTGTGGCGACCCCTAACTGGGAAAAGCCGAAAGACACAACAACTTCTGTGTAACTTCCACCTAGACAACATTAACATTTACATACCATATACCTGAACAGGCTGGCCTAGTTAAAACTTATTTCCGTTGCATTGTAAGTCATAATATACTGTGAAAATTCAATGATGCTCTCCATACAGTAATTAACCTAAAGTAAAGTGAAAGCCATACAACTTCAAGTGAGGCCAAATTGACTGCAATTGACTGGTGGGTTGGACAGCTGTCATCCATGACAACAGGCCAAACACTTTACAATAGAATAGTAGCTGATACTTTGGGGAATTGTAAATACCCTTGAAGGTCAAAGTTTTTCTTAACAGATTTAGTTTTATTCAGTGTTGTTTTTGCAAGAGATGGAGCAGATGACCACTGTGTCAAGCCATAATATTACCACGGGATAGTCTCACTTTTTACACTGGGTCCTTGTGGAAACACTGTAGCTAATGGAAATACTAGCACTGAATTTTGGACTTATATTGTCTTCTTTAGCTAAATCTTGCTTTTTCTGGAATCATTAGTGCTTGTAAGCAGTAGCATGACTTCAAAAAGTACTCCTAGACTGAGACAAAAACAGCCAACAATCACCAAAATTTTATTATGCATAGAATTGAGGAGCTGGAAATTGCTTCAGAAGAATCAGAAGAAATATTATGTGAATTCTATGGAGAAAAAAATGGGAAAGCATATACCAAATGCATGGAGTTTTTTTAATCAAATTGAGCTGCCCAGTGCCCTGCTTCCATTGTGTCTCCAATTAATTATCCAGTACAGCTAAGTGCTTGCCAAGTGCTGAACTCTGGAAACACATGCTACGGCTTTTGGAAAAGAAAGATATTTTATCACATTTATTGTGGAAAAAGTTGCTGATTTTGCTTTGTGTCAACTAACTTAGGCACTGGGCCCAATTCCAAAAGATTTGCTCTTAGTGTAAGTGACTTACTCTGGTGTAAGGCCCTTGTATAAACAGGCTTATACCAGGTGGCCAGATTCCTAAAGGCTTGCTCCCCGAGTAAGTCACTTAGAGACCAAGTCTTTTGGAATCTAGCCCAATACCAAAACTATTCAACTAAGCTTTGAAACAAAGTATGACCTCTATACAAACACAAGAGCTCTTTTTTTGTTGTAAGGTTTGCTACATCACTAAGACAACCTAAAACTTGGGGGCACTAATCAGCAGTAAGGCACAGGACTCTAACTCCAAGATGTTCACAGTATGACAAGAGTGGCCTAGATAATGACTGCAGTTCTATGCAGAATAAAATACTTTATTGCTCAACAAGAGCATACTGACAAATAAGGGCAAATTTTCAGCTGCAGGAAACTTTGTTTGCAGACTTTTTAATCCATTCCTGGTCATCCATAGCATAGCAAAGTAATTTTTTTTTCAAAACAAGTTTATTGTTTTAACATATAAGAGAAATATCATAACAATTTTATACAAATAATTAAAAATAGGTATTATTATAATATTCAACAAAACAACTAAAGTATTTACAAAGACATCCACTACAATCAAATCAATTAATTAAACTAAAATACTGTGCTATTGAAATTAGAATTTTTTTAACAAATTTTGTAAATTATCCCATACAATAAAATGTGATGTTTTTCTAGTTGTTCTCATTCTAATTGTGCTTATTTCCATATGACACATTATATTCATAACATTTTTAAATTCATTGAACGAAGGAGGTGTATCTGAAATCCAATTTCTAGTTATTATTTTCCTAGCCACTGCTAGGATAGACCATAACAAGGGAAGCTTAATCTTTTTAACACATTGAGGTACAGGTGTGTTGAATAATATAAGAGACTTAGAAATAATGAAATTATCTGTAAAAAGAGCCTGCAAAAATTCATTAATTGACTTCCAGTATTCTTTCAACTTCATACAGTCATAAAACATATGAGCCCAGTCAGCATTAATTTCTACATTACATCTCTTACATAGATTATCTTTATTATTAATTTTATTCATCATCAAAGGTGTATAAAAGATCTATGTAAAAATTTCCATGTATAAAGTCTCCAGACAATGGAAGATGTAGTTCTATAAGCAGATTCCAATATATATTGTTTATCTTGTTGAGTTGGTGGGTCCCCATTAATAGAGGTGAAATAATTCCAGTATGAATCTACATTGTAAAAGTTTCTTGTCTGATAATTTTATATATATATGAAAGTTTACCTTTATCAGAAACTTTATGCTGTAAATTTATTATCAAGTAATCAATCAGTTTTGGAATAGATTCTTTAACTGTTATAGACATTAGATCTATTCTATCAATGAGATGTTGTCTAAAGATCTGAACCTCTAACCAGCAAGTTTCTCTTAGATCAAATTCTTGTTTTAAGAAATCTAGATTTTTAACTTTATTATCAGATATCAGCTGATACCAGTACTTTAGATTATTATCTATAGCTAAATGAGCTCCTTCAGAAGTAGATGACATAAGCATACCCTGAGTATAAATTATAGGAATACAATAAAATTCCATTCCCTATACTTAGGGTGCATGAATATAAAGTTACGATAACTAATAATAATATTTAATGGGTAACAGACCATATGTTTAGGTGTAATAGGTGAAGTACAAAATTCCTTTAGCAACCACAACATGGAGTTATTTATAATCATATTTTTATGTGTTAAGGAGATTTTCATGAAGTGCATACTAATTAGCTCCCAATAATCTTTCCATTTTGCGACATATGACCGATCTATTAATAAAGTAATAACTTTTATAATAGAAGAGATAATATATAAATTAAAGTCTGGAAAAGAAATACCCCTTGAGACCAGCTATTAGTATGTTTCTTTAATGCAATCCTAGGTCTATTAGGTGCCCATAAGAAATTTAACATTAGTGTATTCAGTTTCTTGATAGTTATTTTGTAGGTGAAAGTATTATTGATTGTATTAAGTATAAAATCTTGGGGAATATTATCATTTTAATAATTGTAAGTCTCTCCTCCATAGTAAAAACATATTATTCCAGGTATTAAAAGATTTTGTATATTAAGAAAACAGGTATTATAGTTATTATATATAATAGATTTAATATCTTTAGATAGTATTATACCTAAATAAGTTATCTGACCTGAGTTGGGTACATATTTAGTAAAATCACTAATGAGAGTATTTTTTCGTGTATATATAGGTAGTATTTTAGTTTTTTCTTCATTGAATATTAAACCAGAAATACTTTTAAAATTCATCATTTTATCAAATAAAGACTGCATAGAAGAATTAGATCCTGCTGATGTAATTAGAACATCATCTGCAAAAGTTGAATTTTGATGTTGTATTTTCTTCTATTTCAAAACCCTCTATGTCAGTACTGTTTCTAATCAAATTAGCCCAAGGCTCCATTACTAAAGTGAATAATAGTGGAGAAAGTGGACATCCTTGCTTTGTACCTTTAAGAATGGGTATTTTTGTGAAACATATGTTCCTACCTTAATATAAGCCAGCGTTCCTTTGTATAAATGCTCAATTAAATTTACAAATGCATCAGAGAAATTTGTGCATTTCATTAAGGTAAACAGATAGTCCCAACTTACTGAATCAAATGCTGAACCTATATCAAGACTAATAAGTGTTAAATCTTTCTTTTTCCTATTTGCAAAATCAATTAATGTTAAAGTTCTTCTTATATTATCAAAAGTATTTCTATTTACAATGAAGCCCGTCTGATCTATGTCTATAATGCGGGGATAATTGTCTTCAATCTATCAGCAAAATACTCATAAACATTTTATAATCAACATTAAGTAATGAGATGGGTCGATATGAAGAACATCTAGTTGGATCTTTATTAGGTTTTAAAATTGGTGAAATAAATGTATATTGCCAAGATGGGGGTTATTAACTCAGTTTGGGCCAGAATAAAACCTTATGTATTAATGAATATGTAGTTTTAGAAAGGATTTTATATATCTCTGGTATAATACCATCATTACCGGTGCTTTGTTTGATTTAAGCTTATTTATTTGTGTAATAACTTCTGTATATGAAATACTCTTGTCCAATAGTTTAATCTGTTGTTTATTAAGCTTTTTATTCATGTTTGTGGTTATAAACTCCTTTATTTTATCTTTAGGTTCCATGTTAATGTTGTTATGGTTAATCTTGTGAAAGTGATTTCTAAATTCATCCAGTATTTCTGGTATACTAGAAACATTCTTCTTTTCCTTAGAGAAAAGATTTCTTTGATATGGTTTTGTTTATTCAATCTTTTGTTTTATTTTTAAGTCTATGTAAGTATTTGGGGCTTATTGAATAAGACAAAACTTGTATTTCTCTAAAGTTATTTTAACTTTATGAGTTAAAATTTCTTTGTATTTCTCATTTAGTTTGTTTATTTCTTCAATAACTTTCTTGTCCATAATATTTTCTTTATTATTATGTTTATAAGAGTCTAGTTTACTTTGAATATCTAACAATTCCTTATCCCAAGATTTCCTTTTATTATTATACCATCTGATACTTTGTCCATATAGATATGATTTTAAGGCATCCCAAACATAGACAATGGAGACTTCAGGAGTATTATTTATGTCTAGAAAATGTTGTACTTCTGAAAGTATATATTCTTTATAGTCTTTTAGCTGAGTTAAGTATGCTGGTATCCTTTTGATCTGAACATTATGAGTATTTTTATCATGAATTCAAAAACAATTGAGTTATGATCAGATATAGGACATGAAATGATTTTGGAATTAATTAAATCTGTTATCATCTGGTTAGAAATAAAGACCCTATCTATTTTTGAATAAGTTTTGTATCTGTTAGAAAAAAGGTGTATGGTAATGATTTTGACTCTATCTGATTATTAATATCATTCAAATGATAAGAATTAGCAAAATCATTTAAATGTTTTGCATTAGATGTAATTCTTCTTTTCTTTATAGTGGTAGTATCACTTTCATGTAGTATACAATTAAAATCACCAGCTAAAATAATATCCCCTATAGAGAATGATATGATCTTATCAATATGATGTTTCACTGTATTAATACCAATTCCAGGTATCCAATATACATTAATTAAAGTGTAAGTCTTCCCATTAATTTGTATTGTAACCATACAAAACATTCCTTTGTCATCCTGATAAGACTTAATGGTTTTAGGAATGGGCATACTTTTATTCCATAAAATAGCCACTCCTCTTTTTTCTGAGTGTGCTCTGAACTAACCAATACTGTATACTTATTAGTGGCTAGTTTATCAATATCTTTTTCAAGAGATGGGTTTCTTGCAGGAAGACTAGATTGGCCTTGTGTAGATTAATGTATCTTATTAGGCTTGCCCTTTTACATGGATTATTCAATCCATTAATGTTTAAAGAAATTCCTTTTAAAGATGTCATTTGGTATTTTTAAAACTCAAGAATCTTATGATCGAAATAACAAATAACAAGATAAATAATGTTACATCTCCTCTTTTAGGTGTACCTTTAAATATAGCTGTATTTATTAAATCTCTTATGGGATTTTGTATAGGATTCAATTTTGTTTGTAGTGACAATGAGTGTACAAAATATATTGTGGATGTCAAAACTATATACATATAACAATGAACAAGTGAAAATAATGTAAGGATTAAACCTTGCATCCCGCCTGGAGTAAAAAACTCCAACTTAGGGTAGTATTTGCTACTCAAGTTAACCCCTACCCTAAGCAGCAGTACCTCAGCTACCACCTTATCAATTTAATACTAGTTATATTTAACTGAGGTTAACAGTTTTCAATTCAATTATCTATCAAGACAAAACTACACATTTGGTAAAACAGCATCATATAAACTAAAATAAACTTTTTTTTTTTTTTTTTTTTTTTTTAAAACTGTTCATACTATTATATAGATCTATGTAATATATAACACTTGTATTCTAATAGCATTCAAATAATCTTAATGTTAGAAATCAAGAGGAGAGAAAATTATGTTCTAACATTCATTTAAATCAAAAACTTTGGCTAATATGATTCAGACATTACATGCATTAAGATGCATCTATTTTCTGTCATGTGAATTCTATCAACAGCTTCCAAAAATCTTGAATTGTTTGTATATGAGCATTTACTTAAACTCATTATTGTCAATAGAGTTAAATATTGTATTCATAAAAATTATTATAAATCATATTGCATAGTTATGCAGATTCTCAGAAACACCTGCGTTATTACCTAAAAAAAAAAAAAAGCCATCACACACCCACACCCACACACACACACACACACACACACACACACACACACACATATACACACATACATATATACATACATACATACACACACACACACACACACACACACACACACACACACACACACACACACACACACACACACACACACACATATATATATATATATATATATATATATATATATATATATATATATATATATATATATATATATCTGATCTCACTGAGTTGTGTCTTTGTAGAGCAGTATCCTATTTGCTGTTCCTAGAATAAATCTGTCTGCTTTATACAAAATAATGCACAGCAAACACATATTAGTAACCAGATTTTACAATCATGCTAACCTACTGCTTTAAAATATATCACATGACATTTCTTCCAGAATAGAGTTATAAGATTATTTATGTTTGTCAATCAGATGAATTAAATGAGTTATAGTAAAGTATATGTTTGGGACACAAATTTTAACACAGATTATTATGCAGCTGCTAAGTAGATTTTCCAAAACATTTAAATAAATGTTTCATTTTTATGCCTTCTAAAATAAGACATTTACTTACTACAAGAAACTACATCATTTAAACTCATTATAACTGACATATTTTATGAACAGAGTATTTTTCCTGAATCTGTGGTGTGTCAGTGTGATAACCTTGTCAATGTTTATACTAACTGCTTTCAGTTTCTCTGTGAGAATTCTGTCATTTGAAGATTCTGAGGTAACTCAGACACTGTGCATGAGACAGCCCACATCCCAGATTGTCTCTCTTAACATTTTGGCGGAAACTTATTAAAACTAGTGACAAACATTCATTTAGCAGTGTAAATGCATCTAAACATGACAGAACCTCCACAATGTATTCCACAGATCATCACAGCCTCTATGCAAGTGAAATTAAACTCAAAATTACCAACAAGCAATAAAACTCAGCATTCTTCTCCCAACTCAGTTTTCATACAAATCCTATTATTCACTGTGCCCACACAGTCAAAAGCATTCTATATATTAATAAAGAAAAGAAAAGAGAGTAGAAAATAAAAGGGAGTGAGGCAGAAATAAAAAATGTAAGAGAAAGCTGTAAGAAGTATATACAATGGAATGTTACTTACTGTTTATATTAATAGAGTTAAAAATAAAACATATTATTTACTCTTATTTAGTTCTGATTATTATTAGTTAAAGCATGACAGATTATTTACAAACAAGCATAAGCAGTATAATCAAGAAAGTATAATTAGAAATAGCATTTGAAGAACTTATAAACTTTTACAAGAAATAAATATGTTATTATTCTATTAATGATATTTTCATTACTGTTCTCTCCCTGCCCTCCCCACCCTTTACCCACTACATAATCTAAATAGAATGTCATTGTTTAAA
The DNA here is from genome assembly GCF_019279795.1 of Protopterus annectens. Lineage (NCBI taxonomy): Eukaryota > Metazoa > Chordata > Ceratodontiformes > Protopteridae > Protopterus > Protopterus annectens. The sequence continues at coordinate 174,628,715 of NC_056742.1, read as the reverse complement.
CAAAGAAAATAATAAAGAAGGAAAAAAGGTAAGGATAAAAAATGTATCAAATTACTAACCTTACTTTTTCAGAAAGAGAAACAAATCGAGTCACAGCCTGCCATTAAATCCTCAGGCATTTTGACTGGTTATGAAACAAAACATTTCTTTGCACATAGAGAATAACTTTGATTAAATCTTTTCCAAAATATTTGTGGCTTTCTGGAAATGCAGGAACTATATTCAAAAAGATTAATAATGAACTAAAATGATGAGAGAGAAAAAACATATAACAAATCATTTGTTTTTAGTCTCTTCTTCTTCTCTGAAGTCTTCCAGGAAGCTTCAGTTGCCAATCTCTTTAATGAAGAACTAGCCCATTCCATTTCTTCTATTTTATCCAAAATCTTTTTCTTTGACAAACAGTAAAGCAGAGTCTAAATCATCAAGACCTTAGGACCATCAGGAAGGAAGATTTTAAGCTTGGCAGGAAACAGAAGGTATGTTTTAAACTGTGCTTTTTAAGCTCCCTTATTAGTGGCAGAAAAACTTTTCTTTTAGCAATTACCATGGAAGAATAGTCATTGTCAAAAGCACAGTTGTCTCATTAAACTTAACAGGAGCTTTAGCCCAAGCAGATTTAAGAACCATCTCTTTATCAAAGATGATAGAAATCTAACTATAACTGATCTAGGATAGTTTTGTTAGAGTTAGTATTAGCTATAGATCTATGTGCTCTTTCGATACCAAAGAGAATGCTTCTGGTAAATCTAAAGTTTTAGGGAGCCATGTTGTTAAAAAGAAGTAATATTGTTACCTTCAATATTTTCTGGCAGTCCAAAAATCCTAATGTTATTGCCTAGATCTATTTTCCAGGTCATCCAGCTTTGTTTGTAAATGTGTATTTTGTTTCAGCAGAAACTCAATGTTGATTCCCTCTTCTTGTATTTTATTTTCCATGTCATTCACAGCTTCTTCTATGCCTGTCATCTGGATCTTCTGTTGTTGCAGGTCCATATGTAACAAGTCTATTTGTTTTGTAGTTTTTCTATGAAAGTGTCTATTTTAGTATCCATTTTATCCATCTTAGCAGTAAGTTGCTGGACTATAATTATCAGAGACTGAAGTTCTTTCTTGATGCTGGAGTCTTGAGAATTTGTCTTACTGGAACTCATTTCAGACTGATAAACTGACAGGAAAATTTCCAAAGTAATTTCTGACAGGAATATTATTAAGATTTCCTTTCTTTTTTAGATATAGTTCAAGAACTATATAAAACAAACATATTTAGAAAGAAAATTACTTCAAGAATTAATTTTTTAAGTAATTAATTCCTGTCAATGTAATGAAATTGGTGGAGCTGAAGAAATCTGCTGCTATCCTGTGTTCATCCTTGGCCACGCCCCCCCATAGCAAAGTAATTTCATGTCATCTAATGTGAGATAGCAAACATTTACTGGCCTGCCATTTGCAGTAAGGCAAGCAGACAGAATAGCCATCTACCAGGCTATTAGAAGGAGCTAGATTAATGTCAAGGGTCATACAGAACTTTTGATACCATCAGCCTCTACATAAATTTTAATATTAAAAATTTGAATGAAAAAAATCACTCTCTAATAAAACTATAAATAAAACATTCAAAACTAAACTCCCACAGTATAGTTCTGTAGAAAGTATAAACTTTATGATGAAGAATATGAGAGGAAGAAAATAGTAACAGAGAGGGGGGCATACACCTAATGTTGCAGTATATTTCAGTAAATTAGACTTCCTTAACTATACATTTAGTACAATTTATTACTAAGGATGCATTACGCAAAAGCCACTGGGTATTGTACCTTGAGCACAGCAGAAGAAATAATAGTATATTAAAATTAGTGCAAGCATTTGCATATTTATCTATTGGTCCAGATGGGGAAATATGTTTCAGATAATACATCTGGTTATAGGAAGAATTATTTCTATGCCTGCTGTGATCTTATCAGTACAAGTTATTTATCTTTCATCTTTAGTGTTCCCAGTCACAAGCTAGGGCAGTTGATAGGTACAGGTACAACTACGATATTAATTAGTGGTGAAAAGTAGACTGTACTGACCTTTTAAATAATCTATGATTTTTCTGCTTCTTATGTAAATAAGCAACGAGAAAGGAAAATGCATTTGCATTTCCAAAAAAAACAAAAAAAACAGCATGCCATATGTTATCCTCAGGTGAGCCGTTTGCTGAAATGCTGAAGATAGTGAATTCAAATTTGTTAAATATGCAGACAGTTTCAAAGGGTGACATAAGTGCTATGACAAGTCATGAAATGGGTGTAAAGTATTTTTGCATAAAGTAGAAGACTGTAAGCCTGTCTCCATTAAAGATTCTGTGATTATATCCTCTAAAAGCTATCTGTTTCAAAATTCTGAATGTTAAAAATGATATATGTTTGTGCAGCATTCATATAAAATGAAGTACATTAATTTCATTGAGCTAACATTGATCAATCGAGTATAATACAGAGTGTTATTATCGACTTTTTTATTGCTGAAAGGTCAGAATGTCATACGAAACATCGAATGCGACATTTCCGACTGCTCTACCACCTAAACAAATGCGACCATGGGTCAAATAGGGAGGGATATTTTGTGATTCGCAACAATTGCAATCGCTTTTTTGAGGTTTTACCGCACTGCTTTTGACCATATTCCAATCGACCATCCACTGGCCGATCAAATGCATCTATACCATATAAAACACTAGTGTTGTATTTTTCATGCTTTCTTTCGGGTTACTTTTTTTCTTTTGCAAAATGTTTGAAAATGGGCTTTATGTTTGTGGTGATTTATTGACATTATTTCTGGTTCAGAAAATATTCAATAAAAAACTTTATTAAGAGAGAGAGAAAGAGAGAGCGAAGAAGAAAAGAAGTGAGAAATATGAATGACTCACTTCATTCACTGGTTTTCTGTTAACTTGCACAACTGTAAAGAATTTCACTTGGTAGTAAGAGATGTTTTTCATCCTAAAATGTAGTTTCTAAGAGCATATGATTCAGATCAGTTCAAATTTTTCATTTTACATGCACATGAGCAGCATAACCACAAACACACACACACACACACACACACACACACACACACACACACACACACACACACACACACACAACTTTTCATAAGAGTGCATGGGACCTATATGAAATTTACTAGTAGCTTGGCAATCTCCTATGTAAGTTGGATGGTTACCTTACTGAGCAAAATATTATCAGCAATACTCTGAAGAATATTATAGCAATAACCCACGCCTGGGTGTGGGTAATGCTGGATTTACCCAAGGTTGGAGTGGCTTCACCCTCGGGACCAAACAATGCCAACCGTGGGTAAATCCAGCATTACCCACACCCAGAAGTGGGTTATTGCTATTATACAATGACATTATTTAAGAAAAATAATAATTACTTTTCTTAAATAATGGCATTGTATAATGCCTCCTTGCTGCCCTTCCGCCGCTGTCTGTTATCCGCGGCAGTTCTGATTGTACTGCGCATGCGTAAGCCTACACAATACATCAGAGCTGTGGGCAAAAGCAACAGAGATCTTCTCCGTTGCTTTTTACTATTTTGCTATGTTAAATGGGTTTAACATAGTGAGACAGCTTTAAAAAAGCAACAGAGAATCTCCGTTGCTTATTTTAAAGCTGTCTCGCTATGTTAAACCCATTTAACATAGCGAGACAGTTTTGAAAAAAGCAACGGAGAAAGCAAGACCTCCATTGCTTTTTACAAACTGTTTCACTATGTTAAATGGGTTTAACGTAGCGAGACAGCTTTAAAATAAGCAACAGAGATCTCCGTTGCTTATTTTAAAGCTGTCTCGCTATGTTAAACCCATTTAACATAGCGAGACAGGTTTAAAAAAAAAGCAACGGAGAAAGCAATATCTCCGTTGCTTTTTACACACTGTGTCGCTATGTTAAAGGAGTTTAACATAGCAAGACAGCTTTAAAAAAAGCAAGGGACATCTCCGTTGCTTTTTTTAAACCTGTGTCACTATGTTAAACTCCTTTAACATAGCGAGACAGTGTTTTAAAAAAGACTTATACTAATGGAAAAAGTCCGGGTGACCGGACCTTTTTCCATTAGTATAAGTCGATTTACAACGTGCACGCTGGCCAATCAGCGTGCGCGTTTTAGAATATTAATGGGGGGTCATGGTATAATAGCACTTCTGTTGTTTTACTCAATGTTACAAAAATATAAGATCTTCACAAGCTAAGCAATGGACAGGGCTAGAATCCAAGCTAACTTTTTGGCTATCTGTAGCAGAAACAGTTTGTTCAGAGTAAAAATACGGTTCAAAACAGTTCCTCATAATTGTTATTTTTGTTGTGCAGTGCAGTTTACTCAGAAGTTTCTCAGTTGTTTAACTATGCACATTGCTTTACTATGGCTACTGCTGTCTTAGAGTGTAGATTACTTACTAAAACTTAATTGAATCATTTAAGGTTCTGGATTTTCAGTCTAAGTTCTAAAAGAATCAATGGAGATGCAAGGTCACACAAAATGGAGGTGTCCAGTCTGTCACACATCATCCTGGAAAGAGGTCCTTTACATTAAAAGAAAAAAAAATGGACTGTAAACAGAGTGGATACAGGCAAAGGATGAATTCTGTTCATCATTTTCTATGACTCCAGTGCCAATGAATCTAGCAGGGGTGCTTTTCCAGTATTTATTTGGTGTAGGTGGACCAGGATGGGGGCACCAGGTAATGTGTTGGGGGCGCCGTGGAACCCTTTTGCCTAGGGCACCAGTTGACCCAGGGCCACTCTTGTTCATGACAAGCAAGTAAACTACAAGTAGTGAAAATATAAAAACATATCCAGGCCGCAAACGTTTAATTTGTCATTGTTAACTAAATTCCGAAAAGCTTTTCATGTGCCATAATAAAAAAAAAAAAACATAGATTCTTTCTGTTTTTTTTTATTTTGAATAATAATGTAACTCATTTTGAAATCTGAAGGTGTTATTACCTGGCTCATTTTCAGAATCTTATTATACCAAAAAGATCAATGCTTAAGTTGTAAAAGTTGCAATTAGCTCTTCTGATAATTAGGATATGTACAAATGTGGAAGCTGATGCTATACAGATGTCTCCCTTTTCTCAGTGCTGTCACATAAATGTTACATGCACAGCAGCTGTTAGGCAAAAGTAGTTCTGCAACTTGCAAGTACAGCAATGGAGCTTTAGTATAGCTAGCTACCTAGATTGATCGATAATAGATATGTGTCTGAGTATGTGTGTAAGTATGTACATGTATGTGTGTGTGTGACTGTGTCTGTGTCTGATCCTACACACACAAAAATATATAGCATTTATTTATAGTATTGTCACTGAATGTTCTCCACAGTCAACCCTCTCAATTTACAAAGGTGACAGAAGTAAGATCAATAAAGGAAGGTGGTTAGCCTAACTTCATAGAAGAGAACCCTTATGTACTTTGTTTTATTAAAAAAATTAGGTTTTTCCTATCCAATTTTAAATTTTTTGCTCTCTTTTGTTGATCTTATTACTTGAGCATTCCAAAGAGCTCATTCAACATAGGGATAATAACAACGTTTACCAGGAAATTATAGTTAAAAGTTGGTACAAGTAATTGTAATCTTGAAAGTGGAACTCAAGCAGTCATAATTATTCAAATATAACTGGAGAAGTATGATTTTCTGTAGTTGGTATACCAGGTATTTTTCTTTATAGTGTATACTTTTTCTAATTGTGTGTACTGTTATATGTTTAAGGGGATGAAGACTGGATTTTTTCTTTAATGTGATGGAATCTGCTTTCATTTAAATTATTTTTTATAGTTTTAATTATATGTAAAATAGTTTATTAGTTGTAAATTTAAAAATCTGAACAGAAGTGGGTTAGTTTGCAAGTATTACTTATTTCTATTGAAACTTCTAGTTTTTCTTGTGAGGTATATGATACGTGCATGGATGATTTACCTTGTTGTAATGCTGTCCTGTCTATGCAGGAAAACAATTTAGCAAACTGTGTGACATAGGTAGGGCAGAATAAGAAGGCCATTAACATACTGATTTCTCATTTAACACATGGCATCCATATATGATGTCAGAATTATTAAACAGCATTTTAGATGTTTCTTTTCTGAATTGTGTAAAGTATGCAGTTATAATGATTAATGCTCTCTTTTCTATCTCCTCTGTCACTGTCTTTAGGACTATCACAATCCACTTTAATATGGTTTGACAACTCTTTAACCAACAGATGCCCTCTCTTAAATGGCTCTTCTCCTTTTCTCGCTTCCTCCCTGTTAATACTGGCATGCCAAACAGCTCCATTCTCGACCCTCACTAACAATATATACAAATCCTCTGAGCAGGCTTCCCTCGGGCAATACACTGACAATTCTACCCTAATGTGTACTTCAGATAAACTCATACATCTTTAGAAAATTACCTAAGAAGCCTTTAACTTTGTTGAAAGTTGATTACAGGGTAATCATCTGGTACAAAATCCCCCCTCCAAAAAAAACTTGTTTTTTTCCAAAATCCCTTTTCCATGAAAAAAAATGTAAATGTCTTCCTTTAATAATACCATGATTGAAGTTACCTTACATACAAAACTACTTGGCATGCCAATTGATGACAATCTTAAATTTGATTTACATATACACAACAGCATCAATAAAACCCATCAAAAACTAGGTACCCTTCATAGAGTAAAGAAATTCCTTACAAATTCTGCCAAGGTAACTCTATCTACCTGTTACCCCTTACCCTCCATCCTATATGGACCATTTATCATGACCGGCCTACAAGCCTCACATAGTTCTAAACTTGAACAATGCCACAACAAATTTGCCATATTTGCTTGCTGCAAACCTTAACAGACCCGCACTGTTATACACTAAAAAAATTTTACTAGCTTGAACTTCCTTTCCCAACCGCCTATCTTATGCCCAGTTCATCTTAACACACAAAATCATCTATACCCCATTTGCCTGCCCAGCAATTAGCCCTATATTCCAATTTTATGTGCCAAACCAACCCCTTCTCTGAAATGATAAACAAATGCTTACTAGCTACAAGCTATGATGGGCTACTGGAGTCAGTCTTTATTCCAATAATGTACCTAGAATGTGGAATAAAATTCCTATATCAATCAGGTCTATATCAATCTTTTCAAATCATTACTAAAAGATTTCCTCGTTGCCTCCTGCCTTTTTCCATGCTCGTCATCTGCGACATAGCTACAACATCCTTCATTATGTTCTTATTCCTCCCTTTAAAGCACTAAATTACTTAACTTGTGTATCTCCTTCTAATACTTCACTTTATTGTAGTACTTAAACTACTATACCCACTTTCAGTTAGCACAACCAAATTACCATTCCATTACTTCATCTCTATTGACACTTAAACTTTCTTATCCCCAAATACCTCACTCTAATGTATTTAACTTACACCTGACTATCTTATACACCACTTTTCTATCTGTAAATTCTCATTACAATGCTCGCATATTAATGTTTATATACCAATACAAATTTTATTATACGGACTACTATACTATGTATTCATTGAAACTGCATTATGAAATTTGTTATTGTAAGTCTTTGTCCCCGGGCCTCCGCTGAAAATTGGCTTTGTTCCAAGTCGGACTTTCCCGGTTAACAAATGTTAAGTAAATAAATAAAAATAAGTATTGATTATGTTAAATTTGTTACCTTGGAACTTTTCTCTCCAGGCCTCCACTGCAAAAGGGCACCTTTGCCCTCTTAGGCTTTCCCGATAAACACATCAATAAGTAAAAGTAAATGTTGTGTGTAGTAAACATTCACATCATCACTGGAAAAGATACAGCTGTGTTACAATAAGGATTGCTGTTGTATCTTCTTGTCTTACAGCTTAATTATGTGTCTCTTCAGTATGGGATGGATACTAGTGACTTCTTTTGAAATGCATATTAAGTAGCTGCATATTGTTGTTTAATTTGTGACTGGGTAGGTCCACTAGGTGTTTGATCAATTTTCTGGAGAAATATAGTATTTTGCAGACTAGGGAGCATTTGGCTAAGACAGGTGTGGAAATGGCATTCTTTTTTTGTCTTACCTATGTTCATCCTGTATGAGCCTAGAAGTCCAGTGCACTCTCAAGTCCTGCAACTCCATGAGAAGAAGTAGTAACCCACATGTTCTGTCCTTATACAACTACATGAGTCCAGGGGGTAAAATATTGATGAATAAATGGGTGTAATTTGCTGGGTGTTAAAGCAGTGTTGATACTCAGACCATTTGAGTATATGTTGTTGTGCCATTCTTTTATAGAATACAATTGTCTCAGTGAAGGATGCAACAAAAATCGGTTGTATTTCTGCTTTGCATCATACTTTTCAACCCTTGAGAATTAAAATTATTGCAGAGGCCTTCAAAAATCAGTACAGAAGATCAGAAAGAGAAATACTTTTTTTTTCCAGAATACAAGGTCTTCATATATTAGACCCATATATTTTGTGGTAAGGAAATTTTACATAGGTTTAAGTCATAGGTTCATAGGTTGGTACTAGGCTATCGGCCCTAGGGCCTATGCAAGCCTAGCCATAACAATTCCCTGGATATTTCTTCCCAGAATATTTACTTCCATGATTTAATAAGGTATGTGCCATTAAACAGAGTTTACATTTGTAATGACAATCAGTAACTGTAAGTGGAACATTTCTAAATCTGAGGACTAAAATCATAGTACTGTGTTTAAACTGTAGCACCTTTTTTTTTAAAACAGAGGCTTTTTCACAGTTTGTTTTGCAGATCTTTTTCCACAGGCCTCACTCTGCACTTTATATTGTGATTTTTCTTATTGTAATTCAACAGACAGACCCCATAGCAACTGTTCAGAGTTAGTGCAAATAGCAAACTCAACAAAGTTGTTGAACAATGACAGAATACTAGAGAAAGAATGAATGACACAGGTTTGTTTAAAGCATTGTTTATGCAACTGCACTATTTTTTTCCCTACAGGTATCACTGAGGTGCATAGTAAGAAAACTTAGTCAGTATAAATTATTGCCTCCTTTGATGCATACTATTGGGTATTATTTAATTATATAGACTACATAATCCAACAAGTAAGGATAGAAGTAGCATACTCTTGTGTATAAAAAGGGTGTAACTGTTTGAAGAATAGGCCTTTGCCTTATTTTTCACATGCATAATGCAAAAAAAAAAAAAATCAGGATATTACTGCTGTCAGTCCATATGGCCCTTTAGAAGACAAATGTAAAATATGCAAGTAAACGTGGGGAATTGCAGCCTTTTTATGCTCATGTGTAGGACAATGTTTACCTATAGATATCATAGATATCAAGTATACACAAACAGTGGAATCAGTTAGGGAGTGTTTGATTACTCAAACCCAAGCAGTAATGAGTGGTTAAAATACAAAAATGCTAAATATTGTCAGGAAACAAACAACAGCATCCTGTGACACAGCAGAGAGCTGCTAGCAGCCACTGCATCACTATTTTTATTTATTTTTACATAGTAGGGCAGTGAAGACTAATTACCATTTCAGGCCCAGCTTGAGAAAATTCAGAAAAAAGAACAAGATTATCAGCAGAGATAACTAAATGTATTTTGAGACTATTCTACATGCAGTACATCCAAGCAATCATGTCAAAAGCTAATTCAGAAAGCCCAAGCAATCCTGTAGAGAGTATATATGTATAGAAAAATGGTTCCCCTACACTATGTTGAATGTATGCTTTGTCAACAAGCGCAGTGGGGTGTTGTGTAATACTGAAGGTACGGATGGCCAAGGACATTCAAATGTCAATGGTATGTTTTGTCGAGACAGGTGAGTGGGGTTGGAGGAGATGAGAGTGTTTGTGATTTAATATTAGGGTCCGGTATAGGTGAAGGATATGGGTTGTATGTTTGTGTGCGAGTCTGTCTATTTTAGGGTTTGGGTCAGGGCTAGGTAAGGTGATAGATGTAGTGTTTTTAGTGTGTGTGTGTGTGCGTGTGTGCGTGTGTGTGTGTGTGCGTGTGTGCGTGTGTGTGTGTGTGTAAGTGTGTGTGTGTGTTGTGTGTGTGTAAGTGTGTTTTGTGTACTGAAAGTGTTACAGGAAGGTTTTTATTAAGGTGAGGTGTAGGGTTAGGTTTGGGGAAGGGGCAGCATTAAGGTTAGGGTTAGCATCAATTGATAAAATGGTGCAGGGGGGAAAATCAGTGAATGCAAATGCTTCCATTGCCCTTCTCATAAAGCCCCCAGCTTACTCTGATAAATGCTTTCTCGGCCTCAGACCTAGCAACAACAGAAGTATTTTCTTACTTTTTGTTTTCTGCTGGATCACTGTTCTATTAATGTTGTCAAATGTTTGCTTCTCTTCACAAAACTACATTGATCCATATCTATCACTTTTGCCTACACCTTTGCCATTCTTTCAGCTAGTACAGACATAAACACTTTATAATCTTGGCTTAAACCTGAAATAAGTCTACTTGAAGATGGGTCTGATAGGTCTTTAACCTCTTTGGGTAATACAGCAGTCATAGCTTTCTTCCAGGATGTTCGTGCTTCCCCTTCTTTTAAAATACTATTAAACAAAATCTTTCAAATCCTTATCACTTTCTTTCCTTCTAACTTCCAAACCTACACAGGAATGCCATCTGTTCCTGTAGACTTCCCTGCAGATTGATTAAATATCACCATTTTTATCTCATCTCCTTCAATCTTATCTGTTTGCTATTGAGTCTCATCTTCCTCTAACCTTTGCAAAATTAACTTTTCAATAAATATTTCCATTTGTGATCTTTTTGGGTTTCCAAATTTCTCTGCTTTTTAAAAATGTTTATAAAATTTGCTTTCTTGTCATAGGCTCCTTAAGTTTGGCAAAAACCCTTTCTACTTTCTGTTGGCTAAGTCGTGCTAAATGTTTTTGTGCTCTGTGGTTATTATCAAAAAATAGATTCTTAACAGCAGTCCTTCTAATCTCATACATATTATCCAAATACTCCCTAATTTTCTATTTAACACTCTGCAGATGTACCTTTTCTTGTTCTTTGAGATTTCCATTATTCTGAAATATTTAACCTTTGATAACCTCTCTAAATAATTCCTATTACTTTTAACCATATTTCTTTCTTTTTTATTTCTGCTATTTTTCAAACTACATTTTCATCTCTTTTTTATTTCATTACCCTATATTTTTATTTTAGTTTTTTTCTGTGCGTGATCAGAAATAGTTATTGGATGTGTCAATGTTTTCAAATAAGTGCATGTTACTGTGAAATACAATTTCTGTCCATTCTAGCCCAATTATTGTACAATTGAGAATAATATGTAAATTCTCTCCTGAGTTCCTACTACTGAATTCATGTCTTCCATACCAAATATTTTTATAAATTTCTTTAGAACACTACCCTTGTTTATTGTATTTTCCCTTCTAGGTCCCCCAATACATTCTTATTATTGCAAATCAAATTTCAGTCCCCACCTATAACTAATATTCCTTACTGAAATCCCAAACTTTTATGGCAGATCTAACTGGAAGAATAAGGGAATGGTATTGGCACAGAGTAGTAATAGTTGTTGTAATTTTAGTTCTGGTTTGATCAATATAAAAGTTAAAAATGTAGGGATTGTTTCAGCCAGACTCTAAATTTGAAAATTACCATGATATTTAATGTTAAAGGTGCTGGGAAGTTTTGGAAGTTTTTGATAAGTACCAAAAAGCATTGGGTTAAGAAGTAGTCTCCTGCTATTCAGACAACATGAGAATATCATTTTGGAGCTGATTGTGTAGAACTTAATGGGATGGGATGGGTCTGAAGATTGCTATTTTGTCAGTATTTTGATGAATGAGAGGAGAGGTAGGTCTAGAAGATGGAGAAAAGCAGAAGAGTAAGAGTGGACCTTTGGTGTATGCCTTTCATGATAGGAGCCTCAGAGAATAAGGAAGCTCTGGTCTTCACCTTAGTGGATCTACTGGAATGGAAATCTTATAACCAGACTGAGACTTGGAGAATAATATCAATTCAGCCAAAGACAGTTCCTGTGATATTAACTTTGTACACATTTATTAAATTACATCAGTTAGGGCCCACAGAGCAGGAACAGTAATCTTTCCAAACCAGTATCTGTATCTTTTTTGGGAAAGGTGGTGGTATTGCTCCATGTGGGAGGGAAGTTGATTGTAAATTATGTTTTCCAGTAATTTACCAAATGTGTTATAAATGTGGATTAGAGTGAGAAGTATTTATTCTCCATAGTGGCATATGAACCAGGTGAAATAATAGTTAAGGTCTTCACCTCACAGACACAAGATCCAGGGTTTAATACTGACCTCTGATCACTGTTAGGGTTGAGTTTACGTGTTTTCTCCTGTCTGTGTAGGGTTCCTTCCACCTCCAAACAACATGCTGGGCATTTCTGCCTCTGGGGTGGAATATACTAGGCTGAATTTGGGCCTCCAAGTAAACTTCAGCGGTATGTCAATAGAGTACACACAAAATAAACAGAATCATGGAGAACAATACAGGCTTCAATGGTGGTACCCATCGGGGGAGGGAGTCAAGAAGAATGATTTTGACATAACAGTGGTATGTCAAAATCCACTAAATTGGAAGACATAAATGACAGACTGCACACTGCATCAGGGCTAGTCACTCGGTGGTGTAAAAACTGGCTCCAAGTTATATTATGCTGACTGATGCCACCAAAAATGGGCATGGGTAGTTGCTAGTGCTTAGTTGAGGTTGGGATTGAACACCTGGCCTGCTCTGACTGTATCAGGGACCATACCACTCAACTGTCCAGACTTTTGGCTTGTTCCTCTTAATATTAATGGTTTTCAGGCAAATCACTGAGAATAAAAGTCACTAGGTAAGGATATACATTTGAGTTTTAAGCTTCATAACTTTCAGAAAATGCATGTTAATGTAAAACCTGTTATTTTAGCATCTTCCTAAGTTTATATCAGCAATATTTAATATCTGTACCTATATTTGGGCCTTTGTCCCACCATTAGTTTTTGGTCTGTCCAAATCTCTTAAGCTAAGAGGTTGAGTGATATGCTGGGGACCCCTGTTAATGCCCTTATTGGCCAGTGTGTGCATGCCATAAAGCCTATCAGACCTGGGTCTATAGTTTACTAGCTACTGTCTGGCCAGTGTCCAGTTCCCCACCATGGGGTTACCTGTGATACATCTATTAAGTGAAAGGTAGAGGAAAAACACAATCAATTTACCAAAACTTAATGACTGCTAAACATTGTATGAGTTTATGTACATGATGCATCCTGGAAGTGGATGACATAATGGTAGAGAGGAGGCTGGATATTCTGTGCATCCAGGAGAGAAGGTGAAAAGACAGACAATAACATATCTTGGCATGAGATCCAAAGTCTACTGTTTAGGACAAAGGAAGACTAGAAATAGTGTAGGAATTGTGGTGAGAGAGGGTCTTCTGAAGACAGTGAGGGATGTAATCAGAATCAATGACAGACTCATGACAATTAGAATCCAGTATAAAGAAAGGTCAGTATTCCTAACCTCAGCCTGTGCCCCACAGAAGGCCTGTGATGGTGAGTAAAAGATAGCATTCATACATCGGTTGCAGAACAGAATGACTTGATTTAAATAATGTGGATCTGAAGTCTCATACTGAACAGAGAGAGCAGAATATGAGGTTTGCTTGAGTCCACATGGGTAGGGTAACAGCTCTAATGAAGGAGAGGACAATCCAGATTTCTGTGTTGCAAATGGCTTAATCGTGATCAACACACGCTTCACCAAGACAGATAATCACAAGATCACATACAAGAGTGACCAGCATGCAATTCAGATAGTGCAGAAAGGGCACTGATATAAAATCAGAGAGTGCAAAGTCATCCCCACTGAAACAGACAGCCTCCAGCATAAACCACTGGTGGTCACAATCGACAACACTGATAGTAATTTGCCATGGAAAATTATTCTTGAAATGTTGCTTCTTGATATTTCATGCTTCAGGGAGTTGAATTTCAGGGAATTTAATCTTGACAACCCTAGATATAATGAACTGTTACTGTGTGTAGGTAGTGCAAAGCAGTAATGTAAAGTTCCTGCAGGGTTTTGTCTGCCAGCTCTCATTACCAGGACATACATGTCTGCAGTACTTTAACAGGGCATGCAGCTGTCCTGTGTTTCCACTGGTGGCTGACTGTCACTTTCAGATCATGCTGGTGGCAGAAAAGCCAGAAGTGTCACGTGGTACTCAGAAGATACGAGTTTCAGTCTCACAGCAGTCCATGTTTCCAGTCCCTGAACCATTGTACTTAATGGTGATCATCCAATGCAGAACATTTTCCTAAAGCAACATTTTAAAATAATGAATCCTTCCACCATTTGTTGCTATTTCTGGTGGGAAAAAAAAACATACAGCTTGTTTCTTCAGATGTCCTGGTTGGATCAGTATTGAAGTATATATTTCATTTAGACAAACATTATTAAGTTGCAACTGTGGTTTGGTAACAGCTTATTAAATAAGTAAGATAAACTTACAGGTACAACTCTTACTGATAAATATATGTGCAAAACTAAAAATTATGTCATCATCTTCTTTCGGCTTTTCCCTGTAGGGTTCGCCACAGTGGATAATTATGTAAGTTAATAAAACCATAGATTCCAAACAGATATAAACGAGTTTGCTGCATACAAGTCTGTGTAATAATTAAGAAAAGATAGTAGCTAGTGTGGTTTGGGAGGGGGATAAAGAATACCGCACAGTTTATAGGAACCTGAACACATGTATTAATTTTAAGGAGCTAACTTAGTTAGAAATAATGCAGTACATGAAACTGTAGGTAAAAGAAATGAAGACCTAGTATGTCAATTGTAACAGATGAGGTTAATATTGTCAAATTATATTCAGATGTGTGCAAACTTACGGGATCACCTCTATGACATAATGCACATATATGTGATTATTTTTTCCATATAGGTGAAAGAAGCTATGCAAAGAATCCATGACAGAGGCAACATTGGCAAACTGATTCTGGATGTTGAAAAATCTCCAACTCCATTGGTTAGTAATTTAATCTCCATAAAACATTTATATTTGTTACTGTTGGTAGCAATTAAATAAATAAGAATCAGCCACTATTATTTAAATGTTCAATTAGCAGATGGCAATGTGAAGAGTTAAGTGTAGCTGGCCAGATCATTGTAATACTTTGGTGTAAGTTAGTCTAGCAGGTAAGTTAGGGTCACGATATTTAGTGTTTATTTTTTTTAAGATAAATGAGTAGTACTTGTTCTGAACAAAAATACAGTCTTCATCTTTGGTACTGTAATGGAGTGAGCAATGATTTCCATTCTATAAGGCTGTAGCTTCCTTAAAGTACAGTATAGAGTATATCAGCACATAATTAACAATACAATGATGGTATTTGTCAGTGGTGCCATACTTACTGTAGTGTGAAGTCCTATTCTGTCTCAGTCTTGTTTACTTCCACTTACTGGGTAGGCCGTGACGCTGTTTCAAAGCCCATTGGGAGAGAAATATTTTTTAACATTACTGATGAGTGTGTTCTATTTTAAATTCTCTTGACAGCATACTGCAACACATTCTACTAATGACTTAATTTTCCTAATCAGTTTTTCTTCTCAGTAATGAATTTTCTTCTGTACTCCTAATCCTTATTTTGATATTACTTTCTGTTTTGTTCATTGCTTTTGCATTTATTTCATATTTAAGATATTGATACATTTTAGCATGAAACACTCCACAGTAATCTGAAGTACGTTTTGCACTCAGCACAGCTTGATTGGCACCACATAGTCAAACACAGTACACGTATGGCTATTGTGTGTTTCTGCTAAGTGCTGTAGTTGTGTCTGCTTTATTTCATTCCAGTGTCCTATGCAGACAGCAGCCTTATTTATATCTTCCTTAGTTTAATCCTTCTTCTCAGCAAATAATACCAGCCTACCTGCCTTATATAAACAAATGTAACCTGCTAGAGATACAAACAACACACTCTTGTTATACACATCTGAATGAAAATATGTATCATGCAAAAAAGGAAATGATGGTGTTAAGCAAGCAATCTTGTGCCAAGTAATAACAAAATATAATAAACACAAGTACTTACTGAGCCTGAAAAGAAACTCAGTTTATTAATGCAGATGCAAGTGTTGGCCTGACAAAGCTCCATCTGACTTCTAAGGAGTACAACCAACTCTATATACAGTCACATCTACCCTTAGCTGTCATGAACTGGATAGGCAATCCAACTTAAATACTAATAATGTAAAACAGCGCATCGAGCAAAATGAAAGCAAAACTAAACAAACAATCCAAAAACATCACGTGTTCTACAAAATACATGCTCTTCTTTAGTTGCAGGCCTCAGCGGGTAACAGGAAAACAAGTAGTTAGCATGTTTCTGTGGTGGCATTAAAGGAGGATTATTACTGGGTCTCTGATTATATATATATATATATATATATATATATATATATATATATATATATATATATATATATATATATATTTCATTCAAGGTCAGAGCAAAGGAAAAGGAAGTTCAAGAGGCAAATCTTTGTTCTAAGTGGAGTTTTACCTGATGCATGAAGGAGCAGGACATAGAAAGAAAAAAGCTTAGGAGTACTGAGTGTTTTACAGCATTGAAAGCTGTAATACTCACACAGTTCTTCATAGTAACATGGAGCTTTTGCTGCTGCCATGTACTGCAAGATGAAAGGAAAAAAATGAAAAGAGAGTGTAGGAGCACAAAGCATTTTACAACTTTGAAAGTTGTAGCATACTTACCACTGCCTCACAAACAACCACCAGAAGCAAAATGTATCTGTCTTCTCCTTATATCTTTTAAAAGTAGCTATACACTTTGGTAGCAGCAATGTATTATAGCTTATAAAGTCACTTTGCTTGCTGTTTATGCTCTGTCATGAGGCTAGAGCACAACAGCTGTCAAAAGTACTTTACCAAAACTTTAAGTACATTTCTTATACCAGAAAACTGCTTAACAAAACAGTCATTCTCCAAGTTTTAAATAATAGGCATAGTACTCCATATACTGCAGTCAGCTAACTAAAGCTCCATTGTAGACCTTAAATCCTTCATCTATCCTAGCAGGTTAGCACAACTCTCATTATATTTAGTAGCCTACTGGCTTCTCTGAGGTAACCTGTGTCTCACCTTTTGGGCCAAGAAAAAACAAATTCTAGTTGACTTTCTATTTCTTCATAAAACCAATGTTTCTACAAACAAGCAAACTAGAGATCCAAAAACTCCAAACCATTGAGTCAAAGATATGTAAATTTGCTCAGCAGGTATATATTCTCACCATTGTGACATACTTCATACGTTTCACTGGCTTCATATCACAAGCAGAGCTGCACTGCTCTGAGGAGCCCTATTATTAAAAATGCTATGTATGGGATACTGCCCACCCTTGAGAATAAAACTACCATTTAGAGAACAAAAGTGCCCCCTTGATAGGTAGCCAAGAGGTCAATCTCACTTTAACTAGACAACCCATTAATCTAGTTATTGTAGAAAAAGCCTTCTGTAGATTAGGCCTAGCTATCTGAAACAACTTACCAACCAATGTTAAAAATATTGAAACCCTAGAGACCTTCAGAAACTCTGAAGGAATCCCTACACCAGCTTGCTTCCTCTATACCGTTTAAACCGTCACTCTCTTGCATTGCAGTATTATTTAATCTTCAACAGCAGTCATTCGCTTGCATTACTGTAGTCCTGTATCTCTCAGCTATATAATACCTCTCAACTGTACCTTCAACAGAAGTAAAACTTTCTATATGGAATGCATTCTCTCCACTTATATATATTGTACCAATGTACTGTAAATATTTACAGTGTTGGCTTGGAAAATGCTACAAAAAGGTAATGTCATGTTTGCCTACTTGTGTTTCTTCTGTTTGTATTGCATTGCTTCATTCCTTGTGTATATGTGTTGTGACTGAAAAGGTCACTATAGCAGCTCACTCACCCAGCAATCAAATTGTTAAATAAAAATAAATTAATACAATTTACACCAACAAATAAATAAGACTCATTGGAGGGGCGGCTTTCAAACTCAATATATACACAGCCAGTGGAATAAGTAACCACTAAAGGTCAAGCAAAGTATTACTTGGTCTGTCTTTGAGGTAAGTCATGATGATTGGCAGGGTAGACATTAATTTACATCACGGTTACCTTGTGCGATCCTGTTTTATCTGGGAAGTGGGCACTCAAATACTCATAAAAGGTGGCAAAAACTTTTGAATGTATCCATTTAAAGGTGTAAATGGCTAGGCCTCTTGTGATCCATGTGAACTGTTTATTTAGTATTTTTTTTATGTTACTAATTATCATAGTTCAACCTTAAACATGTTTTAATGGTGAAACTGAAAATTTGAAAAGAAAAAAAAGGCTATGTGCAAAACATGCTTTCCTGGAATTTCAATTTTATGTAATTTGTCATGTTTCTATGTTTTATCATGTTAAAACAAGACCAAGAGATAAGGTGATGTACTATATGCATTATTTTTCCCAAATGAATGACCCAAGGTACAGGTATTATTGAACCCCCTAGAAATAAGCATAGCCAGTGACTTTTATGATTTTCAATAGCCATTACAGTAACCTCAGAGTTGTGTAAATTGTAATGATACTGCTTGATTTTGTAGGAAAAAAGACATGTTTAGCAGCAGTCAGAAGTTAACGGCGTCAGAATAAAAAGCTGTTATTCACCATTTTACATGATCTCCTCCAGTGTACGATACAGAATGAAGGCCATTAATAATGTTAAGAAAGTAATGTTGTAGCTTAGCATAAGCTCTATACAGTATCAACTATTGAGCATAAATGATATAGCTAGAGAAAACACAATAAAATGTATTTTGGATTTAATGATGTGTCACCAAATATTTACCCTGGCATTACCTAAGGCAGCTTATAAACTCACCATATTTTGGTCCTGGAAAAGAAATAAACACAGCATGGCTTAGGGCAATGAACTTATGGAATGCAGTTGTACCTAATAAAATGTAGCTACCCAGTGTGGCAGTGTACAGTGCATACACAAATATTTATTTATCTATTTATTGTGTTGGTTATTGTGGTATTCTGATTGGACAAACAAATGCAACTTTTCAGTAGAGACCAGAGGGGTAAAGCTCCAGAGTAGTTACAAGTTAAACAGATAACATACAGGTATTTAAAACAGTATGTTACAGAAACATATAGACATACAAAGACTTTAGTAAAGTATATGATGTAGCTAAAATCATTTACAAGACTGATGTTTAAATATACAAAATGCAGTTTGTGTTTCCAAGATACATTAGGAGTTGTGGCAGTTAGGAGAGTTACGTAGAAGCTGATAAGGGGTGGAGGGATGATCGAGTAGAGAAAAAGACATGAATGAATTTGACTAAAAAAGTTTGAGTTGTAAGAAGTTATAGGCAGAGTTAGGGTAAGGACTTAGAAGTGGAGCATGAGCATAGCCATTTATCACATAGATATTGCTTTAGCAGATTTTTGAATGATTTAGTGTTTTCATGTGCCTGCATTCTCTGATCAGAAAGAATTCTCTTGAGGTTCATAGGTTCATAGGTTCATACTAGGCTATCTGCCCGAGGGCATTTACAAGCCTAGCCCATAGTTTTGGGGCTTACGCCACCCCTTTAGTATGGGGAACTATACCCATTATTTTGCTGTGCCTCTGTTGAGCAGTGACACTGAGGTAATCCCTGGGGTATATCTGCGATCTCCCATCCATTGGTCAAGATTTATCTTGAACAAGGCCAGCGAAGTGCTCTGCCTCACATATACCGGGATTTTATTCCACAGCATAGGGAGTCTTTGGGTGATGAATCTATCCCTCCAGCACGTCCTATTAATAGCCGTGTCGAGGTTTAAGTCTCCGCCCTTGTGACTCTGACAGATCTAGATTTTTGAGGTGAAGCATATTCATCAAATCTGGGTTTGACATGGCCTTGTATGTTAGGCAAAGGTCACCTCTGAACCCACACTATACGACTGAATAGAGCTGGAGTTCTTTCAGTCGGGCAGCATAGGACAGATGTTTGAGACTCTTTATCCTTTTGGTGAGGAACTTTTGTGGCCTCTCCAGCTGCTGCAAGTGTCGGGTCAGATACATTCCGAATGGGGCATTGTACTCAATCATTGGTCTGATGAGTGATGAGTATAGGGAGACTATGACCTCCCTTGATCTAGATGAGAATCCCTTCATGATAAGGTGGGCAATGTAGAAGGTCTTCCTAACTACTTTAGCTACATGGGTGTCGAATGACAGACTACTATCAACCTGGGTCCCCAGGTCCCTGATAACTTCTTCTGTGCTCAGTGGATTGCCACCTATTTGGTAGCTAGGGGTAACCTTGTTTTTCCGAAGGGTATGACTATGCATTTTTGGCATTTAACTTTAGGCCATGGCTCTGGCACCAGTTATCCGTTTCTGTGAGACCCTTCTGAAGGATATCTGTGTCAGATGTGTTTTCTACTATGGCACCCAGTTTGCAGTCATCTGCAAACTTTGTCATCCATAACCCTCCTGTGTTTGCTTGTACTTGGAAAAGTAGATGCCAAACAAGAGTGGGCCCAGGACTGAGCCCTGTGGTACACCACTTGTGACAGGCTTTGAGTCTGACATGGCGCCAGCAACTCTGACCCTGTGGGTTCTGTCACTCAGCCAGTTTGCAACCCATCTTGTGATGTATGGGTTAACATTTAAGCTGATGAGTTTTCAATGATACCCGAGTGGGGTATTGTATCAAGGCCTTCGCCAGATCGAGGTAGGCTGTAGGGCCTGCTTTCCCCTCATCAAGGGTTTGGGTGACTGTTTCAAAAAGTCAACCAAGTTTAGAAGGCATGATCTGCCTTTGACAAAGCCAAACTGGGATGGATCCAAAGTCTGCAAATTCCCTATGTCTTTATTTATGAGGTCCATTATGATCCTCTCCATGGCTTTGCAGATAAGGCTTGTCAAGCTAATGGGCCGGTAATTTCCAGGGTCGGTGGAGGCACCGCCTTTGTGAAGTGGGACCACAGTTGCAGTGCGCCACTCCCTGGGTACGTATCCAGAGGTAAGACTATGATTAAACAGCTGTCCTAGCTGTGGGTTTAATTCCTCGTTGAGTTCGTGGAGCACACAGCCGGGGACACCATCAGGTCCCATGGATGCTGTGTTTTTTGCTTTGGAGAGAGCAGTTCTCACTTGGGCGTTGGAGATGTTCGATTCTTGGCTGTGGTGCCGTCTGTGTAGAGTCAGCATGTCCTCCCTGTGTTTGCGTGGGTTTCCTCCGGGTACTCCGCTTTCCTCCCACATTCGAAAGACATGCAGTAGGTGGATTGGACACACTAAATTGGCCATAGAAGTGAGTGTGTGTGCGCGCGAGTGTGTTGTGTGGATGAACTACCGTGACAGGGCTAGCCACCCAGTGGTGTAAACCTTGGCTCTAGCTGATTGTCATTGTTGAAGTGGCACCCCAACCCCATGTTCAAAATGGGGAAAAAAGGGGTTGTTGATGGATGGATGAATTTGTGTCCAGTTATGTAGTTAGCTGTATATGTATATCTGTGTGCCTGCAAAATTTCTTGTATAAAGTGTGAGTGCTTCTCATGGTAACAGAGATGGAAAAGCACCACACACAGTTGTTGCAAACTGTTTAGGTTAAAATCCAAATCTCAAAGCAAGCTAGTGTCAATGGAGCCAGCCTTGTTAGAGATGGTCTTTTTGGAGGTCTACTGTTTGGTAATGCTGACACTCTGCAGTGCTGACATATGCAAAAGCTAAAATCTTTGTCAATTCAGTTACTTAGAGATACAAGGACAGAGTAACATCTAAGGTAGAACTACAACTGTATAACATAAAGCTACAACATTGACAAAACTACTAGAGATATTGTTTAATTGCAGGCTATTTCAGATATCCATTGAGTTTAAAGCTGGCCTACATGAAAGAAGGAAGGAGTGAGGGAGTCATATTTGTTGTTAAAGATCCAAAAATACCTCTTCTCAGCTGCTGTTTAAAACTATATGCATAGTGAAATAAATACTCTGTAAAATATCTATTCAGACTTCACCTCATGGCTTGGTGCCCACTACATCTGGAAATTACAAATTCTGTTTTTGAACTTAAGGTAGATTGTGCTAGTGCTGATTTATAGTTACTTCACTGTAACTTTGGGGAAAAGGTGTTACTGGTTGCAAGGCCAGTGTGCTTGGTTGATTAGCTTGTGTTTAAACTTGGTGTGTCTGCAGATGTCATCAGTCAGTGTTGCTTCCCTTCTTCCCATATTTTGTACTCTCAAATAGCTGTTAATGTATGTTTATAATTGTAACTCTGGTTTTCTCTCACTTTTGATCCTTCTGCTGTGATATGTAGATCCCTTCATGCAATTCCACTTAATTAGAATGCATTTACAACTCCCTTTCTATATCATGAAGTCACTGTGTACGACTTTGTTGTCAACCTGATGACTGTAGACACCCCAAAGCAATATAAGAACTGCCCAATGCTGACAGACAACTATATGCTGATTGTGAGAGATGCAAGTACCTCCTAACTTTGGAGTCCAGCATCTCTTCTAAAACTGTTGCCTGCACCCAGCATTTCATCAGTTCTGATGCCCACATCACAAAACCTTGAGCACCATGTTATGGTGAACTGCTGGAAGAAATCCCTGTCCAAAAGATAAAGGCCTCCCAGATGAATGTTTGATATGCAGAACATCTCACTAACAGGCAAACAGCATAAACAGGCATGACAGAAAACTTAACTACAACAGTGGTCACTCAGCTGGCAAGCCAAAGCCCTTAAGACAGTAGGGCCACGCTGGTACTTCGAGTAACATCTTGGTCATATGTGACTCCACAGTCAGACACACAGATGCACCACTCATCAGCCTATGCAAAGACAGAGTGATAGCTGCATCTCAGGTGCCCAGATCGACAATGTTACTATGGTCCTCCAGTCCCTTTACCCTATGTACACATGTGACCTGGACCTTGTGCACACAGGAGTGAATGATTTGAGTAACAGCTCCTTGGAACATATAAAGTCCTTAGAATATTTTGAAATTGGTGTGAAACTAGCCTTAAGCAGATTGATACCATTGCCAAGAATGATGCCACATTGCAGTAAAGCATAATTCACATTAATTATTGCCTTACCCATTTGTGCCATCCTAAGGAGATCCAGTGTATATCAGCCTGGAAGGAGATGATGGCCAGTCATAGCTACTTCGTTAGGAACAGCCTGCACATCCCTCCTCGTAGATTCCATATAATTAACAGGACCCTTACTTCCCCCATAGCACCTTTTTCTAGGCAAGGTCAGTCTCCTTAAATTGTCTACATAATCACACTAAATCAAGACTACATAAAGATAGCACTGCTTAATGCTAGAAGCCTAAATAAGAAGTTGCTCTCATATGCATTCCTAAATCTTGGAAAAATCGAGGTCTATGTAATTACTGAGAAATGATTCCTGAGTACCGATGTCTACCCTGCATTTGTGGGTTTCTGTGTCTACCATTCTTTCATACCAAGTGCTGAAAATGACAGTGTTATAGGAGGGGGCACATCTGTATTCCTAAAAAGCCAATTTACCTACAGACTTATAATAAAAGATAATGACCCTGAGCTCCTCCACATCCTACTCATGGTAATTAAAACTCTGTACCGTATCTACTGTACCTCGTCCATGTCTCCAGCAACCCAAAGGCATTCCTGAACAAACTGACATCCTTCTCTATCAAACCTTACACTATTCTCTTGTGAGGCTTCAACTAGCCTTCCATTAAATGGGAACTCGACACCACTGCAAATAAATATGGACATAAATTCCTGAACTTCATTAATACCAACTCTGTAGATCAGAAAGTTCAATTTCCAACAAGAGTTTCAAAAATATTAGCTCTAGTCTTCACAGTATAGCTTCTTATGCTCAACACCTACAGCTACCATAGTAATTGTCCAATCCGCTGAACTTTCAGTGGTAGTAGTACCCTAGTATAAACAAACTGTACAATAAGAGGCAGAAACCCATAGTCCAAAGGAAGCAAACTGAATACCCAGTCATCTAGAAGAGAACTCAGATATAATCAACAAAGAACCGAGAAAGAAAATGAAATTCTCCAACGGAAGTATGAAATGAAAATTGCAACCTTTGCTAAGTACAACCACAATGCTTTGCTAAGTACAACCACAATGCTTTGCTAAGTACAACCACAATGCTTTCTTTAACAACGTCAGGAACCTTGGAAGTAATGCACTGCAATACAGAGAGCTACGATTTAGTAATGCATACTCGTTTGGTGAAGACCTAGGCAATGTATCAGCTGACAAATTCAGTTCAAATTGTAAACCTCATCTCCCCCAAATGTTCCTCCCTGTGTTAGCATAACTACCTCCATTACCTCTGAGCAAATACTGAGTGCTGTCTCCAAGGCCAAAATCTTTAGTTCATTGAGTTCACAGACTCACTGTTTAGCCTGTTCAGTCTCAGTCTCTCCACTGGATTCATACCAGAGGGATGAAAACCTGCTGTAGTCATGCCACTTCACAATGGGTCATCCACTACTGACTCAGGAAACTATAGACTTATAAGTGTCATCAGCCTCTTCTGTAAAACCAGCGGAACACATCATCATGGAGCTTTTTAACAAAACATAGGCTCTTAAGCCTTGGATCCAAGCTAGTTTGGGATTGTCAGTTCACACTGCCTACCTGCCCCCTGGCCAAGACCTCTGATACCATCCCACATTCTGACATTATCAGTAAGCTGACCAAATTAAATGCTGAATAGCAAAATGGCTTAGTGACAGAACCCAATCAATTTTTGCTAGAGAGACACTCTCATCAAAAAGAGTAGTAACGAGCAGTATCTCCCAGAATTCAGTGTGGAAACACTACTCTTTGTTACTTAACAACAAGGGCCTGTAGCTGAGCTACTTTACAGATGACTACAAGCTTGGAGAAGTCATAAACTCCACATCTGTCCTGTAGATTCTCCACAAGGGACTAATACACACAGACAAGTGGTTTCATGCACCATGACCTGAAAATGAATGCCAAAAAATGCAGCATTGTGTCCTTTGGCAAACATGGGTGCCCTAACAACTACCACGTAAGTGACACACCCCTTTGAAAACTGGCTCAGACATTAGGGCCTTGGGCATTTTCTATGGCAATGAATTATCCTTTTATACCCATGTATCCATTGTCATTTGGAAATCCTTTTATCTAGCTACACTGACCAAGAGGTGTATACCTTTAAGATCTAAGAAAGTCATCATCCCTCTTTACTTCTCTATTATCAAACCTACAATAGAGTATAATGACCAGTTTTGTATGTGCTTGCCTCAGCTTGAGAAACCAGCATTTTCTCACTAAGATAATCAAGGGCATATCTACCATAATCTTCACTGACCACCTTGAAGTGTTGTCTCTTTTTTCTGTCTCATGCAGACTCTTTAAGTGGGATCCTCTGTATAGCATACACTGCCTGTAAAGACCCAGTCCTATGTGACCTACTACACATCTGCAAAACAAATGACATCCTAAACACTTACTGAACAGATCTAAACTTTCATTGTAACATAAATAGGACATGCTGATGAGATAGGAGTCTCTCCCAGAGAATCCTTCTTCTGTGTAATAGAGTACCTTTGGATGCAAAGTAAAGTAGTACTAGATGAATAGATGGGAAATCATAAATAAAACTCTTTTTTTTTGTCCCTGCAACATCCAACAATCTTCATACTCAGTATCCCACTTCTACTCTGGGTCTGCCAGCTGCTCCCAATCCCCCAGGACTTTCTCTGTTTATTTGCTGGGACCAGTCATGGAGTCTAGGGGCTGCCTGGGGGACTTGGCCATCACCATTTTGCCAGTGAGGGTGTTCCATTATGTCCTACTTATGACTCCTTCCTCCCAGCATTTCTATGTAGTGATGCTTGAGGGATGGACTCGCAATGGGGACATGGGGCATATCACCCACCTCCGAGGCAGCTCAGCCACATCCAATAACCTTACCCCTCCTTAAGTTATGCGCCCTTGATGCAGCTTCCTCAGTCTCAACTAGGGATTGTTGCAGGGAACATCCACAAACTGCCCATGCCTCCAGCCTCTACTTGGGCTCAAGTCAGCTGGGCCATACTCAAGTTTCTGACTCTCTATACCACCAGTATGGCTGACACTGTCACTACAACTCAGGTCTGGAACTGCAGACCTTCATTGAAAGGGGTTGAAACTAAGTAAACATTTTTCATATCAATGGAAACTCGCAATCTAACATTTCTTGGCTAGGCTACAAATGGTACTCCCAGATCAGTAGCCTAACATTAACCTAGGAACCCATATCAAACAGTACAAGACTTGCTTTTGAAGCAAAATATTTTTAAAGAACACATGTTTTAAAGAATTCCATACATTTCTGAATATTATGTTTATAAAAACACAAAATGTATAAAATACTGCAGGGATTTAAATAATAATATTTTACATATAGTATAAGACAATGAGAATATATCTCTGTAAAAGTACAAAATGTATAAAACATTGCAGAAATGAAAATAACGTGAACCATATACTAGAAGGCATTGAGAATAAAACAAAATAAAGTGTTCTTGTCAGATAATTTTGCCTTGCAATTATTTTAATTGTGAAAAGATAGTCAAACCACCGACGTGATGCAATAATATGGAAGGTATTTAACAGTGGCTTCCGGCAGAAGGGAAACCTGAACAATCTCACCTTGCTGGTGTCACATAAACTTCTGCTTTGCTGCATATGCTGAAATGCATCCCCTGAACAAATTCTGGCAAATATATAGCTTAAAGCATTTCCATGCAGATCCAGTACAATTCTTTATGTTTTACAGAATCCCTCTCTCTCTTATACAGCTTATACAATTCACTATATCCTTAGAGCTGTTATGTTTTATGCCACAGGTATTGGGGACAGCAGAGAGATTTGTGGAATTTTATGAATCAAAAATTCAAAAATGCAATATATATATATATATATATATATATATATGTATGTGTGTGTGTGTGTATTATCAATGGATTAATAGATGGAATGCTCATTTGCTGTTTTGACAGATAATCTTAGCTACATGGGAAATAAGAAAAGCTAGAATTACAGAAGTCGTGTTTTTGTTTGAATGTTTAACTCCTCTGTACCTTTGGAATATCATGCCTCCTCCTTGCTATCTTTTCACTCATCTTGTTTATCTCTAATATAGTTTCTCATATAGCTCTTAAAAATAATCAATAAACATTCACTGTTTTACTTATTTATTAATAACTGTTACCAATTAACATAATACCCACAGGCAATATGAAGTCTACAAACTTAGGAAGCTATTTGATCTAGTACAGAGCAGGAATTAGGGAAATATGATACAGGAAAATTGAGTATGCTTGTAGACAAGGAGGACTTGCAATAAATGGATAGGAGGTTGAAGGGGTCATTCTAAAAAGGAAGGACAAAGGGGATTGGATGGGGCACAGGCAGGAGGTTGTAAGGACTGACTACTCCCTGGATCTCTGATATGATTTTTTTCTTGGAGAGTGTTGTGGACCCATGAAATGGGATAGCAGGTTCGTTAGTGGAGAAGAAATCCACAGATTTATTCAGGTCATGTCACAAGGGTAAGGAAAAAGGTAGGGATGAAAGGGAAACAGTATAATAATGCACTTAAAAGGACAGGCAAAATAGGAACACTGTCTCCTTCAGCCATGACGTTAGTATAAAATAAGATGCTTTTTATATGTGTTGTCAGTCCTCACCTGAGGTCAGAACAAGAAAACCTTCAGACAGAGAAGTGGATGTTGTACCAGCTGTGCTTATGTGAAGGAAATAAAATGCCATTACATAATGGAATTCTGTCTTTCTCCAGGCATATTAAATTCAGGCCTGTTTCAACAGTCTTTACTATCATAATAGAGACATCTGTTTCTATCAGATTAGCCAAATAAATAGATATTTGAAATGTTTGGTACTTTCTTTGAATCTTTGTGAAAGTAATCAAGAATTTCAAGAATTTATTTTGTGATCTTTCATGATATTTTAAGTACAGTTTGATTAATGAGGCAAAAAATTAATTTGAGAAAATTCATATCATATATATTGTGAGGTTATCTGATGAGTGGTCAAATAACCTCACAATCCTTTTCCTCAATAAAACAAGAAGTATATATGCCTCTTCTAATTTATGAAAATACCTTGAACAGTAAGATAATTACTGGTTTCATATTCAGTGTAGAGACACTATGGCCAATCCCCCACTAATTAAAAAAAAAAAAAAAAAACAGCGGGGAGTAACTGGACTTGGGTATATTATAAAACTAATATTCATGAAGTTAGCTGCAGTTTTGATTGTGGGCAAGATCTTAAACTGTATGGTAAAAGCTGCTAAACTGAGTATATTTTTCTTTTCACTAAATGTCCCCCCATTTAGTACCCTCTGTGAACATGTACAGTCCTGCATGGCTTCTATGGAGTAAATCTTTTCAGCATGATGTTCACTAATTGTGAAGCAGTCCTACTTCTGTAATGAAGAGGATAACAGGAAGCCCTATTTATGCAAATGTTTAAAGTAGTGTTATGTGTACTCAAAGAGAAATGGTGATATCCATAAATGTCTGTAATTGCTCTATTGCTGTCAGCAATGTACTGACCCATCCTAAGGAGTGTTTGCCTCTTGCCTCTATTATCTTTTGCCCTAACAAGGTTTCCCCTTTCATTAGACTCCTTCAGCTACTCTTTCATGTGTATTCTTCTTGTCTTTTTCTTGATTTCTTCTTTTTCTACTCATTGCTATTTAGCCATTTGTAAGATATTCCCAAATGTTTTACCTGTTTTTCAGACACGCCTCTTTTACTATCTAAAGTCCTTTCTTACTTTTACAGTGAAGTCCCCTTTAAGCCTTAAGCAATAAGCTTTAAATGTTAAGCTACAGGCATTAAGTGTTAACATCTAACAGTAATGGAATTTTTTCATGCCTATACATAACACGATATTAGGGAAGCTTATATGTATTATAATCATTTTGTAGTTGTAGGAAGCCAACATTGCACATTGTTTGTAGTTCGTCCAATGGTTTACTGGTTTATCCCTTTAAATTACAGAATTAGTTAAAGTGTTTCTTTTTATATCAGTATCAGTTTATAGACTTATACAAGATCTTCATTTTTACTGTAATATTGTGGAGATGACTTGTTTTTTTAAGAAGACTGTTACTCTTTTCAGGTTATTATAATGCTTTAATTTTACCTATTTTTCAAATGAAACCTTCACCATGTCCATAAATCACACTTTCTTCTACTTCACCCTCCCTACCATCATTTTCACCTTACAACCCCCTTCTCAGCTTCAATACACATTCAGAGAATTTGTTTGCTACATTAATCTAAGCCATCCATTTTCCAATTGCAGCTATTTCCAACAGTTTCGTCCTCTCCTCGTTTTCCCATCTACTCCTTCTCTCTACCTCAAAGATAAAAAAAACATCCACTTTCACTGAATACGTCTTCCCATTTCTTTCCCACCATTCTATATAAACTCTTGACTTTTTTATCTGCTTACCAGCTGTGCATGTTGCCTGCCCCCATCTTGTTACATATCTAGAAGTTTTCATAAAGACTGCCTCACCTTCTTTACCTTGTCTGGAATCAGATACTACTGGTATAAAAGTCACCTAAATACTCAGAGTTTCTGCACAAAGATGTTATATTACCAGTATATGTCATACCTGTCACAGTGGTTTCATAATTTTATGAGGTCTTCTCTTACCGTAAAACTCATAATGATCTTTCCCTTGTCATAACCATTAACCACATATCCGTTTGGTTACTGAGATCATACTCTTCCTTTCCTCCTCTTTTTTACCCTTTCTTTTCTCTTATTTACTTTGAGTTCTTTCATATTTTCATACTCCCACCATGGGTCTCTTACAATGCAAATTCTTCCTTAAGTCTGCCAAGGATCTTAATTTCAGAAACATTTCTTTAAGCTATAGGTCTTTCATTTCATTACAACTTTTGACATTCATTTTCTTAAAACTTGTCTCAACTTAACTCCTATCCACCAATTCTTTCTTAATGTTTTTCTTCCCATTGAAAATGTATGCCACATACTGCCAGGCTTTTTCCCGGGATTTTTAGTGACCCTTAGGAAATATGACCTTCTGGGCCAAACTTGCCCATCCCTTCCCTTTTACATTTAACTTTGTTTAGGTTTCACTTCCCATAACCTCAGCTGCTGTCCCAGACTAGCAGCCACTGCATGCCTCTTAAAATCCCTCAAGCTTCAGCTGCCCCAGTCTTTTTCCAACCATAGCCTTTTGCTCATTTTCTTCCCTTTCTGCCTGCTTACAACCTTTCCTGTTATTGGTAAGATTATTAAATCTTCCCACATTGTCAAGTAATGCATGTCAACTTTCCCCAAACTCCTTTACTTTCTGCGAGTCCTCCTTCTGCCTTTCTCTCCTAGGCCTTCTATTCTTTCCTCTTACATGTACTCTACGCTGATCAGCAGGGAGCTCCACCTCCAGAACTAGGCATAAAGAGCCCTTGGAGCCTCCATATGCAGTGCTAACATTATCACCCCTAGCCAGAGAAGACTTAGCAGCTCCTGTCACCAATCTGACTTTATGGCTCCAAGCATATGCTCTTAGTGCCAGGAAGTTGTTAACTGTTTTATTCCTCCATTTGTCTTTTACATATCAATACCCTATCATTTTGCATAACTATTGTTGCTTCCATTTTCTCCCATCTTGTCTTGAAATAAGAATCAAGGCCTAAGGTTGGGTACTGGCAAGGCTGAAAAGGGTTTGAGGCTCAGTTGCCCTGTAACTTGATGAGCCTATGATCTCAAGCCCTCTCCCCACATCCCTTATAGAGTGTTATACTGCTAAATGTTAACCCTTTTTTATCTTCTAACATTTTAGTTGAATAATGAACACAGAATCTCCCATTATACACATACACTATGGGGGTGAATAAAGTTTTAGCCAATAATCAAAAGCCTACAGGGGAGAATGGCAGACCATCCTTGGCAAATGTCCTCCCAAGATGGCAAATATTGGATCCAATATTTTTCCTCCAAAGCTGACAAATATTGGATCCCCTTAGAATGACACCAGAAAGGCAAGCAGTTGTTGAAATCAATAATTTTTTGATGCTGATATGGTGGCATCATCTTCAGTGATGATAATATGATGCTCAATGCTAGGCTCATACCAGCCTGAGACACACAGTGTGAAAGCTCCATAATATCTGTCTTAATTTAGTCTGGGGAGGTACATTTCAGGTTATTTGCACCTACATGGACTATGGTGGAAATATACTGGTAACTGTGGCGTAATGACTTGAGTGCACATGTGAATTGGGGGATTCTGGCTCCAGATAAGCAACTAACAATTATTTTCTTTTTGTTCAGTCTGGTTAGAGGGGCATCAGTATATCTTACAATGGAGTTCCCTATAATGACAGTCTGACAAGCGTTTCTGCTTATCTCAGGGATTTAGTGTTTGGGGCTCCACTGATAGTGACAGTATATGTCGTCCTAGGTGTTATTTTTTTGACTGCCTTTGGACTTGCTGAGGCATAGCCTTAGCAATGAGTAGTCTAGTTGATCTTTGTTGTTTAGGAAGATTGCTTTTAAGTGCCTCAGCATGCATTAGTTTATGTGTGTGTTGCATGCATGGTTTCAACAACCTGATGTGCACTAGTATGCAAGTGTTCAGCCTATAGTGCCATTGTGTAAGTTCACCTCTTGCATACTGCGTCTGTTTCTTTAAGGATTAAGTGGTTGTCAGTAAACATAATATATCTGCTACATTGTCTCAAGATTCCCATATCCGCAAAGCTAGCTACAGAGAAGTTAGGAAATTGCATATGCATCTTGTCCAGTCCTTTGATTTGTGAGCTAAAAGAGGATGGTGCATTGGAGTTTGAATGCTATTAAGGGTGCTCTGTTGGTACAAACTAATAAGGATGCTTCATTGGGGCAGATTATGCCAAACAATACTAAATTCTACTAACTTTCATATTTACACAAAACTGAATTCTACTAAATCTGTAGGTGTTGCCACTCATTGCCCAACTAGCTGCTGTAAGCTTGTTGGTCCAAAAGGCATTTGTGCTATATTGCTGCTTTACAGGGTATAGTTTTATGAACCATTCTGTAGGGAAAATGTGCTTTCTAGGTGTTTGTTGCTGTTCAGGGTGCTGCTAACCCAACACAAATGCACAAAATGTACAGCAGCACAGAAAATAAAACAACTAATGAGCCCTCAGCCCAATAAAATAAAACACAAACAATCTTTTTGTGTATTCCCTAACCCAGATAGATCAGGCAAATACCTCGTGCCACTAGAGGAATAAACCTAGCCATCCTGTAATGTAAAACACAGTAGAAGAGACCCACAAGTGCAATACTAATGCAAACCACAAAACAGTTAAAAAAATAACTGGAAATCCCTTGTTGAAGGGACTTTCAAGATAGTCTTACAATATTAACAATGAGAGGAACAGCAATTTCTTTTTACAAAAGATTCAGTGAAATGCACACATGAAAGCAGGAAATAGTAGAGATCACTCAAAGTAACTTCCATGTGATTTAGCAATCAAAGGTACTTAACTTTGTCGGAATGGTACCGGATATAAGTAAAATACTTCTGGAATGCAGGCTGGGACCCCAAGCTTTGCTAAGCTCCTGGAAAATGAGCAGGAGACGATATGTAGTAAAGGACATTTACTCCTGAGCAAGACTGGTTTGCTGGATGGTTATTCAGTATCATGGATTTAAGGAAAACAGTGGGTGGGAGAAGTACATAAATAGCTTATACAAAAGTCAATAGCAATGAAAGAGGGGAGGGAGGAACTTCGGGAATCAAATTATCATAGCATCCAATCAAATAAAGTCAATACTGGAGTGATTTCAGAAACTTAAGCTTAATGAATTAGTGGCGATGGGACAGACACTGAAGGCAACTTCAAACAGGTAAATGATAACCAGAATATAAAAGTACTGATGCACAAACTGCAGCAGAGACAGTTGTGTCACTGTTGAACTTTTACTGCAGTTTAAGGCACCAGCCTATGCAGAAATTTGCTAGAATCACTGTTTCTGGAAAAAAAATGCATCAATAAATGACTAAGGTACAAATCTGGCAGTAGTAAAGCACAGTTCTGCTACAACTGTGAATTAAACTAAGCTATTAGACTATGGCCCAGCAGGGTTTAAAATACAAACAGATAGCTTTTATAAGTAATTTTACTTGTGGAAATAGAAGTGTAGGATAATGCAGAAGCACAGTCTTCCCTCAACTGCTAATTAAGTGCTAATTAAAGTTTGTTTGTTGTTTGTCTTTTTGGCTTTTCCCAGTTAGGGGTCGCCACAGCGGAACTCTAGTCTGCTAATGATTGGCAGTAGATTTTTATGGTGCCGAGTTGCCAGCCCAACGCCTAACCTTTAGCGAAGGCACGCCCATTTACGCATGTCTTTTGGAGGCCACTCAACCACGGGGAGGACAAGCAGACTCCACACAGAAGTTACTCCAGCCGTGAATCGAACAAGAGAACCTCTTGCTGTGAGGCAACAATGCTACCGCTGTACCACCATGGCTTACAAGACTAAATCCCAGAATAAACTGAAAAATGTGAACAGATGGATCAGAGTAGAAAAGGACAAAGTGATATCACCACATAAGTCACTATAAGTGTAACTTATATATTTAAGCAGAACTGAAATAATTAAAAAAATATATTATCTTTCCTTTTTGATAGTTACTCACAGTTCCAAAACTGCATGTCTTGTATAAAAGACACTGGATGGGGGTAGTAGCTCTATACTGGAAATAGCAAGCTAGCTAAAGAGTCATCCAGTCAAATAAAGGAAATGTAAGGAACTTCAGCTTGATATGTTAGTGGGGTATGGGGCAGATACAGAGTGCAACTTTAAGCAGGTAAATTGATAAGTAAAGTATAAAAGCAATAAAGCACAAACTGGAGTAGAGATAGCTCTCTCACCATTGAATTTCTACTAAAGTTTAAGGCACCAGACTATGCAGAAATTTACCAGTACCACTATTTATGGAAACAAATACAGTCATAAATGACCAAGGCACAAATCTGGCAGCAGTAGTACACAGTTCTGCCACAACTGTGAATTAAACTGCAAGACTATGGTCCAGCAGGGTTTAAAATACAAACAGATAGCTTTTACATGTGGAAATAAAAGTGCAGAATGCAAACAGATGAACCAGGGAAGAAAATTACAAAGTAGTTACCTCTCACAGGCCACTAAAAGTGCAACTTAAATATTTACGTAGAATTGAAATAATTAAAATAATTTAATTCTCTTTCCTTTTTGATAAAAAACTGGTTACTCACAGTTCCATATCTCTCCGAGTCTTTATTTAGAGCCTTCCTAAATAAAATACATGTTTAGTTGTTTGTTCTAAAACTGAATTGAGTTTGGTTGACTGACAAAAATCTCTCTATTTCTTTCTCTGCCTAATTAACTCAGAATCATTAGAGCTCTGTCTATATTCCTAATTATGGGGATGTGGGTCATCCTTATAATCATTCATAGAAAACAGTAATTTAGCTTCAAAACATTGATTTACTCCAAAGGCATATAAATTCACCTTACTGCTTTATTAATCTTTGTTCTTAATTAAATAAATTTTGAATGGAAGCAGAGGTACCTAATTTCAAAGTCTTGCCTACTTAATCATTCTACAGCTATCTCATATATTGTTTAACAGTGGGCACACACAGATGCACACACACACACTTGCTCACTTTCTCTATCTCTCGTACTTACTAAAGCCCTTAAACCAAATGTCCCTTGAATTATACTTATTGTAAGGCAAAGCAAAAGTATCTTGCTTTTTTTGAGTTCTGTAAGTCTATGAATAGTGCAGTACATAGTCTTGTACAGAATATCTTTGACAAAATGAAAGAGAATGGATTATATAAACTGTGTTCTGTTACTTAAAGGGTTTAATTCAGCTGGAATTTCCAAGCCTTACTTTGCATGCTAAGCATTATTTTACTGACCAAGGAACAGGAATAATGAGCAGTCATTTGCCATTGCGAAGTCTTAACTTGATCTGGAAAAGGTGAGTAAAGCAGTAGCAGTTAAATATACGTGGTGAAACAAGATGAAGCATGATGCGGTTAAGACATGAATATGAAGAGACTAATTCTACATTTTATTGTCAATAATTTTGCTAGATATTGTCTAGAAATAGAAAGGTAGTGGAGGAATAACCATGCTGGTGACATGGCCTCAGCAGTGAAAAGTACACTACAAAATGTCTCACCTGAATTCTTTTTGTTTTCTGCAGTAATTATATAAAGGTTCCATACAATTGTTTTGAGATGAATGTTCGTGAAGTAAAGGTGCAAAATGATTATATGTACACTGCAAAAACATAACATTATGTACTGCATGCAGAGAAGGAATATTTCGGGAATCTAAAAAGTGACATCAATGACAGAAAGTGTCCTGTAAAAAATACTTGTTTGTACTGAGTGAAATTTTAACACCAGAATGATAAAGTTGTGTTTGATTAAATATGGTATTCCCATTTCTGTAAGGACTTTTCACAGTTTGTGATGGTCCACAAACTCAAATGATTTAGAGAAGTCAATAAAGCCAAATATGGGTTCATATAGGTTCACAGATATAGAATATATATTTATACACACACACACACACACACACACACACACACACACATACATACATACATATTTCAATTAGGAAATATACAAATATTTTTTTTTTCTGGAAATCTCTTACTTTCTGCACTACTGAGCAAATGTTGGTAGTGTAATCACTGGTGTGGCTGTTCCTTCTAAAATTAGCTTGTGCATCTGGCAGTTCTTGGTCCATATACTTATAACCAGCAATAGCTGGTGTCTACCTTGAAGGATCATTGATGCCCATTTAACCTCACTATACAGGGTGTCTGGCCCCCACACCATCAAATGTATCAGGGATGTTAGGACTCTTCTTATATAGTCCTCCTGTACATTCCTACCTACTGTTCATAATATCTTCTGCTTCTGTTAGGTCCGTTTTACCAGAAAGTTTGCTTTAATATCACCAAGCTCGGTGAACAGATCTCCTGTCTTTCCTGTTCCAATTTCTTTTGCTGGCTCTTTGCATTGTTCATTCAAATATGCCCCATCTGTCTTTGCTAAGTTTAACTCTAGTGGCTGCCAAAAAGCAATTACTAGGAAATGGGAATAAAAGCCTAAGCCAACTGTATTTGAAGTACAGAAATAAAAGGACTGGATGTGGGATCTTTAGAAAAGGGTAGGAGCAAATTACATAGGAAAAAATGGGAATTGTGGGAAAAATACATGCAGAATAATGTTTCTGAGGAAGAGTGAGATTTATGGAAGACAGTTATTAAGCAATTTATGTAATGCTGAATTGATAGTTACACAAAAACATATGGGATGTATAATGTTTGTAACTTGGAACATATTACAATGGTTTGTTTTCTTTTACATAAATATATGTTTGCCTATGTGTGAAGTGATAATTCAGTAAAGTTGTTAAAAACATCCTTCTCTTCAGTATCCATAGCTGAAGCAGCCACTGCTTAACTCTAAACAAGTTTGGTTAGACCATGACATAAATATAGACAGGTATAACACAGCACTCCAAAGAAGTTTAAGAGAAAATATATTTTGGAGCAAGTTTAAGTTCTCTGTAAGTAAGACAGTTGCTAGTATATGTTAGTATATGAGAATGCAAACATAAAAATCTAACTTGCATACCTCCAAGGTTAATAGTAAGCCCTCACATAAGTATGTACTTTTACGTGACAAAAAGCTAAAGGGAATACCATTGGAAATCATATTTATTTATTTATTTCCAGTTTGATAACCGGGGAGGTCCACTGGACTCAAGGAGCCCGTTTTCAGTGGAGGCCCGGGAAGAAAAGCTCCATATTACACACAAAACAAACAAGCATGGAATTATATAATTTTATAAAACAAACATAAAATAATATGATGAGACAGAGCAAATTACAAATGCAATCAAGAAAAAAACTCAATTCATGACATACATACATAGTTAGAGAGGCATTTGCACGCAGTTCATAACATACATACATACATAGTTGGTTAGAGACCTATTCGCACAGCGTATGTTTGAACAGATGTAGCAGGATAATCAGAACAAAGTAGCAACTATCAATTTGTAAAACTTCTATAAGTAGTTGCAAAGACTGATTATTTGCAGGTTAGTAGTGAATATAGGTTTTTGTAGAATAAGGAAAGAAATAAAGTGGAAAGTACAACGTGTAGTACGGATACATACAGGATTCTGGTGAAAGCAGAGAGAAGCAGTTGAGCAGTAGAGAAAGATTCAGTTGTTTATTAGGGAAAGATTCTGGGGTAATCAGAGAGAGGCAGATATAAAGTGGAGAAAGTTGCTGTTGTTTAGTAGTAAAAGTGGTGTACACACTTCTTAGCTAGTTAGTATGAACTGTTAGTATCAACCTTATGTATAGGTAGAAGAGAGAAATATTCCAAATTAGGGAGAGAGAGCAGAGATAGAAAGCTATGTACAGTATTTACATTATATACATTCAAGATTTTGAACTTATATTACATTAGATTCAGAGCAGGGTGGCTGTTGAGGAAAACAGCATGGTGCATGTGGAAGTACATGTATAAGCGATATTAGTAGGATTAGGTAGGAAGAGTGCAATTACATTTCCAATTATGGGAGAAGTTGGAATGGAGCTAGGATTTGAAGTGTTCAAAGTTTTTAGTTATTCTTAGCAAGGGTGGGAGAGAGTTCCATTTTTTCGCTAAGGAGTAGGATAGCAGAAACTGGCCAGTGGGATGTTTTGGTTTGTATACAGAAAGTAGATTTTGTTGGGCAGATCGTAGGGGTCTGTAGGGAGTGTAAAATGGTAAGATATTTGCTAGAGCAGGGCATGCCGTAGGTTTAAAGATTAATTTGTGGGCTGTAGTGAGTTGGAGGTAGTCAAGGTAGTTGGGAAGCTCTAGCCAATTTAGCATGTGTAGAGAGGTACAATGGTGGGAGGAATGTTTGGATTTTGTAGCGAATTTAGAGATTTTGTTGTAACAGATTTCTAGTTTTGAAGAGATAGAGGAAGAAAGATTGGTTAGTAGTGGAGCACCATACAATAGTGATGGTAGTAAGTAGTGGTGAGAGTTTGCCTTGTAGAAGGAGAGAAAAAGTCAGAGTTTCTGTATAGCATACCAAGTTTTTGATGTTTTTTTTAAATATTTAGTTGGATATGAGTATCGAATTTCAAGTGTTCATCAATAGTAACCCCAAGAATGTTAGTGAAAGGGACAACTTCTATAGTGGAGTTGACATGGCTGATATTAAAGGATTGTTTGTCAAGAAGGAGGGTTTTGAGGGAGAGAAAAGTAGCATTTTGGATTTGTTTGCATTAAGGGAGAGGTGGTTTTGAAGCATCCAGTTCTCAGTAGTTATAAATGCAATTTGAGTTTTTGCCTGGAGCTCAGGAAGATTAAGAGCAGAGCAGACTAAAGTAGAGTCATCTGCATATTGCACTATTTTAGTGTTAGGAATGGCAGCATGGAAATCATTGATAAATACATTAAAGAGTATAGGACCAAATATGGACCCCTGGGGAAACCCGGTTGGGGTAGGTAGGAAGGCTGAGGTACCAGTTTGCCATTTTACAGCCTGAGATCCGTTAGAGAGATAACTATTAAACCAGGTAAGGGATTTTTGAGAGAGATTGAGGTTAGAAAGGTGAGTCAGAAGGTGGGTATGGGAGACAGTGTCAAATGCCTTGGATAGATCTAGAACGACTGTGGATACAATTTCTCCAGAGTCACAAGCATGGTTTACTATGTCTAAAAAAGAGAGGAGAGCAGTTATTGTACTATGGCCAGAACGGAAGCCATGTTGGGTAGGGGTGAGGAGTTGATTATTGATGAGGAAGGGCATGAGCTGGAGGTGGATGCATTTTTCAAGAATTTTTGAGATTGGGAGAGAATGGCTATTGGTCGGAAGTTTGAGATGTTATTGTTTTTGCCTCCTTTGTGGAGAGGTAGGATAAAGGCAGAATCCCACAACTTGGGGACATAAGATTCCTGTATGGCTCTATTAATGAGAATGCTGATGGGGATGGTGATACCATCTGCAGTAAGCTTTAGAAAGAGTGAGGGGATATTGTCAGGGGCATTGGAGCATGGCTTAAGTCTGGAGAAAAGCTTTTTGATGTAAGAGGTAGAGACGGGTTTTAGATAAAATGTGGGGGGAGGGTTGGGAGTGGAAGGTTGAGTAGAGGAAGGGGAAGTGGGATTGAGTGGAGTGGATGAGATGTGATTGGGGAAGGTCTTAGTGAGTTCAGCTATAGAGTTGGTAAAGAAAGTGTTGAACAGGATGGCAATTTCTGTGTCTGTTTTACTGTTATCAGGACAAGGATTGGTTTTTGGTACCTGGTTGCAGAAGAGAGTTGATGGAGTTCCAGAATTTGTGGGGATTTTTTGAGTAGGTAGACTGTAGTTTAGTGTAATAAGATTTTTTATCTTTTGTAATATGCTTTTTGGTTAGGTTGCATAGTTGCTTATATTTAAGAAGGGTATCAGGGTGCTTATTTTGGTTGAAAAGTTTCCAGGTCTTGTCTCTTTGTTGCATAAGTATTTTAGAGTCTTTAGTTAGCCATGGGGCAGAGTTGGGTTTTATTTGTTTTGTTCTAGGTGGGGCTTGGGTGTTTAGGATGTCTAAGAAGGTTGTATTAAAGAAGTCTATGGCTTTATCAAGGGGAAGAGTTTTTAGATTGTCCCACTTTGTTAGTTTCAGGGTTTCAGCGAATATAGAAGAGTTAAAGTTTGTAAGATTACGAGTGTGGGTATATTGGTGCTGGTGAGGGGAGGAGTGGGTTGCTCAGTGAATGAAGGTAGGGAGATGGTCGCTCATGGTGTCAGGTAAGATACCAGTGTGTGAAATCGAGTTAGGGTGAGAGACTAAGATCCAGTCTAAAGTGGATCCTGGGGGAGGTTGTTCCTATTAGGTCTGGTAATGCCATTTGTTAATTGAGTGAAATTAAATAGATTGATAGATAAGGAGGGATTATTGTTATTAATTCTAGTCCAGTCAATATTCACATCACCTAATATATATGTCTCAAGCTTAATATTAGTTGAGGCCCATAGCAGAATGTTTTCTAGAGTGGTGGTATTATTTCCAGGGGGGATATAGATGGCCATAATGCAAATACTTTTATAGTTATTCATTTTGAGTTTTCCTATGACTAGTTCAGCATTGTTAAACTGAGGAATCGGGTTCTGGTAAGGGCTGAGGTTCAGTAGGCTAGTATAAATTAAGGCTACTCCTCCTCCTTTTTTGTTTTGGCGATCACATCTGAGTGCTTGAAAGCCAGGGGTTAAGATCTCAGAGTCAGTAATGTGGGGTTTTAGCCATGTCTCTGAGACTGCTACTATATCTGGTAGACTATGGCTTAGCCAAGCATGGAAGAGTGCTATTTTGTTTTTTACACTCTGGGCATTAATGGTAAGTAGCTTGCGGTATTTATGGTTGGTAGTATTAGGTGAGGTAGGGGGAGTGAGATTAATACTAGTCTTAGGCCCGGGGATGGGGTGATTGTCTCTTGCTAGGAAAAGCCAGTTAGAGAAAGAAGGGAGCAGGACCTT
Source organism: Protopterus annectens (assembly GCF_019279795.1). Taxonomy (NCBI): domain Eukaryota; kingdom Metazoa; phylum Chordata; order Ceratodontiformes; family Protopteridae; genus Protopterus; species Protopterus annectens. Next base: position 174,587,986 of record NC_056742.1, on the reverse strand, counting down.
TGAATTACTACTAGTAGTTTGTGGGAAGAAAATTGTTGCTTTGGGTGTATGATACTTAACTGAGTAGGCCAGAAGTTTTAGTTTAAAATAGTGAAGGGGGTTTGGTTGAATTAGACAGGGGGATGTGTTGTGAAAATGGGATGTGAAGGGGGGGGGAGGGGGGAGGGTAGTAGAGGTATGGGAAAGTAGGGGGGTAGTTTGTAATAGGAATAGGAGGTAGCATTGAAGACAGTTATTAGGAGCGGAATGCTTATAGAGGAGATGAGAAGAGTCTGTGGAAGTGGAGATGTCATAATTGATTGGAGTAAGCTAAGTTTAAAGGTAGTAGTAGGATTTTAGGGGGAGTGTTTAAGAGGAAGTGGGGAGTATGGCTATGAGTTTTTAAGAGAAAGGGGAGGAGTATGGCTATGAGAACAGGAAGGTAAAGGGTTGAGAGGGGGAGGGATTAGTTAATTGATGGGTGCTGGAGAGACAGACAATTGCTGTTACCTGTCTTGACTGTCAAAGGGCAGTTCCTAACCCAAGGTTTAAGAGTCATTTGATATCATTTCCTATAAAATATATTTGGTTTGAAAATATAGCAATGGACAAGGCAGGTCAACAAGTAAAGTCAAGTAAATGTTATTAGTGTATACTGGTATTCATTGATGATTCAACAACGTTTCCAGAAGCAGTGCCCTTATGAAGAGGAAATGCCAAGTCAGTAGCAAAAGAACTGGCTCCACTGCTTTTGGAGTGTAAATTCCCCAATGCATACGTATTCACTAAGGCATTCGGGTCATGTCCAGAGTAATACCTGAACTCTGACATTTCTTTTAAGGAGACACACTTGAGGCGATTTGTATACCACCACCCTCAAACTTGCAGGATAGGTGAACATTTTAACAAAACTGAAATCTGTATTCTGAGAAACTAAGGATGAAGATGGAGAAACGGGAGTAGCTGCTTCCATACAATCTCTTTACTGTAAGGAAAGTACCCCAAGCCTAATGACCAAATAATAATAATAACCAAATGATGTGAACATCCTACAGAAGGGCCTCTCTGAGACAGATGCCTGGTGTCAGAGCCATGGCCTCAAGCTCAATGCCAAAAAGTGCAGTATCATCCCCTTTGGTAAAAACTCTGTACCCATGAACTACCACATAGGCAGCAATCTACTTAACACCGAATGTGTGATGAGACCTTGGGACCCAGGTGGACAGTAGTCTCTCCTTTGATAGTCACATCGCCACAGTAGTCAGGAAGGCCTTCTACATGGCACACCTCATCATAAAAGGGTTCTCATTAAGGAAAAAAGAGGTCATTGTTAGCCTCTACTCATCACTCATTAGACCCATTATAGAGTACAACGCCTCTTTTGGAATGTACCTCACAAGACATTTGCAGCAGCTGGAAAGGCCACAGAAGTACCTCACAAAGAGGATTACTGGACTCAAACAAATGCCCTACACTGACCACCTCAAAAAACTACAGCTTTACTCCATAGCATATCGCCTACTCAGAGGTGATCTCTGCCTAACATATAAAGCTATGTCAAACCCAGAGCTGTTGGACATGCTACACCTAAAGAAATCCCAATCCCTCCGAACAACATGCTCTAGGGACCTAAACCTTGTCAACACAATAAACAGGACATGCTGGAGGGATAGATTCCTATCCCAGAGACTTCCCATACTCTGGAACAGGCTACCCATCTATGTCAAGCAAAGTTCTTCATTAGCACTCTTCAAGAAAAATCTTGATGAGTGGATGGGAAATAGGGAATACACCCCAGGGATCACTTCTGTGTCTCTGCTCGTCAGTGGCACAGGAAAATAACTTTCTTGGGTGGCGTAAGCCAGGGAACCTTGTTGGCTAGGCTTGCGTAGGCCCTTGGGCCGATAGCCTAGTACCTACCTATCAACCTATGAACCTCAGATGGATTTACTCCATTTGAACTATTGTATGGCATTCATTATCTAGGCTTGCTAGATACATCAAAGCAAACATGGGAAGATGATAAATACTCCAAAGAACTGCAAGACAGTCTAAGTGCTGTAATGCCTATTGTCAGGGAACATGTGGAAAGAGCACAAGAAACACAGCAGAGAGTTTACAATAGAATGTTAATCCTAAAGACTTAAAGGCACATGATGACATGTGCTGGTATCTACTGCTGAAAACAAATTCCTTGCCAGGTGGCAGAACCCTTTTAAAGTAATAGAAAATATGGGTGAAGTAAATTACAAGGTGAGACAAACTAGAAAGAAGAAATAAGAGCAGTTATATCACATAAATGTTTTCAAGCCTTACAGAAAAGCTAAAGTTGCTGCTCATAGTATATTTACAGAACAAGATGGAAATCCCACGACATATCCTAAAGTCCAGTCAGTAGCACAGAGACAAGAAGTTAAAGAATTTATACTCAGAAAGAGGGACATATTTCCAGAATTACCTTGCTGGACTCATTTAATCCAGCATAATACTGAGACTATCACAGGTGAAAAAAATAAATAAACCTGAAACCATATCAGATAGTGGAGTCCCAAACCATAGCTATTAAGGAAAAGATACAGAAATGCTTAAGCTTGGGATCATAGAGGAATCTTAGTAAGTGGATTACTCCCGCTGTATTGGTTTCCAAGCCTGATGGGGTTTTGAGATTTTGTAATTACTTTACAGCACTGAATAGTATTTACATATTCAGTCCCTATACCATAACAAGGGGGGATACGTTGGTTGAAAAGTTAGACAAAAGCTAGATGACTGAGCACCACACTAAGTGTAAACTGGGTATGGCCAAAGAATGGGTTTAGGCTGTATAACAGGAAGAGCGATACTAGAGCAACACGCAGAGAGTATAGAAGCCATATGTAATTTGTTCATATCCATTACCAAAATGTTATCACAACCTTTTTCACTATAACATACCCCACACACACTGACCTGACCAATGTTAAGGCCCCACTACATGTCTATTGGACAGATATGACAGACCAGGCATTCCAGAAGTTGTAAGAAATTCTATACTCATAGGTAATGTTGTTGACCGAATGCTTCTTCAAGAAGTTTACAGTCTTCACAGATGCTTCAGAGATGGGGATACAAAAAAGCACTGGCCCAAATGATTGAGAAGGGTTCATTTGTTATGCAAGTCTCAAACTGAATATCTCTGAAAGAAGATATTAAGCAATGTAATGTGAGAAAGTCAGCTCAAAAGTGTTGCATATTAATCAGAGTTGCTGTTAATTATGGATGATGCACCACACTTCAGTAACTCCAAACTTGTTGTATGGGCTTAATTCTTTCAGTTTAAAATCTTACACCATTCAGGCCAACATCATATAAATGCATATAAGTTGTCCAACATCTGTAATCCCTCTGTAGGTGCTAGAACCAGTGATTCTGAGTTAGTAAGGTCTTGTAGCATTATGGCGGTACCATAACAGAAAACCTGTATTATATCAGCAGCATGTACCAAAGCAGGAACTACATTTCTTAGAGGGAGTGTTAGTGAAGGCAGATACATGGCAATAAGCAAGCTCTGGGGACTACATAAGAAAGAGAAGCACTAGAAGGAGACAGAATCAAGACCTAAAAGGTTTTGGGAGGAGCTACATGGCTGAGTCCTGAGTTTAATGGTTGGAATAAGGCAGTTTGAAGGATTACTCTGAAGCTGGAAGCAGGGCCTACATATACCTGGTATAAGTGGAAACCAATAGGAAAGCTGTAAACTGTGTTCTTACCTAGAAGGTAAACTGAATTTAAACTGGGGGCAACTGTGTATTGTATTGGGGAAAGTCTGCAAACTTGTAATGGATGAGTTTCTGTTTATTCTTTATTTGTACACAGTCTTAAAAAGCCAAGGATTATTTTCTTTTAATTGAATTTATGTTCAAACATGCAATCAAAATAGCTAAAGCCACATATTGCATATCCACCCAACAACAACCTAACTCTAAATAACCCAAAATTAAGAATTAAAAAGTGTATTCTTCTACTATTATAATAACCTCAGTCCATGCCACTACAAGCTTAGACCTAACTTTCCACAAAACATCCAACAGAACAGCCAGCGGTTGAGGAAGCCACAAATCAGAATCCAAAGTGTAAAAAATATAACTGAAGCTTTATTCCAAGAGGTAAGTGCTTTCGTAGTGAAACCACTACTTCATCAGACCATAAAATAACACACATTTCTCCTGTTTCTATCTATTAACCAATTAAACCAATGACCAGTAATAGTTGTTCATCAATAGTTATATTAAAATGCTTTTCATGAAGTGTTGTTTAAAATGTGATGTATAAAACAAATGATTAATAAATATAACATCCTATATGCAAAAAATCTATTTCGTGCCTATTTATATCAAATAATTCATTTAAACAATTTCATCACAAAAAATTTTTGTGTATAAAAAAGTTCATCTATTATTTCTATTATTTACTTATAAAGTTTTCTATTTTTTACTTATAAAGTTTCCTGTTTTTTAAGACAGGTCTCAGGGGAATTCTGTCATTGAGTCCCTTCCCCCTATCAGCCTTTAGCCTGATGATCCATCTTGTTTCCGAGGTTTCTGTTTGATTAAGTAGGTCTACCCCTTACTCATTTGCACATATTTTCTCAATAACTAAAAACCTGAAATCATGTGTCTGTCCTTCAATATTGATGTGCTTTGCACCTTTCCTGATGTTCAGATGTTCCCTTACCCTGTATTTGAGTCTCCTATTGTTTTTTTCCAAATAATATGCTGAACAGACATTACATATGGCCAAATACACTATATTTTCAGTATTACAGTCCGCTGCAACTTTAAATGAGAATATTCTTCCTGTATCTGGGTGTTTGAAACTGTTGGTGGTGTCTATATAGTTACACTGATTACATTTATTACATGGCATCGTGCCCATTATATCTGGGCCATCCTCCCTGTTATCTCTGGGGTAACATAGCATTCTTTTTAGGGATTTCTTGTTCTTAAAAAGAAAATTTGGTGTATCCCCCAATATGTCCCTCAACTCAGCACTGGAGGTCAAAACTGACCAGTGTTTTTTTATCGTGTTTGTTATAATATTTGTATTCCTAGTATAGTACATCTGTATCTGCACATGTTCTTTCCCCTTCCCTGTTTGAGGTCTCTCAGTGTTTCCCGCTGCATTGGATAAAAAATAGGGTTTCCCTACATCTTTCCTCCAGCCTTTCACATTATGCAATGTGTCTTATGTGTTTATATCCGTATATCCCCTCTGTTGTAGCCTCTCCCTTTAGTCCACTAATTCCTGTTCAAATTCACCATCATTAGCTGTTAACCTGGATATTCTCAAGGTCTGTCCCTTGACAACATTTCTAAATATATGCTGGGGATGCATACTTACCCTGTGTAATATTGCATTGGTGTGACATTCCTTTCTCTCTATTCTAGTTGAGAGATTGCCAAGAGTATCATTATATATTCTAATATCAAGAAATTCAATCTCCTCATTGGAGCATTTAAAATCAAATTTCAGAAACCCAGTGCTCTCCTTGATGTATGTACAAAATTCCAATAATTCCTCTTTATTACCTTGCCAAAGAATGAAAAGATCATCCACAAAACGCCTGTAGAACCTTAGCTGGGGCCATCTTCCACTCTCAAAAATATATTTGTTCTCCCATGCACCCATTACTAAATTTGCATAGCTGTTCGCTGATGGGGTGCCCATGGCCACCCCATCTCTTTGCAAGTATAGTTTGTGTTTAAATGACATGATATTATGGTTTAACACCAACTCCATGAGAAAACATATTAAATCAATCCTTTCTCCAGTATGTCCACCATCCATCAATAAATCTTCCCTTAAATACTCAATACCCTCCTGATTGGGTATGGAGGTGAAAAGTGAGTGGACATCTAAGGTAATCATTAACATTCTATGTATTTCCTCATCATGTTCAACATATTCATATAGATCTTCTAAGAACTGTTTAGAGTCCCTCAATATATATTTCTATTAACTACTTGCCTCAGTTGTTTCTCCACAAAGATTGAGATAGGCTGTGTACTCCAACCATTGCCCGAAACTATTGGTCTTAGAGGCAGTGTTATAGACTTTTTGTGGACTTTTGGTAGGCCATGGATACTAGGAACCACAGGATTAATTATCATAAAATAGTTGTGAAGGTCAAGGGTAATCTCATTACTCAAAAGGCTATCATACAATGTGTCATGTAATCTCTGTAGCATTGCATTCATCTGTTCCCTGTCAATGTTCATATATGCAGTGTTATCACTCAGTAAATCAAGCATCACTGTACAGTAATATTCCCTATCCATTACAACAACCAGACCCCCTTTATCTGCCTGTTTAGTAATGATTTTACTATCCATTTAAAGTGATTTTAAAGCAATATGTTCATATTTACTTAAATTGAAATGTTTCCCTCTATTTGAATTGCTTTCAAACTCTTCAAAAATATCCTGTTCACATAACCGAACAGCATCCATCACAGGATTATTCGGGAGTATAAACGTGCTAGGTTTTTTAAAAATCATATAGTCAGTATTGAATTGTTCTTTGAATAGTGTTTTTAACAACACATTTCTACTAATTAGTCTCAAGTCAATAATAGCATCTGTTACCTCACAATTTTGTGTTGGTATAAACGATAATCCTTTATTAAGCACGTTGAGTTCATCATCTGCAAGCTCCCTACTGGATATATTACATACAAGGGGGAATTTTTTCACCATGTTTTCTTTGCTCATTTGTACCTGGGGAGTATGGTTGGCCCTTTCGTTTGGCTCGACCTCTGCTGTATGATCGTTCCCTCATATTGCCCTGACTTAACAACCGTTTTCTGATGGGGAAAACTTGAAAATCCCCCTTAGGAGTCGACATCGACATTGACATTGCTGTCTCCAAAATTATCTCTCCTGCAAATTCCGCATTGTTAACAGCTTTTTCATTTGAATGTTGCAAAATATTTGCGGATGATGCTATGGTGACCTCTAGTGTAGGGAGTGCAGTGGTTTTCTTCCTAGCTCCCAAGTCTTCACTTAAAGTTGCAGTTTTATCTGCTGTAATATTCTGGTTAAACTTATTATTAATTGGGGTAGCACCCTCATTCATCATACCCCTTCGATTCTCCAAATGTGTATTGGACCAAACGGATATTTGACCCTCTCTAAAATTATGTTTGTCTCTCTCCAGCTTATTCCATTTCTGTTGCAACAATTTGTTGTCAAATACTGAAGCTGATTCAACAACTTGGCTTAGTTTCTTTTCTACTAAGCTATGTGAGAATTTAGAAAATAAAGTTTTCTGTTCATTATTAAGTGTTATTTGTAGAGCTTTCTCTTCTTTTTCAGAAAATTCTATAAGGAGACGTATATAATTAAAACTCGTTTCTAAGTTCAACTGCTGCCATCTCGATAAAAGTTCTGGGCAGCTGCCATCTCGATAAAAGTTCTGGGCAGCGTTCACCTTGATTGGACATTTTCAAAATTCTTAACCCTCTCGGAACAACTTGATTTTTCTGGCATGCCTCCATATGATATCTCTGAGCTTGCAATCTCTTTATTTTAAACAGAACATCTTCAACTTTATGTGTATCTCTAATAAAATCTGCATAGTCTATTTCTTCTTGCTCACCTTCAGTTCCCCTATTCAGGGGTCCATAAGAGAGTAATGGATTCTCTCTGCCTTTTGCAAAGTCCAGAAGCCTTTTTACTGATGACCCCGGAATTCTCCGCTGCTGATTCAGTCTCACTAATGCTTCCTTCTGCCATCATTCCTTGCCATTGCCAAAAATATATTGTAAGTAACACAAACCAAGTAGTGGTTAGAATAAGTGAGCTGCTGGTAAAACAAAAGTTCAGTAATGCTCCACAAAACATCCAACAGAACAGCCAACGGTTCAGGAAGCCACAAATCAGAATCCAAAGTGTAAAAAATATAACTGAAGCTTTATTCCAAGAGGTAAGTGCTTTTGTGGTGAAACCACTACTTCATCAGACCATAAAATAACACACATTTTTTCCTGTTTCTATCTATTAACCAATTAAACCAATGACCAATAATAGTTGTTCATCAATAATTATATTAAAATGCTTTTCATGAAGTGCTGTTTAAAATGTGATGTATAAAACAAATAATTAATAAATATAACATCCTATATGCGTATATGTAAAAAAACTATTGCGTGCTTATTTATATCAAACAATTCATTTAAACAATTTCATCACAAAAAATGTTTTATGTATGAAAAAGTTCATCTATTATTTACTTATAATGTTTCCTATATTTTACTTATAACATTTCCTTTTAGTTACTAAAGTTACTTTATAAGTAAATAATTGGTTAATAGATAAAAACAGGAGAAATGTGTGTTATTATGTTATACCATCGAAGGGGTATGATGAATGAGTGTGCTACCCCAATTAATAATAAATTTAACCAGAATATTACAGCGGATAAAACTGCAACTTTAAGTGAAGACTTGGGAGCTAGGAAGAAAACCACTGCACTCCCTACACTAGAGGTCACTATAGTATAATCTGTGAATATTTTTTACACTTTGGATTCTGATTTGTGGCTTCCTGAGCCGTTGGCTGTTCTGTTGGATGTTTTGTGGAGCATTACTGAACTTTTGTTTTACCAGCAGCTCACTTATCCTAACCACTATTTGGTTTGTGTTACTTAGGCCTAACTTTCTCCAGTCTAATTACTGGTTTGCCACTGACATATTTCCCCTCGTCTTTGTCAGAAGCTGTAGTGATTGCCCTAAAATAAAGATCCAGGTGAATTTAGTAGCCTCTTTTTATGTTGTGCCAATAATAAAATATCCATAAACACTTCTAAACTAACTTTATGAAGAGTGTTATCAAATCTTCCTCTCATTCTATATGATCCCCATGACTATTCCATTACCACAACAGATTCTTTATAAATATCTTGGGAGTTTTATTTTTCTTGAACCTGTTGTTTCTTTTCAGCTCTGTAGTTGACAGTACCATAACTCTCAAATAAATAACATTGTCCTGTAGACCATTTCTCCCTATTAGTCTGTAGCCACCACTGCTTCCTACTGTTTGTTTTCATTCCAGCTTTGACAGCAAATGTCTCAGATTTTTTTTTTGTGTGTGTGTGTGTGTGTGTGTGGTTTGTCATGTAACAATTTTTATTTAGTTAGTTATTTGTTAATTAGGTAAGTGAACTGCTCCTTGGCTGCTATTCAGCCAAGATCTAGACCACAAGGGTGCAGTTAATCAGCAGTTTAGAGTACCCAGTGAAATGGAAGGAGCAGGAGAACTTAAAGAAAACATGCAAACTTCAGACCGGCAGTGACTTTAAAGTCAGAAACAAACTCCAGTAAAGTACATATTTTTCTAAAGGTCAATGGTCAAATGAGGCCCTAGGCAGGGTAATGTATCAGACCGCGCCCCTGCAGCAGCCCCCCCCCCCCGATCCATTCCTATTTCCCATTACTTGGCTATTTCTCCTTACTAAAAACACTGTTCAAACCTCTCAGTGTGTTTACTATTTTCTTCTTTACATCTTCAATGATTGCAAATATTTGGATTTATTTTAAAACTTTTATTTCAGATTTGTTAGCACAAACACCATTACACATTTACTAAACAAAACAATACAACCTCACAATAAAAACAGATTTAGCATTAACAGTAATCTTCTCTCCTTCTGCAACTTACATTCATTGAAATGGCATTGCAACCCACATTCAAAGAAAATGCATCTGGCCAGTGGCTGATTACATTTATCTTTAGGCTGTTTTCAAACCATAGGCCTCTAGCATGCATTTAGGACCGTGCATACATGTATGTGTTATTTGATTCATCTTCCTCATTGTATTAAATTACATTCATTGCATAATACAGCACCACTTGTTAGATTGTGCTATAAATTTGTAGTTTTGAACATTTTTCTATTAAGCAATGAAACAAAACATATGAACAATTAATAACAAAACTGCCCATTTCATAACACTTCAACCATAAAAGGCCCCTCAAACTTCTGTCATTAGAATATACTCATGCCAGTCAATGCACATAATCTCTGCAGAAGTACAAGTCATCTGAATAAATCCACATTAAAGAGATCTGTAATTGAAGAGTTTGCTACTAGCAAACAAGTTTATATTTCATCTACAAAGTTAGTGTCTGATGCCCTCGAAGAATAAATTACCTACTTTACGTTAAAAAAAATGGTAAGCTGCCAGTATTGCAATAGGCAATGGATAGCAAAGTGACAACAGGTTCATAGTTGCAAGGCATCTCATCCAAATGAAAACACACTCTGGACTGCAGCACCCCACCCCACCCTTAAATTACAACAAAGTATCAGCAATCCATCTACATAGTGTGGGAGTAGAACCCACAGAATTATGCATCAAAAATAATTATGCTACCTGTTGTGCTACTAACACTGCTTTCAAATCCTCTAGCAGAAATAGAAATGTGTTAAACAAAACAGTTGCATATTAAAACAGATGTAGCATGAGCAGCAGGAAACTTCTCTTTTTTTGAAACTCACAAGTCCTTGAAAGTGTTGTGAAACTCACAATTCCTTGAAAATGTACTGAAACTCATATCATAATTCCATGAAAATGCACTAAAACATACAGTCCCTTGAAAAATGCATTGAAACTCGCATCAGAATTCCTTGAAAATGCACTAAAACTAATTGGTAGGTGGTGTAGAAGATTCAAGTTTTTATCTCCTGCAACTAAAGTACAGGGTTTGAGTCTGGTTAAATTAACTAACCTGTCACCCCTTACTAGGGCATTTCACTTAAACACACACACACACACGCACACACCCACACACCAACACACACACTTCTCCTATAACTTTATCTGGAAAAATCCATGCTGCTCTAACCTCATTCATCCTGAAAATCCTGCTGCTTGTTTCAATAATCATGCGCTCTGCTTTGTTCCAGTTTAAATGTGCATGCATCCTACTAAAGACGATACTAAGGACACACATAATGCATGCATGGGCATTCTTAAAGAAGAAATGTAAGTTTGTTGGCCAGTGGGCCCTAGGTGACTGCTTTGGCCGCCATGTGCCAGATCTGGCTCTGCACATAAGCACAGAAACAAAGTGTTTTTAAAGTGTACAAGCTTGGAGGTAGTAATGTTACAAGAAAAGAATAAGGGACAATTAAAAAAAGATAATAAAGAAAAGCTGATTACATACTTGTGAAACTCCATTCTCAAAAATTATGCCCTGTCAGTCTTTCTGGATGTGCTGAATACTTTCAACATGGTGTCCTATACAAAACGTGTAACAATGCTTCTGTTTGAGTGCTACCAACTGGTTCACTAGTATGGCAGTAATAATTCTCAGGCTATGAAATAAAGCAGCAGCCTTACTATTTCAAGCCACTGTAGGTGTACCTCAGGGCTTGATAGGCTTTGTGAACAGTATGACACGCTACATTCATAATGCCAAATATAGTCAGTATGTAGATGATTTTGTTCTTGCTGTCTCTGACATTTCTGCACATATTAATGGCCTGCTCTATCAAGCACCCTTTTGCTCTCCTCAGGAGTTGCTGAATAATAGAGCTCTTCAACTGAATGCTTCCAAAACTAGAACAATGCTGTTCCCAAATGCCAATCACCACTATAATCCCCCGTGCCATCCTCAGACTCTACAAAATTTTGCCTCTTCTCCCTCCAAAGACTCTCTCCGTTTTGCAGTAATGTACTGTATTGTTCATCCATTATGTCAGCAATCAGAACCAAGCTACTCAGGGTAATATTTAACTATCATTTCATATTCAGTTCCCATATAAAACATAAAGATCACTAAAATGAATCTCACATCAAGACCAAACCAATACTTAAAGTCAAGGCTAGAAGTTCTACTATCGGATCATTCATCTTAAAGTCCCCTGTGTATTCCTGTCATGTTTTGACTAACCTAGCCTCTCCACTTATGTGTAAGCTTCAACAAGTATACAACACTGCCATCAATTTACTTCTGGCTAACATAGTCATACCTATCATTGTCTGCCACTGCCTGATTTTGGCTGACTGGAATACATCCAGTATACAAGTACCACACAGTTTTGCCTGGCTCATAGGCTTCCTGCATCCCTAGGTGTTCACCTTTACCTGGCACAGTCACTTGGCTAGCACCATTTTAGAACCTTAGACAATCTGTATTCATCAGTCAGTAAGTAGAAGGATGTAGTATTCTCTACTTGTATTGACAAACTGTGCAATAATCTCCTTCCCAGTATAAGCAACATACATACAATTAGAATGCAGTCAAATCCTTCGTGAGCATCCACCTTTCTAGCAACATCACTTAGGACTTGAGTGTTTTCCAAATCAACTAGGTAAGAATTTATAGTATTGAATCTACTAACATTTAACTCATTTACAGCTGTTGATTTTATTTCTTTATTTATTTTGCTATGTTTCTAATTTCCTCATGCATCTTGCTTATACCTTGTAAATTGTTGCATTGCTACATTGTTATTATGCATGGGTATACAGCAGTAGCATCACATAATACCCAGTTGTTTTTTCCATCAGCTAATTAACAATTCATAGTCTTGAATGCACTGGCATTCAACTCCGTTATAGTTGTTAATTGTAATGTTCTAGTATGTCTTTTTCAAATTGTCTCGTATGCCTTTATATGTTATATTTACTTTGTCACATGCCCTTTAAGTATTACACTGCTACTAGAGATTTTCAGTTTCCTCCTCTGTTTTCCTTATACCCTAACTATTTTGTGTCATAGCTTGTAAAATAATTACATTGGTATTAGTGATCTAAATTATACTGTTCCCATTTACCAAAACTAATGAAAAATAAATATCAATGCAAACTCCTACTAAGGTAAAACTACCACTTTCCAGCTCAACTTACTATAGAGGAAAATGAATGGTTCATGCAAAACAACATTTCTGCTGAAATCATGTGAGTAATATGATTTTGTTTGCACTCTTTGTCTTTTCATGATCATCAGCCCCCTTATGGGCCAATCAGATCATTTGTTCCCCATCACTGGGGTGATGGTTATTTGGGAGGGTCATCATTAAGTCAATCATCAGGTGGGGTTTGAGGTTTTCTCTTTTTGTTCTTCTGTTCCTAACACACGCAGACAAGGAGCATGCAATCGGTTCCAAGGGCATTACCTCCAGGCATCCATGTGCTAGCAAATGTGCACAAGCAATGAGCTTCCTGGTCTCCAGGAATGTGCCTCAGAGTATGTACAACTGCTACTTCCCCTCTGGGAGAGGTGATTTGGCCATTTCACTTCACTCCAGAGCTCCCTGCTTGTCTTCTTCAGTGCTAGGGTTGGTAAATGAACCTTGGACACCTGGGCTGCAACTAAAACTAATGAATTACTGTCAAAGTTCATTTCTTTTTATCCTGAAGAAAGTATACTGAAGGACATTTCCCTTATATATTATCCATATGCTGAAACAGAAGGATCAGGCTCCATGAGGCATAAATGTTCCAGGACCCTAATTAATCATGAATAACCAGAATTAAGGAGAAACATGTAGGTATATTTGGCAGACTCAGTCTACAAGAGAAATACTTGCTTTACCTTAGAAGGCATAATGTAATTATTGGTTATCCAGTCTCATTACCTGCACATCTGGGTAAGGTAGCTGAACCACACTGCTGAATTCCAGGGAGTACCCCACTAGGTTTTAAATAGAAAACTGAAGTGAGATAAACTTATGATAACAGAACTATAACTCATAAAGGGAAAATATAACAAGTGAATACAAATAGTTGATATATGGACAATCCCAGAAACTAAGCAAATGGCCAATCAAGGCTGTAACAAATGAAATGAGTATTATCAATGATTATAGGTAAAGGAGCAGCAAAGAGATAAAGTACAGAAGATCAAATGGGAATAGCAAATGGTAGTTAGTAGGTGAAATATGATAGGTTAAACAATGAGCAATAAGTAAAGCTTGCAATAATGATGGTAAGGTAGAACTTTGCACTCTACATTGATAATAGTATCTCATGAGTAAATAAAGCTGTTTTAAGCTCACTTCATTTACTAGCTGTAAATAAAGTACAGAGAAATATATTGAACTGTACAGTAGTAGAAGTGGCAGTGAAAATGTTACAGGTTAAATGTGTTAGGAATTGGTGGAAAACTGAGATACTATAAGTGATGCCGTTTAATAACTGAGGCCTTTACGATGGAGTACTGGAAAGGAGGACTGGTATGTACATGTAGACCAGTCATTTGAGTGAGATTAACAACAGCATTGTTTAATCTTCACCAGGAGCATTCTGTAATCATTAATAGCAGCATTCTTTAGTCATTATCAGCAGCATTCCATAATCAACAACAGCATTCCATAATCATTAATGGCAGTTATCTACAGCATTCTATAATCATTAGCAGTAACATTGGATGATTATTAATAGCAGCATTCCATAGCCGTTGACAGTAGCATTCTATAATCATTAATAGCAGTGTTCTGTAACCGTTAACAGCAACATTCTGTATATAATCATTAACAGCAGCATTCTATAACCATTAACAGCAGCACTCCATAATCATCATCAACAGCATTCTATAATCATTAATGGCAGCTTTCTATAACATTCTATAATCATTAGCAGTAACATTATATAATTATTAATAGCAGCATTCTATAGCCATTAACAGTGGCATTCTATAATCATTAACAGCAGTATTCTAGAGTCATTAACAGCAGTGTTCTGTAATCATTAACAGCAGCATTCTGTAATCATTAATAGCAGAATTCTATAACATTTCATATTCATTAACAGCGGCATTCTATAATCATTAACAACAACATTCTATAATCATTAACAGCAACATTCTATAGTCATTAACAGCAGCATTCTAATGTGTTCTATAATCATTAACATTAACATTCTATAGCATTCTATAATCATTAGCAGTAACATTATATAATTATTAATAGCACCATTCTACAGCCATTAACAGTGGCATTCTAGAATCATTAACAGCAGTATTCTAGAGTCATTAACAGCAGTGTTCTGTAATCATTAACAGCAGCATTCTGTAATCATTAATAGCAGAATTCTATAACATTTCATATTCATTAACAGCGGCATTCTATAATCATTAACAACAACATTCTATAATCATTAACAGCAACATTCTATAGTCATTAACAGCAGCATTCTAATGTGTTCTATAATCATTAACATTAACATTTTATAACATTCTATAATCATTAGCAGTAACATTATATAATTATTAATAGCACCATTCTATAGCCATTAACAGTGGCATTCTAGAATCATTAACAGCAGTATTCTAGAGTCATTAACAGCAGTGTTCTGTAATCATTAGCAGCATTCTGTAATTATTAATAGAAGAATTCTATAACATTTCATATTCATTAACAGTGACATTCTATAATCATTAACAACAACATTCTATAATCATGAACAGCAACATTCTATAGTTATTAACAGCAGCATTCTAATGTGTTCTATAATCATTAACATTAACATTCTATAGCATTCTATAATCATTAAGAGCAGCATTCTATAGCCATTAACAAGCATAATATAGTATTCTATAATCATTAACAGCAGCATTCTGTAGTCATTATTATACAATGGCCATTAATATTAAAAAATGAGTACGCTGATTGGTCAGCCCAACCAGCGTGCCCATTGTAAATCAGAGAATATACCAATGAAAAAAGGTCCTGTCACCCAGACGTTTTTCCATTAGTATATCTCATATTTTTTTTACTTTTCTTTCTTTTGTTTTTAACAAAAAGAGAAAATGGAAGACCTCAAATGAACGAGGGAGATAGCACAGACAAAAATAAGAGCATAATCAGGTGCATTCTGCAAAACTAAAGAAACTTACCTGATTATCCATTTATTTTGTCTGTTCTGGCACTCCCAAATGTTAAAAGTCTCCCAATTATTTTTTTTCTTTTCAATAAAAAAAAAAAATTAAAAAAAAAAAAACAATGGAGGTTGCTTACCTTTACACAGCACTGATGTACTGCATAGATGTGGGAATACAAGTCCCATAGGCATGCACAGTACATCAGAAAAAGTTTCAGGATACCGGAAATATGTGGAAGGGCACCATGGAGGCATTATACAAAGACATTATGTAAGAAAAGTATTTGTTTTCCTTAAATAATGTCATTGTACAATAGCAGTGACCAACTCTGTGGTGTGGTATATTGAAATTTACCCACGGTTGGCTTTATTTAATCACTTGAGCTTCGCCCTTGTGATTAAACCATGTCAACTGTAGATAAATCTACCTCAGCTTTGGCCAGCTAAGAACTTGGTTATATTCAACTGGATGTATAAGAGAATTTAAGTACCTTTATCTGCACTTTTTTAAAAAAAATACAGTATTTAATTTGATTTAAACTGTGAAGGAATATTTAACTCAAGTGGCAGTTATTCTGCTCTTTAGTAACTTGAACTGAAGCTAGTGTGTTATTTGCTAGTAATTACAGGTGTGGGGGTAGCCACATTCTTTGATTTCCTGTCCTTGCCTTTTTAAGTGGTGCATTGTGAAATTTTTATTGCTTAAAAAGCTCAGCTTTGGCCAGCTAAGAACTTGGTTATATTCACCTGGACGTATAAGAGAATTTAAGTACCTTTATCTGCACTTTTTAAAAAAAATACAGTATTTAATTTGATTTAAACTGTGAAGGAATATTTAACTCAAGTGGCAGTTATTCTGCTCTTTAGTAACTTGAACTGAAGCTAGTGTGTTATTTGCTAGTAATTACAGGTGTGGGGGTAGCCACATTCTTTGATTTCCTGTCCTTGCATTTTTAAGTGGTGCATTGTGAAATTTTTATTGCTTAAAAACATCAGCTTTGGCCAGCTAAGAACTTGGTTATATTCAACTGGATGTATAAGAGATTTTAAGTACCTTTATCTGCACTTTTTTTAAAAAAAAATACAGTATTTAATTTGATTTAAACTGTGAAGGAATATTTAACTCGAGTGGCAGTTATTCTGCTCTTCAGTTATTCCCACCCACCCTCCATGTTTTTGTTTTGGTGTTAATCTTAGTGGCCTTGAAACTGCCCGCCCCTCAGCCTGCCTCTGGGCCCATCTCATTTGCTTACTCAACTGAGTGCAGTGAGATCATATTCTGATTTCAGGCACTCCTACTGTGTACAAAGAGTGCATCTGGGAAACAGACAAAAAAAAATTAAGCTTATTTCCTGCCTTTCCTGTTAAGTGGTATAGACTATTTGTAGGCTTCTGAGCCTCCAAGCCCTTCTGTGTTTGAGGGAAGCCTTCTAGCTTGTTTTTTCTTATAACTAGCCAGTTTTCTAGTTTCAGCACTCAAATCTGTTTCTTTGATCTCAGCACTTGTTCAGATAAAAAAAAAATTATCTGCTTTTACTGTACTTGTGTTTCTACCTACTTCATTTTACTTTTGCATCATCTTAAAAATACTCAATTGTATTTATTACTGCTTGGTGTAACTCATTCTAAGCCTCTTGGTTTAAACACTTGGGCTTCGGACCAGTTGTTTTGCACTGAGAGGATTTGTGGTCTGCACTGTTGTGGCAGAACAGGTAGCTTACATCCTTCTAGGTTGGGAACTGCTGATTGAGGGTTCAGTGTCTGTTATTCTAAAAGTGTATTAATTCTGGTTTAAGCACTTGGGCTTTCAGGCCAGTTATTTTACATTAAGAGGGTTCGTGGTCTGCACTCTTGTGGGAGGAGAGGCTGGACTCTGCCCTTCTGAGCTGGGAATTTCTGGTTAAAGGCTTATAGTGCATGCATATCTGAACTGCTTCTTACCGAAGTTGGTGCGCCTTGTTTGCTGTGGCATAGACTGGATTCGGGCCTGCTGGATCTAGCTTTGTTTGTGTAACTTGAGCACTAATCCAGACATTCTCTAAAGTATTCAATTGTATTTATTACTGCTTGGTTGTAACCTGATTAAAGTGTAGCTATCATTCTAAGTCTTTTGGATTAAGCACTTGGGTTTCAGACCAGTTGTTTTACATTAGGAAGGTTTGTGGCAAGCACTGTGGTGGCAGGACAGGTAGCTTTCATCCTTCTAAGTTGGGAACTGCTGATTGAGAGCCCAGTGTCCAAGGGTATTAGTTCTGGTTTAGGCACTTGGGCTTCAGGCCAGTTATTTTACATTAAGAAGGTTCGTGGTCTGCACTCTTGTGGGAGAAGAGGCTGGACTCTGCCCTTCTGAGCTGGGAATTTCTGGTTAAAGGTTTATAGTGCCTGAATATTTGAACTGTATCTTACTGAAATTGGTACACCTTGTTTGCTCTAGCATAGACTAGATCCAGGCCTGCTGAATCTAGCTTTGTTTATATGCTTGTTGTTTGTTTGCTTGTTATCTCCCTGGAAGCTAATTCCACCTAATATGTGGCTTCTCAGCGCTTCTGTGGATCACTAGTGATATCTGCATTGCTTACTGTACTAGTTCCTTGTTTCACTTGAAAGAAAGTTACTGTTTGTCGTTTTTGCATTTAGTTACCTGTAACACATTGCACTCAAGTTACCTGGCACTTGCTCACTAAAGCAATTATATAAGTCAGCACTAAAAATTAAAAGCACTACACCCTCACTCCCCACTGGCCCTTGTTTTCAATTATTAAGGAATTCCCAATATTATTCTAGCATGTCCAAAGGTCAGTTGTCAATCTCCTCTCCAGTCCAGCTGGTGAATCTGGGAATCTTGAGGCAATGTTATAACTGCCTCATGTACACAGACAACCCTCTCCTCCTCCCACATAACACAAATACTTGAGAGATGCAGCTATTTAGCCAAACTGGAGGCTGAGCTCTCTCAACTCAGGACTGGCAAGACCAGACAGGAGGAGAAGGCAACTACACACACCACAAAACCAGCCTCACATAATGCTACCACACAACTGAATCAAACACATAAACACACAAAGACATACTCGGAGGCTCTGAGTAAAAATTTACCTAAACAGCAGAGGCCTCCAAAGCAGACACCCAAACAACTGCTACCTCAAGACACCCCACAAGCAACACATAAACCACAAAAGCAGTGTGCAAAGCAGTCACAGCCCTTAAAGCCAAATACAACACCAAACATACTTGTCATAGGTGACTCCATAGTCAGACACACTGACGCCCCACTCACCAGGCTGAACAAGGAGAGGGTCACAGTAAGCTGCCTATCAGGCGCTAGAATCCGCCACATAACACAAGCACTCTGGTCACTCCACAGCAAGTACAAATATGACACAGTCATTGTCCATGCTGGTGTGAACGACCTGAGATGTACCTCCCTGGACTACATGAAAAGAGACATAGAGGAGCTCTCTGATTATGTAGCCCAGGCAGGTATGACCCTGACCCTGAGCAGTATCCTTCCTTCACCAAGAATGATGCCACAATATAGAGACAAGATGATCAGCTTTAACAATTGGCTTAATGTCTGGTGTCATTCAAAGGGGATCTAGTGTCTGTCTGCCTGGGATGACATGCTTGACAAGCCACATTGCTTCGCAAGGGCGGCTTGCACCTGTCACCCCTGGGATTCTGGATATTGGCTAAGGCTCTTGCCACCCCCATAGTGCCTTTTTTAGGCAAGGCTCAAATTCTAAACCTACCACCCTAGAAAACAAAAATGGGAAGAAACTGAGAGTAATGCTGCTCAATGCCAGAAGTCTAAATCTCAAAATGCACGCACTCGAGGCCCTTCTCAGTATGGAGAACATTGATGTCTGTGCTGTAACTGAAAACTGGTTCAAGGCTCCTGAGAGCACCCCGGCACTATTAGGTTTTACTTCATATCATGCGTTCCGGCCCCAAAACCCGGACCACACCACAAAAGGAGGGGGTGTATCCATATTCATAAAGGATACCCACACCTCTAGGTTGGTGGCAACGCACGAAGCTTCGGAAACCATCCAGGTGCAACTAACCATAGGCAAAACTGCTCTACAAATTGTAGCATGCTACAGGCCACCCTCTCAAACTCAGGAACCCCACACAGCCTTCCTGAAGACACTGGAGGGTATAAATGTATCTCCAAACACCATCATATTGGGTGACTTCAACTACCCGAATATAGACTGGGAACATTACTCAAGCCCTAACTTTCTATCCCAACGGTTCCTGGAGTTCATAAATTCAAATGCCATGGAACAGCTAGTCACTGTTCCCATGAGAGGAGAAAATATACTGGATCTCATTATCACAAACATGGGGACAAAATGCTCCACACCGGAAGTATATCCCTCATTGGTGAGATCTGATCATAAACTAATCTCACTGGAAATCCACATCCTGCCCCCACCCCAAACAAAAGACCACAGTGAAGAACTTCTAAAGCAAACTTCACACTACTCAAGACTGGTGTGGTATCCTTCAAGGCCCCTGAGCCAGTGGAAACCACAACCAAAGCTGCGGAAGCCCTTACAAATGCCTTCTATGAACAACTCCAGGACTGCATGGATCAGGCAATCCCAAATAAAACCAAGACTTTTTCCACAAAGGGCAAACGTCCAGTCTGGTGGACCCCAGCCATTAACAAACTTTACAATAAGAGGAGAAAGCTATTACATGATAGAACAAAATCCATAAAAGGGAAGTCACCCTGATCATTATTAGTAAAAAATACGAGCACTCATAAAATCAACTAAGGCCAATTTTGAGAGAAAAATTGCCATGGATTCAAAGGACAATCATAAGGCCTTTTTCAGCTATGTTAGGAACCTGGGTGGAAACTCCCAGATATGCTCAGAATTAGTCCAAAATGATACAAAAATCACTGAACCCACAGACATTGCCAAAATACTGGCAGACAGGTTCAGTGCAAACTTCACCCTCTCCCCTAAAGGTGAGATAACTATCCCAGCAGAGTGTAGCCTCCCAGACATCTCAAATGCGCAGGTGAAAGCTGCTCTCTCTAAAGCTAAAAACACAGCATCAATGGGACCGGATGGTGTCCCCGGCTGTGTGCTACACAAGCTAAATGAGGAATTAAACCCGCACATAAGGCAGCTGTTTAATCTCAGCCTTACCACAGGATACGTGCCCAAGGAGTGGCGTACGGCAACTGTGGTCCCACTCCACAAAGGCGGTGCCTCTACGGACCCTGGTAATTACCGCCCCATAAGCTTAACAAGTCTAGTCTGCAGGATCATAATGGAGCTCTTAAACAAAGATATAGGGGACTTGCAGACATTGGACCTGACCCAGTTTGGCTTTGTCAAGGGCAGATCATGCCTTTTGAACTTGGTCGACTTCTTCGAAACAGTCACCAAGGCCATTGATGAGGGAAAGGCAGACCATACAGCCTACCTTGACCTTGCAAAGGCCTTCGACACAATACCCCACTCGGGTATTGTAGAAAAACTTACCAGCTTAAATGTAAACCCATATGTCACAAGATGGGTTGCAAACTGGCTTAAGGACAGAACCCACAGGGTTAGAGTTGCTGGCGCTATGTCAGACTCCAAGCCGGTCACAAGTGGTGTCCCACAGGGCTCGGTCCTTGGGCCCCTATTGTTCGGCATCTACTTCTCAGAAGTACAGGCCAACATGGGAGGACTTTGGCTGACAAAGTTTGCAGACGACTGCAAACTGGGCGCCATAGTGGAAAGTGCATCGACACGGATATCCTTCAGAAGGGACTCATGGAAACAGATAGCTGGTGCCAGAGCCATGGCCTGAAGTTAAACGCCAAAAAATGTATAGTCAAACCCTTCGGGAAAAACAAGGTAACCCCAAGCTACCATATAGGTGGCAATCCACTAAGCACAGAAGAGGTTATCAGGGACCTGGGGACCCAGGTTGACAGTGGCCTTTCTTTGACACTCACGTTGCTAAAGTGGTTAGAAAGACCTTCTACATTGCCCACCTGATCATGAAGGGATTCACATCCAGATCTAGTGAGGTCATTGTTCCCCTGTACTCTTCACTTATCAGACCAATGATCGAGTACAATGCCCCATTCGGGATGTATCTCACCCGACATCTGCAGCAATTGGAGATACCCCAAAAGTTCCTCACCAAAAGGATAAAGGGACTCCAAAATCTGTCATATGCTGCCAGATTGAAGAAACTCCAGCTCTATTCAGTTGCATACCGTCTGCTCAGAAGTGACATGTGCCTGACATACAAGGCCATGTCCAACCCGGAATTAATGGACATGCTCCACCTCAAAAAATCCAAAACCACTAGAGCAAGCGACTTAAACCGTAGCAGAGATATAAATAGGACATGCTGGAGGGATAGATTTATCACTCAGAGACTCCCTATGCTGTGGAATAAAATCCCGATTCATGTGAGGCAGAGCACCTCGCTGGCTCTGTTCAAGAGAAATCTTGACCTGTGGATGGAAGATCGTAGGTTTATCCCAGGAATCATCTCTGTGTCACTGCTGGACAGAGGCAGAACAAACTAAAGGACACAGTATTTTTTCATATAAGGGGTGGCGTAAGCCACAAAAATTTGGGCTAGGCTTATAAATGCCTTTGGGCAGATAGCCTAGTATAAACCTATGAACCTATGAACCTATACAATGATCCTCCATTAAATATTCAAAAACGTGCACGCTGATTGGTCAGTGTGCACGTTGTAAATCAGAGTTATAGTAATGGAAAAAGGTCTGGTCGCCCGGACTTTTTCCATTACTATAACTCCTATAACTCTTTTTTCACACTGTTTCGCTATGTTAAACGAGTTTAACATAGTGAGACAGCTTTTAAAAAAGCAACAGAGATTCTCCGTTGCTTTTTTAAAGCTGTCTCGCTATGTTAAACTCCTTTAACATAGCGAGACAGTTTGAAAAAGCAACGGAAATCTTGCTTTCTCCGTTGCTTTTTTTAAAGCTGTCTCGCTATGTTAAACCCATTTAACATAGCAAAACAGTTTGTAAAAAGCAACGGAGATCATGCTTTCTCCATTGCTTTTGCCCACAATTCTGATGTACTGCGTAGGCATACGCATGCTCAGTACATCAGAACTGCCGCAGAATACCAGACAGCTGCGGAAGGGCAGCAAGAAGGCATTATACCATGCCATTATTTAAGAAAAGTAATTATTTTTTTTCTTAAATAATGTCATTGTATAATAGCAATAACCCACTTCTGGGAGTGGGTAATGCTGGATTTACCCATGGTTGGCTTTGTTTGGCCACTCGGGCTTCGCCCTCGTGACCAAACCACGCCAGCCGTGGGTAAATCCAGCATTACCCACACCCAGCCGTGGGTTATTGCTATAGTATACCTCACTGACATCATCAGTTATTGCTTAAATAGCAGCATTCTATAGTCATTAACAGCAGCATTCTGTAATCATTAATAGTAGCATTATATAGCTTTCTGTATTCATTAACAGCAGCATTCTATAGTCTGCAACAGAAGCATTCTATAATAATTAACAGCCACATTGTATAAGCATTAACAAATTGCAGAAGTGTGATGCAATTCTTGCATACCTGAATAGGTGAAGGTCATATTTAGAAGGCCATTTCTAGAAGTCATAAGACGTGTGGTACTTACCAATAAGAATGGTTATCATCAAGACTCCTTCCAGTTTTGGAATGTAGACAATCTGTAAGTTTTTGATATGGATAACTGCTGTTTTATTCACTGTAGTGAGCACATTGAATTAGTCATGAGAATATTTACAAGTAATGGAAAATCTACATCCACACTTTAACCTTAGAACAAAGCCGAAGAGGGTAAAACACATATGACTGAAGAACACAACAACTAAATTGTAGTGCCCCACTTCCTACCTTGTTTGTCCTGTACCTTAAACTACTAGATAAGATGGTATGACAACCACAAGGCTTTCACTGATTAGTATTAACATTATAGGCATTGAATTAATCTGTCTTGTGCATGGTATTTACTTATTATTAGCTAACTCTGAAAATATATTTTAACAGTTGATATATTTTTAATGTAATACTAATAATTAAAATAATTATGCTGTAAATAGTATGGATATTCACTTTCACCCATCTGAAGGAAAAGAAAATGTTCATTTCAAAACAGATATACTGCACAGCAGATGAATTGGTATATTGATTAACAATTTTCTTAAGATCAGGAAATGTAACTACTCCAAACCACCACACAGATGACTTAAAACACAAATAATGGAGTAAACCACTGCCTGTGGTAAAGAAAAAGCACTCACTTTAATGTTTCCATGCTATTAAAACATAAAATAAATTAACATACAAAATTTACGGAATTTTGTATGTTAATTTACTTTATGTTTTAATAGGGTGGAAACATTAAAGTGAGTGCTTTTTCTTTACCACAGGCAATGGTTTTATTATTTTTCCTTTATTTGAATTTTTTTAAGATTTTTAATTTAGCCACCATTGAAAAAAAAGTAGCGTATCCGAAAAAGATGCTAGTGAAATTGCTTCATTTCTGAAATGACTTCTTGTACTTAAGCAGCAAGCAATAGCTGAGCTATTATATTCTGTCCAATCAATGGGAATGAATGACCAAATTATAGTATTTTAAATCTGAAAGAAACCAGAAAAAAGGGTTGTGATTTTTAAAAGATAGTAATAACCTTAACAAGTGGAATGGAGTAGATAGTTAAATTAGGCAGTCCCTTAACCCACATTTTTCAGTACCTTCTCTCAGAAAGGTGTACCACTTGGTTACTAATGCAAGTAAATGAACTGCTCCATGATTACTAATGCAGTCATTAAATAGAGTAATAGAATTGTCAAGCATGAATACATTTTTGCAGCCTTCTGAGGAATAGTTGGTCAGCCTGACAATAAAGGTACTTTAATACAATACCATATGAAGGGATGAGGAATATATTTTGCATTTCAGATTCTAAATTAAGTTGGATAATACACATTAGAAAATGGGCAACGCAAGGAACTAATAGAAAGCAACAAGATCTAGATGGAAAATAATAAACTGATAAAAATGAAGTTGAATGCAGATTGGTATTTAGGCTTATATTTAATCTGAAAACGAACTTTGCATAAAATCTTCGCAGTATGGTAAGAAAAGTATAATTAAATAACATAATCTACCCAAACAACTATTAATCTAATCAGGTTTCAGAAGACTCACCAATGTCGTAATTATGGGCACTTGAATGAGTTAATCAATGCATAGATAACCTGTGAAAAAATACTTGTACTAATACAACATCAAGTGATTTTACTACAAACTTTATACAATTGTTAACCATTACTACATTTAATATTTGTTTACTGGGAAAGTCTGACTGGGACAGAGCCAATGTTCAGTGAAGGCCCAGGGAGAAACACTCCAGACACATGTCTTTTGAATGTGGGAGGAAACCGGAGCACCGAGAGGAAACCCACGTGAATGCAGGGGGGACATGCTGACTCTGCACAGAAGGCACTGTAGCCGAGTATCAAACCAGAGAACCTCTTGCTGTGAGGCAACAATGCTAAACGCTGTACAACTTTGCCACTTTTGTCTAATAAAGTAATCAATGTACAATTAAACTTTTATATTGTGCAGATATAGAAGTAGTACCTACATGAATCCATATTGTCCATGCAATAATGTACATATTTTAGAATTAGTAGGAAAAGCAGTCTTCTATTTCATCAGGGAGCAAAAATGCTTTGCATGTTATTAAGTTTAATGTTCATTACCATAAAGCATAGTTGTAAATACTTCCAATGATCTTATTTTATTAGATTAAATCTATTGCACATAGTAATAAATGAAGCTGTTAGCTAATCCTCCATACCCCTGTTAAATCTGCTAATTGTCTGATACTTTTATTCTCCCAGGCTTTCCAATATATTTTTTGTCATATATAAGTTTTGTCCAAAATGATAGGATTGCTCCCTAACCGTTGTAAAGTGTTATGTTCCTGGATAGGCCTTTTTAAAATTGTATGAGTGATATCAATAACATGTCATCTTTTAAACAAATCTGGTAATTTTTTTAGGATACCGTCCACCTGGCTCTAGTTCCCTTCCTCATAAAAGGCTTGCTTGTAGGTCTGCCTACAAAAGATTTTGACCATTCCTCAGTTGATCTAATGGGCCCAAAGCAAAGGCAGCTGCATGATTTCCTTTGTGTTTCCCCCCTGTTGCGTCATAGTATATTTCTTTTTGTATTGCACATCATTCTGGAAAACTACTGAAATAGATTTTTAACTTGAGTGAGGCTTTGAAAGAATCCTATATATGGTATGATACAACAAATCAAAGACATGAAAAACATGTTTGCTATAGCATTTCTACCTGTTAGTGAACAAGAAGTTATGTACTCACCATAACATTTGATGTATGTAGTCCATCTCACCTTACATTCTTACCCGTGGATTCGGAGCCAAACCTCGGCTCTGACTCAGCCATACTCTAGCTTGAAGTCTTCAATTGGCTCATGGCTAAGAGGTATCCCATCATGCAACAGGTCTATTCCCCAGATCTTGTTTGCTGCAAGCTCACACACACACACACACACACACACACACACACACACACACACACACACACACACACACACTGAGAAGAAGAACAACCCCAACAGAAAGGACTACTGACACCTAGAGACAATACCGCCAGGTCCTCCAGGAGGGGGAAGGATGGAGGGTTAGTAAGAATGTAAGGCAAGATGGACTACATACATCGAATGTTATGGTGAGTACATAACTTCTTGATGTTATGTAGTCCAATCTCACCTTCATTCTTACCCGTGAGACAACATCCCTAGCAACTTGATCTTGGGTGGCTCAGTGAAAAATACTCTTGAGCACCATGGAACCAAAGGAAGATCTGCTTTTGGAGACCAGATCTAATTTGTAGTGGCTAATAAAGGTATGAGGCAAAGCCCATGTTGCTGCAGCACAAATATCATCCATAGACATCCTAGCCTGAAATGCAGTTGAGGTAGCCACAGATTGTGTAGAATGAGCCTTCACTTTAAAGGGTAATTCTTTGCCATTGGAAGCATAAATAAATGAAATGCAATCGGAGCTCCAGCGAGACAAGTTTACCTTAGAAACCGGAACCCCAAGTCTAGTGTCTGAAAACGAGACAAACATTTGATCTGATTTCCTGAAATCTTTTGTCCTATGTAAATAGAAAAGCAATTGTCTGTGAACATCCAGCTGATGAAACTTAAATTCTGCCTTGTTGGAGAATTCAGGAAAAAACACAGGCAACTCAATGGATTGGTTGATATTGACAACAGAGGCAACCTTTAGAACAAAAAAAGGGCTGGTTCTTAAGAAGACCCTATCTTTGTGAAACACCAAATAAAGTGGTCTAATCGATAATGCTTGGAGTTCAGAGACCCGCCTAGCTGAAGTTATGGCTACCAAGAATACTGTCTTCCATGACAGGAATTTAATGCCACACGTATCTGCGGGCTCAAAGGGAGTTGAGGTGAGCTTCTGTAGTACAAAATTCAGGTCCCATGGTATCACTGGATCAAAGACTGGAGGTCGGAGTAACAATGTCCCTCTCATAAAAGCCCTACAAAGCCTATGAGCCATAAGGTTGGGCTCATTAGCAACATGAAAGGTAGAAATTGCTGCCAATTGCACTTTAATGGCTGCCGCAGCTGAACCCTGACTAAACAGTTGAGAAAAAAATTCCAATATTGCCGAAATAGGCACTATATAAGGATCAATATGTCTCTCATGGGCCCAAATTGAAAATCTCTTCCACTTACTGGAATAAATCTTCCTGGTAGAAGGCTTGTGGGAAGATGATAGAATATGGCCCGCTTCCAGGGAAAAATCATGAAGCCTGACTAAGGATGAATCTGGAGTAGCCAAGCTGTCAACCTGAGGGTCTGGATGGAGGGATGGAACTGTCCTGGCATATGAGTCAGCAGATCTGGAACTGGGTCCAGAATCCAGGGCTTGTCCATTAGATAGTGTTGAAGGAAGGGAAACCAAATCTGAAGAGGCGAGTGTGGGGCAATGAGGATCATTTTGCTCCCCAAAGACTGTGCTTTTTGAATGACCTTTGATATCAGAGGTAACGGTGGAAAGGCGTAGAGAAGACCAGAGGGCCAATCATGAGCCAGAACATCCCTGGGTGTCTCTCCCACCGAGGGGATAAGGGTGAAGTAGCTGCTGCATTTGGCATTGAGAGGGCTGGCAAATAGATCGCAGCAAGGCTGACCCCATCTGTGGAATATCTCTTTCGCAACATAATTGGTCAGGGACCACTCGTGAGGCATTAGAATAGCTCTGCTCAGCCTGTCGGCAATCACGTTGGACTTAGCCGGTATATGCATTGCAACTAGAAAGCATTGGGAAGACACCACCCACTGCCAAACTCGAAGTGCCTCTCTGCAAAGGGGGTATGATTTAGTTCCTCCCTGTTTGTTCAGGTACCACACCACCTGTCTGAGTGGATTGCAATTGTCCCTAGAGGGAGAGAGCTCTGAAGTGTTTGCAATGCTAATAGCACTGCTCTCATCTCCAAGACATTGATATGGAAATGGATCTCATGATCCTGCCACATGCCTTGGACAGTCCTGCCAAGATAATGCCCCCCACCTGATCTGGTAGGCATCCGTGGTCACTGCGGCAACTGTAGAAGATGGGACAAAGGACTTGCCCACGTTGAGATTGCTGGCCTGAAGCCACCAGCGTAGATCCTGCTTGCACGTGTCCATAATCAGAATAAAATGGGAGAGTGGGAGATGCTGCAGTGACCATTGGGTGAAAATCAACCACTGAAGAACCTCATGGGTAGTCTGGCAAGGGGAACTAGCATGATTGTGGCAGCCATGGTCCCTAATAACTTGAGGACCACTTTTGCTCTGACCTTCCTCAATGATAGTAAGGTGTAGACCTGCTGTTGTAGAGCCTGAATTCTCTCTTCTGGTAAGAAGGCCCTCATGAGCACTGTATCTAGTTCGGCGCCGATAAAAGTGACACACTGCGAGGGCAACAAAGCAGATTTTTTTCAATTTAG
The DNA here is from genome assembly GCF_019279795.1 of Protopterus annectens. Lineage (NCBI taxonomy): Eukaryota > Metazoa > Chordata > Ceratodontiformes > Protopteridae > Protopterus > Protopterus annectens. The sequence goes on along the minus strand of NC_056742.1, from coordinate 174,559,085 downwards.
AGTAATTCCTAACCATTGGCACAGTGTAATGGTGGTGTCCCTGGTCTGTAACAGTAGATGCCCTGTGGTGGCAGAATGGAGCAAGTCGTCCAGGTATGGAAACACTTGGAATCCCTGATGTCTCAAATGAGCCGCTACCACTGCCATGCATTTGGTGAACACCCTGGGGGCTGTGGTGAGACCAAAGGGCAGAGCACGAAACTGAAAATGACTGGCTCCCAGCTGGAAGCATAAATTACTTCTCAATGCCCTGTCCATCTTGATATGGTAGTAAACATCTTTGAGGTCGATGGAGCACATCCACACGTCTTTCCCTAACAGAGGGAGTATTGACTGTAAGGTGACTATGTGGAACTTGGACTTTTGTACATGAAGGTTCAATCAGTTGAGATCCAAGATGGGTCTCAGGTCCCCTGTTCTTTTCAGCACCAAAAAAAATCTGGAGTAAGTCCCTAATCCTATTTGGTCTGTGGGGACAGGCTGGATGGCTTCCTTTGAAAGCAACTTTTTTATTTCTAAAGTTGCGGAATCCCTGCGACTGGCTGGAACGTCTGGGATTCTTTTGGCGGGGGAGGAGAAGAGAAGGGGATATGATAACCTCTGAAAATGATCATTAATATCCACTCGTCTTGGGTGACTTCTTGCCAGGCTTCAGGGTATAAAGAAATGCGACCCCCGACCAGCTCCAGAGATGCACAGTCAGGCTTCCCTTCAGGAGTGCTGGTAGGGAGAACCATGAAAGGAATCACGGTCCTCCTGGTTACATGGGCCTCCTCTGCCTCTTGGGCGGTGTCTACCTGAATTTCCATCCCCTTCCCTGCCTCCAGAGGGGGAATTACTTTGTGTGCCCTGAAAAAACCTCTGCGACTTCCTGAACCACATTTTCCCACCCTTCTGGCCCTTGGGGTAAGGTCAAGAAGGCATGGAAAAATGGACTCCCATGGCAGACAGGGTTTTTCCTTCCTGCTTGCACCTAGTGAGAGTGTCCTTCACCTTGTTTCCGAACAATAATGAACCATCAAATGGGGCATTGGTGAACGTAGACTTGAAGGCCTCCACGAAATTGCACAGGCACATCCAGGAGTGTCTCCTAAGAGAGACTCCGGAACCCACAGCCCTACTCACTCCGTCAGCTGCATATGATATCAGCCTCATGGAGGAGTTGGTAAGGGAATTTAAGGTAGATATCTGTGCATTGACCTTCTGTGCCATGGCATCAGAAATGTTACCCTGTAGAGAATCTCCTAGCTCTTTTAGGAGATCTCTCTGGAGCCTCATAAAATGTGTCAAGTAGTTCAGCGACTGCAGTGTAATGGCAGCTCAGGTAAACACACATTTCCCTTACCTGTCCATAGCCTGGGACTCCTTGTTAGGCGGATGGTTGGTAGATGAAGTTTCAGCAAGTTCCTTCTTGGTGACCACTGCCACCACTGTGGCATCTACTGGAATGCATTTAGATAGATACTCCTTGTCAGAGGGGGTGGACAAAAACTTATTGGGTCTCCTTGGGACCGGTTCCACAGTGTCAGGAGTTTCCCACACCTTTCAACAGACAAGGTCTAATAGCTCATCAAAAGGGGGAGAAACCCAAGATGTGGAGGGCTGAAACCCAAAAGCCTTCAGGAACACTGACTCCTCATCAGAAGGGGATTTGGATGGCCAGCCACCTCTCTGCTTCAAGATCTCCAGGATATCTGAAAAAGAGATATCTTCAGAAGATGACTTGAGGGACCCCTCTGACTCCTTGAGGTCGGTATCTGACGTGAGAGACTCTCCAGGGAGTCAAGGTGTTTACTCTTACACGATCTCTTTCTGGCGAGCTCCTCAGGCAAAAACACTGGGGAGACATCAGAAAGTTGGGGACCACTCATGGAGGAATCCTGAGGCTTAGGGTCTCCGCTGCACATGGATAGAGCATGATCCGAAATTGACACCGTGCTGGAGGGGGCAGAGTATCGGTGCCTTAGGATGCAGCTGATGGCATGGTTAGCACATTCCTCCTAACCTCGAATGCTGATCGCCCAGCTCAGAAGGCCGACTAACTGAAGATGAAACATTAGTAGCCCTCGATGCCGAGGAGGTGAGATCTGAAGCTGATGTCGGGTCCAAGCTCACTAGGGCTGAAACACCGAGAGGAAGGCTAGGAACCAATGAAGATCGATCCAAGACCTCCCCCTTGGGTCTGACCAGAGAACCATGAACCCTCGACCCCGTGGATGGAGCTGACAGGGTCGGAGTGGAAATCGGAACCAAGATGCCAGGCGAGGCCACTGGAACTGACCTTATGGCGCCCGATGGCACCGACAACTCTGGCTCTGAAGGCCGAGAAAGGCTCAGAGGAGGAACAACAAAGGATGAAGAGACCATAAGCTCCGGAGCTGACTGAGTTGGAGCCAAAATCAATTTGGTCAACACCAATGACTGAAGCAGTTTCTTCACCACCCTATCAACGTCCTCACTGGAAAGGGTCCTGGAAGACCTGGAAGATAAAGTAGGAGATCTGGATCTCCCTACAGAAGGGGACTTGAGTAAAGGAGAACCCAGTTGAAAAACTAGAGACTGGCTCTGAACCAAAATATTTTTTCTGGCAGCTCCGAAGAAACAGACGGAGCCGGAGAACGCTTCTTGGAAGTCTTTTTGTCCTTTTTAGCTGGAGAGGATAATGCACTGGAAGACTTAGCCAAGTCTTCCTCGAAGGAGTGTTTAAGCAGTCCTTTCAAAATGAGCTTGTTCTTCCTCTCCTGTAGCACACGGGGACTGAAGGAATGACAAAACAAGCAGGACTCCTGGAGGTAAATAGCCCCAAGCAGTACACGTACACTGAGTGCCCATCAGTTAAAGACATTTTATTGCTGCATTTAACACACTTTTTAAAGTCTGAAGCCCTGTGTTCCTTAGGATCCTTAGATATGCTGAAAGGAACAAATTAATACATACAGGCACTAGACCCAACTAACAAGAAACAGAGCCTCTAACTCAAATGGCCAAGAAACCGGCAGGAAAACAACAGGGAGGACTAAGTCCTCTAACTTAAATGGGCCTAGACCAGGGAAACAAAGGCAGGAACGCACTACTAGCCAGACACAACACTAAACGCTAACAGAATGGAGCACCAAACCAAAGACCACACAGAAACAATGTGAAGAAATAAAATAAAATAAAAATAAAGAAACAATGGGACTAGGTCTTCTAACTTAAACGGGCCTAGTTCGTGGGTAAAGGAAAATGAATGGGATATCCAAACAGCCAGACAAGGGCACAAAAAACAGCCAGAGAAACAAATACAGGCAGTAAAACACCACTACCACACACACAGAGCTATGAAAATAGCTTTTTTGAGCAACATCAAGTCAACAGTTTATAAAAATTTTATAAACAATATACTTAGCCACAGCCAAAAGCGAGACCATGTTAATGAGCGGCAAACGAGATCTGAGGAATAGACCTGTTGCACGATGGGATACCTCTTAGCCACGAGCCAATTGAAGACTTCGAGCTAGAGTATGGCTTAGTCAGAACTGAGGTTCGGCTCCGAACCCACGGGTAAGAATGAAGGCGAGATTGGACTACATAACATAGTCTCTTTTATGTAAGTATCCATATAAGTAGTTTTCCTTTAGATTAAGTTGTAACATTTTCATATGGCAAGAATACATCTTAATACCTAGACATTTGGGTTGTGATGAACACCACACAAGGCCGATCCCAGGAACATTTTTCTGAAACCTTTTGTTTTCATGTTTCCAGCAAACACTCCCATCTTAGATACATTTAGCTTAAGACCCAAGAGGAAGGCAAAGTGAAATACATTTTCAATATTTGTAGATCATTTCTGTGTCTGTTGTTAATATCATGGAGTTGTATATGAATACCATAATTTAAGCTTCTATATCTTCACACTCTCAGCCCTTCCCTCCATTTTGATTATTCAGTGTTTTTTCATTAACAGCTCAATCACTAACAGAAACCGTGAAGTGGACAAGGGACATCTTGTCAGGTACCTCATGTGACCTAAATGTCTCAGACATCTTGCTATTTATCATCACTGTAGTTGATGGCATATTGTGTAATGCTAATATTGATTTCTTGAACTCATCCAGTAAGCCTACCTTGTCTGATATATTCTATAAATAGCACTTGCATATAAAAGTAAGAGGCTTCCTCACAATCTACAAACATGTCCACAGTGAAGTTAAGATCTATTTGTTGGGCTTGCATCGAAGTTATTTGTGCTCTTAGATGATCAGTGCTACTTCTCCCCCTGATATACATTCCTCCTGTTATGTGGAAATAAGTAAGGACATTGTTCCTTTTAATCTATTAGCTAGCACTCTAGCATATGTTTTTATGTCTACCTTCAATAATGAACTTGGACACAAGTTCCCTACTTTATTGTTATGTTTGCTGGTTTTGAGAAAAAAACACAATAGTTGAAGTTGTGGAGGAAGGAATTCTCTTTCCTGTATCTCTCCAAATATATCAGCTAATATAGGCACTAAGGTGTTTCTGATGGTTTTCCTTGGCAATATCTTTTATAGCTCTATCCATTTCAGCATTGGTTATTTTTTTTTCTTTAACCCACTCTGTCTTTTCTGTATCTAGTTTAAAGAAATCTTCACCTTTATTTCTTCAATTCTGTGTGTGTTACCCCATCCCCCCCAAGTATAACTGCTCATTCTAAGTATTGTTTTGCTATCTTTAGCTTGATGAGACCATATGAGGTGTGAACTGTTTTATGAGTTTTGACTTTTGGATGTTTAAATCAATTACTTTTACATTGTGCCTATAAGCTTCACATTTCTGTTTCCTTCTTAGAGTATTTTTTTGTTTGTTTTTTCACTGCCAGCCTACTGTTTACTTCTTCTTCTTCTTTCGGCTTTTCCCGGTTAGGGGTCGCCACAGTGGATCATCTGTGTGCTCAAGATTGGCAGTGGAGTTTTATGGTGTCGAATTGCCAGCCTGGTGCCCAACCTTCCACAGAAGGCACACACATGCACACACTCACACCTAGGGCCAATTTAGAGTGACCAATTCACCTACTGCATGTCTTTGGGATGTGAGAGGAAACCGGAGCACCCAGAGAAAACCCATGTGACCACAGGGAGGACATACAGACTTCACACAGAAGGCACCCCAGCCGAGAATCAAACCGGAGAACCTCTTGCTGTGAGGTGGCAACGCTAACCGCTGCACCACCATGGCCTCCACCAGCCTACTGTTTACTAAACTCCTCAAATATTCTTTACACATTTCCTACCAGACTAAGCCATCAGAAATTCTGGTTTTTTTTTTTTTTTTTTTTTTTTGCTTCCATATCTCCTCTAGATATCAGGGGATGTACCCTCTATGCCTTTCTTATCTTCTATGTTATGACAATGTGATTTGCACATACAACTACATGGACTGGCATCTCAGATGGTTTAGCAGCATACCTCTCAACCTGTATGTGTGAAAAACCTAGATAAAACCAAAAATAATAAGGGTCAAAGACACAAAATCAGGGACAAATTTTAAATATTACTCTTATAAACTTAGAAAGTTGGTAGAATAATAGGCTTTGCACTAACATGCATTTTTCTGAAGGATACGAAGTCTGAAACTGAAATGTATGTAATTATTCAGTGACTGCAGTCTTCAACAATTTGCCAAAAAAACCCCACAAATTTTATGAGGAACAGACCAAAAGATTATGCAAAAATCTGTACATTCTGCAAAAATCTGGACAATTAACAGCTATGTCAAGTAGACATGTGTTGTATGGGTGTTATTATACTCATTGCTGCAAAGTACATGCACAGGTGGCTTTCCTTGATGGTTGAATGAGTTATAAACATATACCCCCTTTCCCCAGACTACGTTTCTCTACATACGTCCCCAACTCCCAATTCTTTTGCATATTTCCTAAGTAATTTATGTGATCTACTTGGGACTCAGCATGTCTGTATTCTGTCAAAACAGTGATTTCTTACTACATTATAATTTCCTCTTATTCCTACATACTCGTCATTTCCTTTAAAATGGATATTGACTCAAAAAGGTTTTAAAAAAAACATGAGTTGACTTAATTTGGACCACACAAAGATTCAAGTATCCAGGTACCCTGTGAAGTTATAACTTTCCCTAAAACCCACCTTACCCTCCTTAACCTTCAGAGATTCGTCTGTTTTTCATGTACTATTAAAAAGTCTCCCTCTTAGAAAATGAAGCTAAGCTTTTGATGCAATGCCTTTAGCATAGGTTTACAATACTCCTAGTGTGTTTGCAGGTAGTTTTAACTTCTTGTAAAGTCACACTATTTGCATTACTTCACTGCCAAAATTGTCTAATAATATGTCTCTTCCAAGGGAAAGTCAAACCCCTTGCATTAAGTGAAATAAAGTCATAATATTAAACAATGATAACACTTGAGGCTGGCAAGTGAAGTATATATTGGTGAATAAACTTCAAATGTGGTTATTAGTCTGTATTTATAGTTTGAAAGTCGCTATGAACTGATGTGGATAAACCCAGTGCACTCTAAATGATTGGTCATGGCGGTGTTGACTCAGACTGTGAAGTGCTACACAAAGGAAATCTCTAACAAGGCAATATCAGGCCAAAAACAAAACCACGAAACAAAATCTTTCTACATAAATATCAATTGATTTTTGATGGGACAAATGTGTTGTTCCTTTTGTTGTCTCTGTATGTTTTTGCCCTTAGTGCCAAAGTATTTCTGAATCCTGAAGGTTTACAGCTTCGTAATTGGAAGAATTTGAGGCCTTTGCAGTTTCAGTTGCATGAATTCTCCCATTTCTCCCTTGTGTGTGCTCTTAAGCCCTTAAGCCTATTTGCTGCTGGACCCCCTGAGAAAATCCATTTCTATGCTGCTATTTTGTGGTAGCAGTCACATTGACTGGAGATGATTGTTAACTTTCATCCCATCTCTTTGTTCTGTTGATGGCCTGTTGAAGATTCATCTTGTGGGAATTAGACATCAGCAAATTATCCGGGCAGACTTTGTTCCCTTGTCCTGTCTGAATTAGTCACTGTTTGCCTTGCTCCATACTAATTCTGTGTTACTAGACTCTTGTTTTATTATTTTATTTATTTTTTAATAGATTTCCATGAAGAAGATCACAATTGTTGATTTATTGTCTACCTGTATCTAGAATACATAAAGGACATTACACCAAAACCCAAGAACATAGAGAAACAGTCTCCAGCCTACAAGCTCCCAATCTATACTTAAACATAGGATTGCTCAAACGTTTTAGAACAATAATTGTTTAGAATGATGTCCAACCTGGAAAAACACCACCTAAAGCAAGCAAAAGTTTTCTGGCATAAAGCTGAGCTGAACTTTTATAAACTGATGTCTGAATAATTTGGACTTGTTTGCATGATACACCAATTCTGAATATACATTTTCTTAAATATGATAAGTTTTTGGTTTCCAAAGCCTACAGCTGTCATGTAACTAAATTATTATTCTCCCAGTATGGAGCAGCTGGTATTTCTTATACAAGTATATGCAGTCTTAAAACTGTTACCTGTGTTTCCTGGTAGAATATTTGTAACCGTGTAGTTCATCTCTGTAAAAACAGTCTTGTACCTTTGTATTTTACTTAAGAACTACTTTGTAATCAGTTTGCAGAAAACCTGTCTGTTTTCCCATTTATGTCCAGCTGTTTGCAATCTGTTAGACTGATAAGACTTTATATACTTCCTTCATTTTCTTAGACACATAGACACTTTTATTTTCTTCTTTAACGTCTTATTGGTACTTGACATTTTAAATGCTCTTTAGCAGCTGTTTTGCAACAAAATATATGCAAACTGCCTATTTATCTTTTAATATATCACATTATGTTTACAACCACTATCAGCTGTTTTCCTCAGTCTGGTATCCTTGATCATCTCTGGCATTTTAATTATCTGATTAGACAATTTCCCTGCATTGTAGCTACATACCTGTACTCTTTTTACATTGAAGACGTAGAATGGGCACCCGACTGAAATGTTCACACTCACAACACCTAGTGCTGAAATACCAAAAAATGCAGGAAAAGGGCAAATCTCTATCGTTGCTCTTCTCAGACACAGACACAATCAAAGTAGCCTATATGTTCACAAGATGCTTTCCTTCAGTAGTTCCTTAGTCTTTCTGTCGTTTGTTTGTATTCTTACTTTTCTTTTTAAGGAAGATCTCTTCCAAAAATGTCCTCCATATCCATGGCAGTTATTTATTTATTTGTTTTATTATTTATTTATCCTTCGTAGACTGGGTTAGACCAATGGGGCTAGTAGCCTGTTTTCAGGGCAGAGTGATAGTTATACTATTAGGAGAAATTTAGCCAGGGCATCAGGAAACTTTCCTTACTCTTTTCAATAGATGTCATGTGATCTTTTACATCTGCCAGATGCTACCATCAGCACAAGCAGATTTTATTTGGTTTAACATCTCATCACTGCAGTGTCAGTAATTTATCTACATGCAGTGAGAATAGAACCCACAGCCTTCTGAACCAAATGAAAGTGTGGTACCTGTTGTGCCACCGTCACTGCATGTTCCATCCTTATTGATTGTAGGTTATTTGTTTCCTCGCTGAATTGCTGACATCACATCAGGGTCAGCATAGTCCACCTAGTCAACAAAAGGGAAAAAATATTTCAGAGAGAGGATTTTCAGATTGAGGCAGTTTTACTTGTTTTTTTTTTTTTCAGTTTTAAGGTTAGATACACATTGCAGGTTAATCTGGTCTTCAAAGCCTCAACCATTCTGTACTCCTTTTATGTGAAAACAAATGTGAAGGCTGATTATGTTTTACTGTCACACAAGAACATCACATGCAGCATAAAGTCCATCAATTTTGCCTAATATCACTGAATCTTACCTTTCATCTCTCCGTGAGTTTTGCAGAACAGCCCTCATTTTTCCTTATTTTTACCTTGTCCATCCCTTGTAAAACTTTCAATCTCCTAGTAAATTATTGAAGACATTAATGTTCGATCTTAGAGTTTCATACTTTATAGTTCATTTTGTCTGAAAAATGCATGCTGATACAAAACCTGTTCTATTAACAAAGACATGTATGCTGCACTTAGCCTGTGTGCAGCCTTAACATGAAATTTGCTTACTTACAAAAACAGAAAAAAGACACAGCCTACTAGTACAGGAAAGATCCAACTTTGCATCTTCAAAGTGACAAGTGTGATGATTTTGAAACAGGAAGTACTGCTGTTGTAGGTCCATGAAAAGCCAAAGTTGTGAGCAGGAAGTAACAATAAAATGGAACAATGGAATATCCAGTAAACTGAATTTGCAGAGTAGAAAGGCATCCTGTCATCCCAGAAGAAAGAAGATTGCAAGTAAGTGTGAAAATTGTTGCACTTGATTGTTAAACTTCTTTTTTTGAGGGGGGAACCCCCCCACACACCTCCTGAACTTATATATGCCAACTCCAAGATCATCATACCTTAGAAAAATGGCCATCTCAAACCTAGTGTATCTACATTTGTTTTTTGGCCATTCAGTCTCATTATTACAGGACTTGCTAAAGAGGGTCTTGATATTTCAAATGGTTACCCTACTATATCAGAAGTGTTTCTGAGTAGAGTTGTCTGTATTGTTTGTGCATTATATTTTACCACACAAGTTCCCTTCACTTTGTTCAACTGACTGTCCTACTTCCACTTCAGTTGTACTAATTTTTGTCCCCTTGCAGTTTAACTTTACCTAATACTTAGCTTTTCTTTGTCCCTCATTCCTTTTTTCCATCTCAAAGCAGTTTGTACTAACTCAGTATTAAACTGCGCATTAATAATTACCTAAGCCAAAGTGCACAGTATAGGAAGAAATCCTGCTTATACTTGGTTCTACTTGCTTGCTGTGTTAGGTTCTATTGTTTCCTCTTTTGTGCTTTGCAGGCAAATCAATTATGGAAAGACTTAAAACTCCATCATCACAGCTGCACATACAGTATTAAATTCAGGGTGTACTGTGCTACCCCCTGAAGTCTCGGTCCATATACAGATTTGGTGCTGTGTTTAACTGCTAGGTAATTTTTCTGCCCAAACGTATAGACATCATGCCTATCTTGCTGCAGTTCTTTCTAGTTGTTTTTCACCTGTTCTCTCTTCCTCAGTCTTGCATCTTTCCTTTCTACTTACATCTACTCCCTTCTCAGCTTGAAGGATCTAAATTCATAATTTACTGCCTTCTGTCTCAGTTTCATAGATGCCAGTAATGTCAGCAACATTAACAAAACATGATAATCTTTCTGACTGTTTAGTGACAATAGACATGATAATCATTAAATGATCAGAAAGGGTATATTTATTTATTTATTTATTTATTTATTTATTTAATGCCATTTGTTAACCGGATTAGTCCAACTGAGCCAGGAGCCCAATTTCAGTGGAGACCCGAGGAGAAAAGCTCCAGAAATAATGCAAATAATTATATTTACAAAATATTAAAGTAGGGTCACAGAAATATAGTACAAATAAAAAGATTGTGTACAGCAGTACAATACATAGGAAAAACAGTTAACAAGTACAATTTCCAAAATTTGAGAACATTATATAGCACAGGGCAAATAATTAAACGGTTTAGAGAATATGACACTGAGTACAGTATGAATACAGTTTACTAGGGGTACAGTGTGAATACAGTCTGCTAGAACAAGTACAAGGAGGAAACAGAGTTTTTAGGGAAAAGCAGATATGATGAGAAGAGAGGGGACTAGTTCAAGTGAGGGCTTGACAAAGGCATGACCAAGTCTTCAGGAGAAAAAGTTGAAGTTCTTTCTTAAACAAGTGTTTATGCTGAATGCTTCTTATGTTGAGAGGAAGTGAGTTCCAAACATGGGCTACAGGGTATTTGTAAAGGGTCTTACCAATGTTTTTGTTGGGTTTGTATAACTGAAGGAAGTGTTTACTGGCAGTACGGAGGTGATGAGGGGGGTTATAGAAGGAGACTACACTGGAGATGGAGGGACAGGAAGAGGGTTCATATAGGATAGAGTGTGCAATATGTAGATGGGGTATAAGTAGCTGTTTGGAGAATTCTGGCCATTAGAGTAACTTAAGGGCAAGACAATGGTGAGATTTGTAAGGAAGGTTGGTGGCAAATCTGGCAATTTTGTTATAAGTTTGCTCTAGTTTAGTGCTGAGAAGTTTGAACATGAGTAAGGACAGGGATAGCATAAAGAAGGCAGGGTAGGAGTAGGGCCTGAGCAAGGGAGGGTTTGGAAGAGGGTGACAAATTTTTGATTACGGAACAGCAGTCCATGTTTCTGGTGGGTCTTTTTTATACTTTGCTGAATATGAATATCAAATTTTAATTCATCGTCAATGATAACTCCAAGTAGTTTAGTATGGGGTTCGGGTTTAATAATGGTGTTCTTGAGAGAGGATACAGTATATCACCTATACAACAAAACATTTCTCACACACCTGCAGACAATTGGATTTATAGTAGTCTGTGTATTTATTTAAGTTTGTTTACCAGAGTAGGGCTATAACGTGGTAGTCTAGAGTGTCATAAGGGGTGGGTATAGATGAAAAACAATATATAAATATTAAGCAAAGGTAACTTTGGTTATAAAGTGATAGAACAGAGTATATAGTTAAGTACATGAGAAAGAAAAGAGTGTGAGAAATATATGATTATATGCTTTTATTATTATATTACTGTACAAATAAGTATTTTAACTTCCACAGGCAAGTCATCTTTTTACTTGAATAATTCTAATTCTGCAGACAGGTATACTTTCAGAATTTTGACTAGAATGATGTGCTTAAAAATATAATGACATCACATGTATTGCTACAATTTCATGTCCATTATAGTGACCATCGGTGTTTCAAATGTCCATTGGGGGGTAATGCAGAATTCTCAGTCAATTTGTGTCATAACTATCCTGAAATACTTCATTTTTTCCATCCTTATTAAGGCACAATTCCACATAGATCAAATTAACATGTTTTATTATTAAGTAAAGAAATGACAGACATAAGCATCCAAATAATGGGATCACAATAACAAGTCTGTTAAACAAGAAGCTCTGTGCTATGCTGTAGGCTGGACTAGAACCCAGCTAGTGATTTTTTTTTCGTATTTGAATCTGCTATACATACTAGTTTTTTATAAGGTTCTTCAGCCTATAAAATTCCAGTGAAAGTGAACAACAGATTTACTACAAGTACTAATTTGCTACTAACTCATGGCTCATGTGCTTATTATCACATCTTCTAAATGGATAGTCCCACTGGCCCAATACTAGTTAATGACCTAGCCCCCCACAACCTGCCCCTGGTAAACTATGTAGCCCTCCAAGAACCCAAGCTTTAACCCTAAAACTATCACTTCTTCCCTGAACCTAACGTGAATCCTCACTTCCTAGCCTTAACCTTTAAACTTCCCTCCTGTTCCAAAAACATACATTTCCCAGTCACTCCCTAACCGTAAAACTCCTTTCTCACTCCCTAAACCTAAAATCTTTGACCACTCCCTAAACCTAAATTCTCTGATCATCCCTTAACATTAAAACACCTCTTCCACTTTATAAACGAGAATTTTCAAAGTGATTCCTTACCCAAAACTTCCCTTCCACATTCTAAACCTAAATTCTCTCCTGATTATTGCCTAAAAACCTAACAGTTAAACTCCGATTCTCTTCCACTGCTGCTGTACTTAGACTATTTGAACTCAAACTCGAATTTGTATTTAAACCGCAGCCACCAGCTCCACTCTCCCTGCACTGCTGCTGATCTTCCCCTAGCATAGATTCTCAGATCTGAGTGTGAGCAGCAGCCCATGCAAGTTGCAGGAAGCTTGAGCTCCTGGCCATGAGACTATGGTCTGTGAGTAGCTGTGACTCAAGCAGTTGTAATAGACCCCTGATCAACTACAAGCAGCCTGAGATATTTTTACAAACTTCTGTGTGAGTAATTTGATCTTATTCACATGATGCACTCAGTTTAAAATTTCTCATTTATAAATTGTAAAGCCTACATCTGCTAGCTAAATAAATCATATTCATTTCCCAGCATTACTTGCCTATTATTCCTGCAAACATTTTACACAGTCTTGACATTTTTGCTGACATTTTTGGGTAAAACAGCAGTCATAATTTGAGAAAACTGTTCATTTCCTCGTTTGTTTTTTGTTTGGAATTAGTAATTAGAAGTCCAGATGCATTTCACCCTCTTTTCACCTGTTGCCCAATAAGACATACACTTCTGCAATTTTCTGTAAAATAACCTGTGTTTTTTTCTTCTGGACAGTCCTATAAGTATTTCATTATCTCATGCTCATCAGCTCCTTTCTCTCAATACAAAATATACTAACTGCAGTTTTTTTTTTCCTTTTGACTCCTTCCATATGAACTAATCGTCCCAGTATAATAGTTCTACTTATCCCTGTCATCCTGTCAGTTTGAAATCGATCCTGGCACATTAGCAACATATTAATTTTCTTTCTAACCCATCTGTACACTGACAGCCTATTGGATGTGAAGTGATCCTGGTAAGAATCTCATGAATCATATCATTTATGCCCTATATTTCTCCCTTCACCTTGTTAAACCGACTGGGTTTGTTTGTTTCCAATAATACTACTAAGGTAGTAACTTCACCCCTTTTGAATTTAAGTTTACATACTAGTTTGCTTCTAATGGACCCCCATACCAGTAGGTAACTCTATCACTACACGCTTTCATCACCCCATAGAACTACACTAAACACATTTTCTTAGTCATTAATGTCACGTACTGGTTTCATCCACCTTTTGCTTGCACTGTCCAGTTTTCCTGTTTTACACCTGTTATGCTTAGTACAGTCAGCAACAGTTATAAAATTTATTCCTCTCCTTCTCAGTGTGAATACTGAAGTGCAGTATTTGTTACATTGTATAGTAAAGATACATGCATAATTCTGCAACCCGTGGAAATGTTCACAAACCAAGCCAAGCTATTGGCTAACATGATGCATAATTATACTCCTCCAGTTATCTCAGTACTTGTTTCCTCAGCCAACCCACTATCTCTCATTCACCTTTGAAGTCCTTCTGTATGCTATCTATTGTCATCAGCTCAAGATATTACATGTTATTAAATATTACACCACTTCATTCCTTCCACCCCCTTTTGCCTACTGTGTGAACCTGAGCAAGACAATTAACCAAACAGTGCTCCTAGGTTGTCTCTGAAAAGGTACACTTGTGTCCAGTGGGCTTATTCAGCCAATAATTGAATGTATTTGTGTCTGTGTGTGTGTGTGTGTGTGTGTGTGTGTGTGTGTGTGTGTGTGTGTGTGTGTGTGTGTGTGTGTGTGTGTGTGTGTGTGTGTGTTTATTCATTCATGTATAAACGCATAAATATAACCACTATCCTTGCAGCTACTTCTCCTACTACTACTAGTCTTTCAAGCCTTAACAGAAATACTATATAACACATTGCCTAAAAGGGTATATCAGTAGGCACCATCAATAAATGGAGACCTTTGAATACTAAACAGCCTACATCTGTTAAATGATTTATTCTGTGGAAAACAAACCTGATATGGTTTTCATTATTTTAACCTAGCTGAAGACAAGAAATTCATAATCTTCTCCAATAGGTCAGAACTGTCATTCCTTTTATGTTTTAGGTTAGTGAAAAAAATAGGTTTGGAGGAATGGAAATCCCCTTACCAATATCAAACAATAATCAGTGTCACCTACTGTCTCTTTTCCTGATAAAACGCACAAAAAAAAAACATAAACTGAATATGTGTGACTAGGCTTCTAAAGATCTACGTGGATCAATAGCCTAGTTAAGTACATATAAATCTATGAACTACATGACTATATCATAGGTAGTTATCCTAATCTCAAAAGTTGGCACCTTCAACATACCCCCACCCCCCTCCATAAAAGTCCTTCTCGCAGACCACTGAAGCATATACCATTCTTCTAAGAGACATAATATACATTCTTTTACCAAGGCACAAGATTCCATGAGATCTTGCTTTCTTTAATATGGATGTGATCAGACACTGTCAATACCACCCTTCACTAGATACATACAATCAACCCCTCCTATCCAGCACCCCTAAATTACTACTATCTTACTTCTACTTCTCACCACTTTTTTTCAGAGAAAAAAATAAAACTTTCTGAATCACTGCATTGTTTCAGAAGGTTCCACACTGGGTGATTCTTCTAGTCGTCTTTGGCCAACATAAAATTGTCTCCAGTCCTCACACAAGCAATCTGTTGTCGTGTTGCAGGTGCATGCCTTCATATTCATCTTCATCTCCCAGCACAAAACTAATATTGATTATAAAATTCATCCTCGTGGAATTAACTGTGCTGTAGATACCAAACCAAACAACTGCAGAAAAAAATGTGTCAGCACTGAAACACAACCGGAGGCAGCTAAATAAAACCAAAACTGTTTATTGACATTGAACAGGTAAGTGCTTTCACACTATTGCAAGTGCTTCATCAGACCATACAATCCAAATATCCTAAAACATTTAAATAGAAAAGTTCAGTTATCAGTCATCCATTCAGCCTGAATAGACTTTCAAATCAACCATACATCACCATTAAAAAATAAAATAGTAAAATCACCTGATTAAATCCCTAGCTTTCAATACTGGTCTTAAAGAGACCCCACCATTTAGTCATGTGATTTATCTGCCTGCAGTTTAATTATCCAATATACCTCACAGATTTCAGTGTAACTCTTGAAATCAGCCAAACATATCTTTTTAATAACTTTCTCTATAACTCTAGAACTGAAAGAGTGGCTATCACCAAAATCTATTACATGATTGCCGAGAGCACTTCTAACATCTCTAATTCATATATAATATACATGTTTCCTGATGCTTCCCATCAGGGAATGATTGGTCTTCCCAACATAAAAACTCAGACAAGCTTTACAACTGGAAAAATATACATCACGAAAATATAGCCAGTGTCTCAGAAGACAAGGAAAAGACCAAAACTTTACCACATGTAAATCCTTTATTAAAACAATGGCTAAGCGCTTTTGTTCCTTCTGAAATTGAACTTTATTAGAACTTAATTGTTAAAAACCATAATCAATTTATAAAGTTAGAGTTTGGTTTTAGAATACCATGTATAGAGGAACAAGGTCATGTGATGTGCTAACTGGTGAATGAGAAGTGCAATGAGGTATTAGTTTCAAGGAGAGGCAAAGTGTGACCCTATTATTCCTCTAATAGGAGCCTTAGGGCTTCAAATGATGGGGTTAACTATAGTGAAGGAGGCCTTAGATTTTATAAGGTAGCAGTTCCTTTATACTATACTAGTAATGTTAGTGCTGTGTGCGATATCATTCAAATGAATTGGCCAATCTTGCAGACAGAAGAACGGGTTCCTATCAGATAGTCGAACTTCTGCAAGTTCAAACCTCATATGGTCGAGACCATAAGTTTGAATTTGCAGAAGTTTGAGCATTTCAACGGAAATCTCCTTCATGGGAGGTTTCCATTTTGTTCAATGTGGTGTGATCTCGGAGTTGGTATATTTAAGTAGTGGGGTATGTGGGGGCGCAGCCCCATTTACAACCGTTTATTTTGTTTTCCTTTTTTTTTTTTTTTTTTTATCAATAGTCGAAGTATTTTAACTTAGAACAGGATGGTTCGAACATTCCATGATCGAAGTTATTAAACTTCGACTATGTGATATAGATCCCAAAAGAACGTATCAGAGAGTTGATAGGGGATAAGCCCAGCTTCATTTTTAAAAACAAGAAGTCTTTAAAAAGGCAGCTCTGCTCTAGGGTTCACCATCAAGGGACATCTTGTGCTACTAATGCACTTGGTATGCAATATTTCAACTAATGTAATTTTTGTTTGTATACTGACATCTCTGATGTTTTCATTCATCCTCAGACAGGGGTGGTTTTAGATTCAATGTCCGGGCTGACTGTAGCACCACAGATGTTGTATAGCTTGCCAGTTGTAAAGCCTGTCTGAGTTTCTACATTGAGAAGACCAATCATTCCCTGATGGAATGGATCAGGAAATGTATATATTATATATAAATTAGAGACATTAGAAGCGCTCTCGCCAAACATGTAATAGACCATGGCAATAGCTACACTTTCAGTTCTAGAATTATAGAGAAAGTTAAGAATGTACATTTTGAGTGATTTAAAGAGTTACACTGAAAGCCATGAGCTATTTTGTATAATTAAACTGCAGGCAGATAAATCATGATGACTCAGTGGTAGGGTCTCTTTAAGATCCACATTGAAAGCTAGGGATTTATTCAGGTGATTTTAATATTTTATTGTTTAATTGTGATGCATGGTTGATTTGAAAGCGCATTCAGGTTGATTGGATGATTAATAATTAAACTGTTTTATTTAAATGTTTTAGGGTATTTTGATTGTATGGTCTGATGAAGCACTTGCAATAGTATGTTTAGCATCAATAAACAGTTTTGGTTTTATTTAGCTGCCTCCAGTCATGTATCTGTGCTAACACGTCCTTTCTACAAAACTAATATTTCCCACTACTAAAAAAAAAAAAAAAAAAGGGCACAGACACCAGACCACTGCCTGTCTGTTACTGCATAGCCTTTACAAGATCAGACATGGAAATAAGACCTGATCCAACTGCAAGAAATCAGGGTGCATGAGAGACTGGAATATGTATACCTTTCTCAGTATAAAGTGCAAATAAGTCTAAAGCAAACCCAAAACACTGTTTCAAAAGGAAGAACAGCTAAAAACCTTAAAAAAACAGAAATTTCAGTAGAGAGCTCAGCATGCTTAACAGGCAGGTCTACCCTTCTCAAAGCCATCTTTCTTCAGTGTGGTATAGATATTTGAATTGACTCACTTCACAGCCAAACTGTTCTTACACCCAGCCCTCAGCCCACAACAGACTCAAACACACCCTCACTCATACTGATTCCTATTGGTAGTGAAACACTGAGGGTCTTGATAATACCTATAAGCTTATGAGTTATGAACATGCTGCTAAGATCTATTGCCTGTTTTTGCTAACCTGGGAGGCTACACTTTGCCTCAAGTTCCTAAAAGCTTTTGCTATTTTTATATCTGTTCAGCTAAGTCATATATCCAACCTGCCATTGGCATCTGTGACAAAGAGAGATACTGCCAGCACAGCTATCTGGAATTTTGTTAATAATTATATCATTTGTGAATATCAACATGATCTATATAAGATGTTTGCGTTACAAATGTATTAGAACTGTATTTCATATAAGATGCTTTGTACAGATGTGTGCCGAAGAGATGTTTTGTAGAGTGCTTGTGCTTGAAATGTATCCAGAGTGTACCCCACTAGAAAAAGGACAGAAATGTACATGCACTATTGTAACTGTTTAAATGTATATTTTAACAATGAAAACTGGAATACAGGAGATTAACTTCAGAAAAATAACTGAAATTAAATTACTTTATGGCCAGGCCATCCATAAAAAGATGCTGTCCTTCAGTTTCAGTGCAACAAGGAGACACAATGTCTACAACTAGGGAGCTTTCTGTATTGTCTTGGAAGTGTTCTATTGTTTTATGACTTCCACCATTTGCCAACAATCTGAGGAAAAGCCCTTGTCTATGTATTTTTACAAGTAGATGCTAAATGCTACCATTTGCCATCAATGGTTGTTCTAAGCCTGGGAACTAGGAGCCAGATGGCAAGCAGTGATGTCTTTCTGCAAGTTATCCTAGCAGTAATATTTGAGATATTAATTTGGGAAGTCTCTTAGTGAGAGACAGCATTCTGTCTTTGACCTGACAATAACGACTAGACAAGTTTTATTCCCCAATCATCTGCCTTGCTCTGATGAAGTAAGTTAACTAGGATATAGTAATTCTCTTAGATTTAGTCAGGAATATAGTGAAGCATATTTTAGATGTTTTTCTTCATTTATTTGAGACTGTCCTGCAATGTTGGTTTAAATATTTCCTGTGATTTTGAACTCTGATGTGACTGTAACTATACTTGGTATTGTCTTGTTCTTTTATTATTTATTATTAAATATATTTAAATGTTTTGTTATGGCTGATCTGTCTAGAGATGTTTAAGTTCTGAGAATACTTGCATATTTATTTGGTAACATTGTGGGCCACTCCTAATAGCCTTGCTCTTGGTCAAACTACCTGTTAGATATATATTTAGAGATTTATAAGTGCATATGCACTTCTGTTTGCTAGAATATATGTACAATAATATAGTCAGATGCATGCATTTCTGTTTGCTGAAGGGTTAAGAATAAAATAAAATGGCATTCATCTGTAAATGTAACATGAAAGTCTGGTACAGCTTGAGAAAAATTCTGTTAAGGATAACTCCTTAAAAAAAGACTTTCAGTTGAATGTACAGTGTCTGGTACAAGCTTCAAGGGAAACAGATAAGGACCCAGGTGCAAGAATCAATAGACTTCCTAGACTGTTACATAATTCACCTTGAAACAGGACACAAAGGAGCTATTAACAGACTGCATGACATCAAGTGTTGGGAGTATTGAAATACTGCTTTCATACTGGAATATTCTCAAACAGGAAAATCTCCCTAAAATTTTAATAAACAGACTGTATGACATAAGAAAATACCAAGGTAATGACTTTGAGAGTTCCCAAAAGACTGCTTTGATAAGAATGTATATATG
This sequence comes from Protopterus annectens, assembly GCF_019279795.1. Classification (NCBI taxonomy): domain Eukaryota; kingdom Metazoa; phylum Chordata; order Ceratodontiformes; family Protopteridae; genus Protopterus; species Protopterus annectens. Next base: position 174,539,440 of record NC_056742.1, on the reverse strand, counting down.
GGACATCTAATCTGATTTTTTGTTAGATCTGCTTAATGGAGAACATATTTCATGCTGTACAAAGAGCAAATCTGAAGACATTAAAGTTGTAAACTGTACAGTGTTGTACGTGTCACCTGTTATATAGACAAGTTATTTAGGCCTCCACAGGAAAGTTAATAATATATTGCTGAGAAGGTTATAGTCTGCAAATTTTATGTGCACTAACCAGACTTTGTTTCTATAACGCACTGAAGCATTTAGCACATCTGACAGGCATCTGCATTTAATTAGACTTTGGTTTCAGCTAATTATTACTAGGCACCAACACAGAAGCTGCAGTCAGCAGCATCAGTAAATAAGACAAGACAATCATTCATTTATTTTAAGTAATTTTTCAATGGTGAGCCTTGCCTGTATCTGAACACAGGGGGAGTGGTGCCTGTGCCTTGTATAAGGTCACTTTAGTGAAAGCACAGTAACTAACATTCATGTACGGGATTGAGTCCAGAATAGGAGCACTTCAGTATCCACAGTTTGCAGCAGTACAGTTCCTCAGATGTCTGAATCCAGAGTAGGACTGCCATGCAGGAAGTAAGCAGTGCCATACATTTTGTAGGTTGGTGACACTTCAGGTTCAAATCTGCAACTGCCAGATTCATTTCACTAGCTTTTCAGGTAACTAAAAAAGTTTTCCAACCATCAACGGTGATCAGAATTGGCTAGCTAGAGGTACCTGTGGACTTTGGTAAGAAATTTGTTGTTGTTACATGACAGCATGACAGCCATACATCAGGCTAGTAAAAAAGGTAGTAAACACAGTATTACTATTAATGTGTCAATTTTAGATAGACTACAGAAGTTGTATAAACAGCATATTAGCAAATCTAAAACCTTATTAGGGCAAGTTGACAGTCAGTAATTATGTAAATGGATTACGTTTGACTGGTATCTTAAACAGGAAGATGATTGGTATGACAATAAATGTTTATTGTGCAAGTCACATGAAACTGCTTTCTGTGTGCAACGTCATAAAGGTACAGTTCAGACCACTGTTAATAGTAAACAACCAGATAAAACACTTGCATTATGTCCTGTCACCACATGTAAAATGTTAATTTCAGAGTTACAACAGCAGTGAAGTCAGTTATTTACAGAATCTTCTGTACATCTTGTTAGACAAAAGTGACATAAAACCACTGCACAGTACAGCACAGATAAAAACATAGACAAGGTTCATGGTGAACTGACAGAAAGATTTAATAATCTTCTAAGAGACAGACAAAGTGAGTTCAGAAAGTTTAAACAACATATACAAACACTTTTTCAGAAGTGCATAAGAGCTTTAAAGTCAGCGGAACAGAATACTGAAAAATATCAGACAGCCTGTGCAGAAACACAAGACAAAATCACAAAATCACAAAAAAATCTGGTTAGTAAAGAGTGAAAGCAACAGCAGTTAACTACACTAATAAAAATATTTTTGACATGCTACTCTATGTTTAGAAAATGGTTAGTGTACACAGCAGGATCTAATGTAACTTTCATTCAGTTAAAGCAAGACGCTTATCAGTTAAACAGTAATGTAAAATGTATGACGCTGTTCTCATAGCATGCAGCAAGGGCAGCCTCTCATAGCTAAGCTGTTAAGTAATTTCAAAATCACCATTTCAAATAATGGAATAGTTCTGGGGCATAGAAATTAAATGGGAGTAGTTAAAAGCAGTAAAGACATGAGATCTCAACACTGACATGCATGTACTTTATTTTCACCTAAAGTGCATCTGTTTAAAATGCAGAAAAGCAAACTGCAGACAACAGCAAATCTAAAGGGTCTATATTACATGATCGAAGACACTTTTCTTCGAACATGTAATATTTGAACCCAAAACATCGAAAACACTAAACTGCGAATGGCCACATCTGCAAATGTTTTCCTAGGGAAAAAATTCACGGGGCCACAAACAACACAAACTTCACAATTCTAATCAAGTGAGGGACTTTGCCTCCACAACCCCCCACATGGGGGGACTGTCCTCTCCACACCCCTAACTAAATATACCAACTCTGAGATCATTCAACATAGGGGAAAATGGAAAACCGCAAGAATGGCCAACTGAATTATTTCCCTAGGAAAAAATTTGCGGACATGGCCGTTCGCGGTTTAGTGTTTTTGATGTTTTGGGTTCGAATATTACACATTCGAAGAAAAGTGTCTTTGATTGCGTAATAGGCAACCAATGTAAATAATGTAAATATATCTCTTTTAAGCAAGTGTTAGTTAAGCCAGTATCTATTTTGTTTCTTACAATTTTTTGTAATTGTATAATAGCACCAAAATAGGAGAGACTCCAGCTGAAAGACTCTTCAAAAGCAATGCTAGTAATATAAAGTTGTACTGGGTAAATAATACTACAAATAAAACCCAAGTTTAAAATTGATGCATAGATATGCAAATTACAAAACGTATTATAATTCTTAGTATTTTACAACTATATTCTAATATCAAATTGCAAGTGTATTAACGAATGACTGAAGGTAAAGAAAGTGCTGAAGGGGTTAAGAAATGTACTATGGATTAGAAAGTCTGGAATACACAGAAAGAAAAAAAAAGTAAGAAATGTTGTTTTATGTGAGCTCGGATCTTCCCAGGCTGGGATGGGTAGTTACAAGAAATGTTGGGGACTTAAAATGTTATTCACGTGCAGCACTAAGCAAAAAGCACAAAAGTTTGTAAAAATCCTGTTTGGTAATTGTAATAAAAATGTCACAGTTGTGCATACATGACATTAATAATATGTTTGCATGTAAATGTTAAAAGAAAATCTCAGTTACACCAAGTACAGCCAGTAAATGGGCCATGGTTTGCAGTTAAAATAAATTATGAAGGTCCCTAACAGCCAGAGGGCAGACATATATTCAATTCTCACAACATGAAGCAAATAAACAATACTGCAATAAAATGCTGCATACTACAGGGGGAAGGGCACTTTTCAATCCTACACTGACTGTGTAAACAGTACTGCAAAAGAGACTAAAATAAAGGTACAAGAAAAAGCATATCTGTCTGTGTTAATGATTCAGTAATTATTAAAAGACAACCATGCCATTTTATTGGTATTAAGTGATTAAGGTACCATCAACATGTATGGTAGTAAGACAAACATATCAGAAATACTTTTAATGTTCCAAGTAATGTTTAATTAGCAGGCTTCAGTTTAATACTAAGTTTGTAAATTAGACTGAGTGTACATTATAGCCCATGTGTCTACAAATGCAAAAAAAAAAAATCTGTACAAGCAATCGTATGCTGTACAGTAAATAGTTTAATATGTAAACAACATTCTTCAGTGTATAAACTATGTTTCTATCTGTGTAAATGGACGATTTTGCATTCAAGTTTTAAACTGTCCACAGAAATTGCTCCTCAGTTCATTTGTATGTATAGTAACAAGTCAAAGCTTGACATTTATGACATGTGTTTATTCAAAAAAAAGGCTGCATTGCCTTTGCAGTAATATCCACAAGCATTGTCAGTGCATCACTGTTTGTTTGTTTCTTTTGGCTTTTCCCGGTTAGGGGTCACCACAGCGGAACTCCAGTCCACTAATGATTGGCAGTAGATTTTGACATGCTGGCTTGCCGGGCCTAACGCACAACCTTCAACGAAGGAACACCCATTCACGCATGTCGCCACACAGAAGATGCTCTAACTGAGAATCGAACGGGCAATGTCTAACTGTGAGGTGACAACGCTACCGCAGCACCACCACCGCAGTTGTTAGTACATCACTGTATAAAGTCATATTCAGCAATTGCAAAATACAGCTCATGACTGGTAAAGCATTTTTATCATTGTGCTGACAATATAAAATTTGCTGCATCAAAAGAAAACTAAAGGTTTTGTTTCCTAATGTGATTCACGTAAATCATAATACCAAAAAAATGCATATCAGTGTTTTAAAATAAAACAGTGGGAACTGTTGGATATATATTTAGAGATTTATAAATGCATATACACTTCTGTTTGCTAGAATATATGTAGAATTATATAGTCAGTTAGATGCATGTATTTCTGTTTGCTGAAGGGTTAGGAATAAAATAAAATGGCACAGCCCCCCACATTGGGTGTGTGGGGGGTATAGCCCCCACACAGTTTGGGTATACATTATTTTCAGGAAAGAGTTATTCATTTGACTTGTAAGAATCCTTGGCTATGGTTTACAACATTTAAAATAGGTGGCTATGCCCCCCACCCCCACCTTACTATATATACTAAGTCCATGATCGCACTACACTGGGGAACAGGGCATATACCTGTATAGATGAAATGAGTTTCAGTCAAATGAGTTTTCAGTGAAGTGAGCTTAAAGTGAATTGTGCTCAGGCAATTCATTTTCAGTGAAATGAGGCTTCGACAAAATGAATTTCAGTGAAATGCATTTTCTATCAAACAAAGTAGGCTCATACATATATATATATATATATATATATATATATATGGGTCCCCTACTAATTACCAAAACGCCGATTCGCCGACAAAGAAATTACCGACACCAAACGACCGACAACGCAGTTGACCGACACGCTGGAATCCGGAAGACCGACAAGGGGAATGTGAGCGACCTGGTAAGTATGCGATAGTGAGGGATTTAGGAGTAGGGAGCGGACAGGTAAGTGTGCAATAGTGAGGGGTGTAGGGTTAGGGTGTGTGATAGGTGAGTGTGCGGTAGTGTCGGAGCTTGGGGTTAGGGGTGAGTAAGTGAGTTAGGGTTAGGGTGCAGGTAGGGAGTGCGGTAGTGTCGGAGCTTGGGGTTAGGGGTGGGTAAGTGAGTTAGGGTTAGGGTGCAGGTAGGGAGAGTGCGGTAGTGTCGGAGCTTGGGGTTAGGGGTGGGTAAGTGAGTTAGGGTTAGGGTGCAGGTAGGGAAGTGTCGGAGCTTGGGGTTAGGGGTGGGTAAGTGAGTTAGGGTTAGGGTGCAGGAAGGTGTAGTGTGCGATAGTGTCGGACCTTAGGGTTAGGGTTTGCGTCAGGGCTAGTGTGTATGCTATGTAGTGTCGCGTGTTGTTTGGTGTAATGGTGTTCAGTGTTTTGCGTTGTCGGGTTTTGTGGTGTCGGTCATCTGGGTCAATTTTCCGGGGGAATCGTCGTGTCGGTAATTAGTAGTAGACCCATATATATATATATATATATATATATATATATATATATATATATATATATATATGCACACACACATATACACTTACTTAAGTGTAAATAGGGATATACTATTCTCGTACTCCTTGCTTTGCTTTCCTCTGTTTCCAGTCAAATGTATAAAGCTGGCCAACATCACTTAAACAGACAGTGCACACTTATCTTAAAAGGAGGCATTTGAGGCTAAAGGCTTATCCACTTACAAATCAATGAAATAAAATAAAAATTAAAAAAATGACTTTTTGAACATTGTTGCTTCAGTTTTAATGGGCATTTTCAGTACAGATAAGCAGTTAAAGTACATTTACCTGCATAAATGATTAACTGATTATAATACAGTTAAACAAATAAAACAGAAACTGAAATTATGATATGCACGTAGGCATCTAAAGAATGAACCTATTGTGATTCTAATATACAGTATTTTTAACACTGAGAATTGTAGATAGTTTGTTGGTATCTTTTAAAAATAATAAAAATGTGTTGGCTATTAATATGTGAGCAACTTGTAATAAACAGAGGTTTTGTAAACATGATAGCCATAATGTAAATGGTTAGTAATCCGAGTATTCATTTATCAAAACTGGAAAAAAGTACATGCACTTTTCTAATTTTTCACTTTGGCTGGTCAGTCTCAGTTTTCCCCAATGACTGCCTCTGTGTGTTAAAATACTGGTTTAGATTTGTGCAGAGTATTTTAAATTGCTTATAAGAAGCAGTACAAAGTTCTTCTGAAGCTGAACAACATTTGTAAATATTTTTGTATCTGTGGTATATCCGTTTAAAGACAGTTTGAAAAATGTCTGCATGCAAAATGGTAAGAATTAGATGCAAAATGGAATTTCAGCTATGGAATAAAAGTAAAAGTTTTACAACTCCATTCTCTGTCACACATTTTTTTTTTATGATTATCGCGTTTGTTTGAAAAGTGCCAAATTCATTTTTGTAAATCTTCAGGCAACACTTTAAGAGATATGCAATGCACTATTGAGTGACTTCATAATGAACTCATGGTATCAGTTTGATATATCACTAGTATAATAGCATTCAGTTATCCCAGTATTAATGACAGCACAAAACTACTGAAGCTTTGCGATGATTGTAACATCAACAGGTTACAAACATTGCGTTTCATGCTTTTTTAATTTCTCTTAATCTTTTGAGTTTCTAATAGCATGATGGGAATGGACCCCATTCCTAAATCAAATTATGATTAAAGTTCATGAAATTAGTATTGTTTCAATCTTTGGTGTCAGCCATTAGTACTCTTCACAGCACCTGCAATGTGCCCAGTAATGACTCCTTCTGCAGTTCGTATGAAGTTACATGTATTGGTAACATATATAAATATGATTCTAGATTCCTTTGTATAAGACCCATTGCTCCTACTACTATTCAAACTGCCTGGGTATTTTTCTTCAACATCGCTCTCATTCTTGCCAGCAAATCATGATATTTTATGACTTTGTATCTCAGTATATGCTAGCCACTGTAGTCACTGGATGTAGCGATTTCAATGATCAATGCTATTTTTGTCTTCTTTTCCTGGACCACTATATCTGGTTTTCTCGCAGCTATCTTTTGAACTGTTGGTAATGGGTGATCCCATGTGATGTAGACTTCATCATTTTCTATGATGCTTTGTGGCTCATGTTTCCAGTGTTTTTCAGCTACTTCAGTACCATAATGTTTGCACAATCCCCAGTGAAACAGTGTTGCCACATTATTATGCCTTTCAGTAAACAGTCCTTCTGCCATTAGTATATCACAACCAGCAACAAGTTATGCAACTGTTTCCAATTCTGTTTTAGAAAACCTAAATGTGTCTGTTTCTCCCACATGTTTTTTTGCAAACCAGCATGTACGTAGCCCACTATCTTGGACCACCAGTATTAACCTTTCATCTTTTGGTTTGAATTTGCCTCTCATTAACCATTCCTACATTCGATCCTGATCAACATTAGGTTCTTCTTCCAGGAGCTTTCTATACTTGCAGCTATATTTATGCATTTTCCACATTTCTTGCCTTATTATCTGATCCTTCACCTTATAATCTTTCTTTTGTTTTTTTTTTTTTTTGGCACATTGTTGCTGCCTTATTTTTATCTACTTCTGGTTTGACTTTCATTCCTGCTTGATGCTGATATGCTTCTGCTAGACTAAGAAGGGAAGTCCTCTTAGATTTACTCTCTTCATGTTTCAAAACATTCACTATGATTGAGCCTTATGAGGTCAGCAGATATGTATTCAGTCCCATGACTATACATGTAATCAATTTCAAGGAGGCCTCGACCTTCTTCGGAACAGGGAATATATAATGTTGGTATGCACTGATTTTTATAAATCATGTAATAAGCATGAAGCATCCTTCTTGTTTTCTTATCTAATCTATACAACACCTTTTGGGGCCAGTCAATCACTCTAAAACTGTAAGTTAGGACAGGAAGAGCAAATTGGTTTATAGCTTGAATTTTGTTCCTAGATGTCAGCGCTGTTTTCAGGATTAATTTAAGTCTTCTAAAATATTCCTTACTAAGTTTTATTCATATTTGTTCATGTTTTATTGTTGATCCTTCATCAATTCGCAAATATTTAATACACTCCCTCTTGCTCAAGTTCTTTTATATCACATTCTTGTCCCAAACTGATGTTTTCTTGGCGCTGCAGCTTTCCTGGATTAAAGGTTGCTTTTGCACATTTTTAAAAAACAGATTACATTCTTGTATCATCTGAAAAAGTTTTAACTAGTTGCAGTTGTGTTTTCAGTTCCTCATCTGATGAGCTATACTGTTTTAAATCAATGATGATGAGTAGATGAGAAGTCTTTACAATTTGTTGCTTTCTGGGAGCCAAATTGTAGACATGACCTAATCTGTTAAGCAGACAGCTTAATGCATTAATGGCAAGACAAAAGAGCAGTGGTGACAGAGTCACCCTGGAATATCCCCCTTTGGATTTTTATCCCTGGAGTAATAATTTGTCCTGTATAATGGCTTAACTGCAAAATGGTTTGCCACTGTTTCATGGTCGCTGTGATGTAGTTTATCAGTGTAGGGTGTATCTTATTCATTTTTAAGCACTCTTTTATCCTTGAATGTAGGATACTGTCAAATGCTTTTTTTGTAATCAATCCATGCCATGCTTAGATTCTTCCTCTTTTTACAGTTTTCCACTGTGACTTACTTTAACAACAAATGATCCTTTGTTCCATATGACTTTTTTATTGCCCTTTTGTTCTACTGCCATAATTGAGTTTTCTTCTAAATTACTGTAAACTCTGCCAGCATCAATTCCAGTGTATAGTTTATACATCATTGGAAGGCACATTATTGGTCTATAATTTTTAGGGTAGCTTACAAGTTCACTCTTAAGTAGGAGTAATGTTTTTCCTGTTAGCCAGGTTGGTGTCTGTTCTCAGTGTACATATAAATAGTTCTTACTCATGGCTAAAGCTTCGCGCAAAGATGTTAATACTTTTAACCAAAAGTTAGGTACTGCATTTGGGCCTGGGGTTTTCCAATTAGAGGCTTTTCTTAACTTTGTTTTAATCTCTCTGGCTGTTACTTCATCCCATTGCATATCCTGCACCTTTCAACTTCTTTTTCTTTCTTTTACTTCTGTCCATTTAGCATCTTTGTTATGTTTCACAGGATCTTCAAAAATACTTCTCCAAAATGTATCTATTTCTTCTTTTTTTCTTTTTTTTTAAATATACATTGTGTTCAATTTCTTGTGTTCAAATTCTTTCTCTTCTTTCTCTTCCCCTTCTTACAAATCCCAGATAGCGAATTCATGCTTGCTTGTAGTATACAACTCCTTACTTGTACCTAGCAATCTCTTAGCCTACTGCATCTAACTACCTATCCCACTAAAAAAAAAAAAAAAAAAAAAAAAAATGTTCTACTTTTAATACTATTGCATTTATTACTTTTGATTAAAATATATTTAATCTGTCTTATAACCAGAAATTGTACAATGTTACTCTCTGTAATCTTCATGTAATCTATGTGTGGAACTTAATCTTTGTATAATCTGTATGTGGAGCTTTTCTCACCAGGACTCCATTGAAAACGGGTTCTTTAGGCCCAATGGACTATCCTGGTTAAACAACTGCAAATAAATAAATAAATAAAATAAATAAAGTAAACCCCATTTGCCTCCAAATATATGTAGCACACTTTCTCAGAAGAAAAAGTAGTTAAGCAATTGTTTGCAGGCTTTGTGTACAGTTATGTAATGTAAATGATGTACTGAAAGAAAAAAAAGACTCATTTTTCCATATAGTTGTTTTGCCTTCATAAGAAAGGGTGATCAATTCCCCCTAGAATTTTCTTTAGACACTGTTCCCATATAATCAATACTGTCTTACCTTTATTTGCAGATGGCAAATGACAGTACAGAGACTAGTGAAGCAGGAGAGGAAGAAGAAGACCATGAAGGAGACAATGAAAATAAAGAAAGAATGCCTTTTATCCAGTAGAATAATCAAAAAGATAAAACAAAATTCCTGTTTGTCGCAGTGGATCATGGCTTGGAAATGTGATCTGTTTGTTCGAATGAATGTTGTCGTACAATGTGTGTTGTGTTTGTCTGCAGTCAGCGGAAGCTGCAAGCTGTTGAAAATTATGTTTTTGAACAACTGAAGTGCAATTGCCTGTTCAGTGCAGTATTCTGACATCATATTTTGTGTTACTGAGATCCCATTATATAGTTTTGATATACATGCTTGCCTTAGTATTTTGAAAAAATGAAGTGTTTGGAAGTTATTTGCCTACTTTCCTCAAACTGAAAAACCCATTTTGCTACAGTGTATGCAGAACTACTAACTGTGTCCTTTTTCATAGTGTATCTTTTCATGTATCAGAGATTTATTAATGTGTGCTTCAAACATGCTGTACATGTAGAAGTGAACTTTGTAGAGGTTTAATTTTCTGGATACTGGTTTGTCCCCACAGTTAAACAATCAGTGAAACAGACTTTAGAAAAACTTCAAGATGTGCTTAATAGCAAAGTCTATGCAGTCTTTAAAGTGTAACATGAAAAGACTGCATTCATTGACACTTTTAGCACATGCAGTCATACAGTAAAAGCTCATTAAATGTTGAACAAATCAGGTATATCAAATTATCTGCACAATCCCGTATCAGTAGGTCAGAGAAATAAATGTGTTTACAGATTTCCATATTAAAGAGCATATCTAACAGCAGAAGTTGGCCTTGTAATTGATTTTACTTCACTTTATGACTTTTCCTATGTCATGTTATCCACTGTTTTGAGCCCACTTTACATTTTATACTCTTCCCCATTTATTATGTGGCAGAAGTCAGATTATTATTATCAGCACTATATAACAATCTTAATGTTGGGAATAAAATTGTAGAGCATTTAACAGATAGTGCTGTATGGTCACCTAGGACTATAACTGTATATCAAACGTGGAAAATGAGTCAGGTCATAGTCAAGGAATGTACCATCAGAAATGTACAGTCTTATAAAATGGGACTGGAAGAGAAATGCCAATGACCAATGTTCAGAAACATCTTAAAAGTAGTAAAGTACATTGGCATGTTATATGTACGCATGCACCTATCTATATATAGATAGGTAAATAAAGACATAGACTCACTGGAATAATCTCCACTTACCTTTAAGCATGCATTTTTAAATATGAAATCATTGTATATTTAATAGATTATGGATATTTTACACACCATTTCAAAATTGGACTTTGTTTTTTATTTTCAGTGATCAGAAAAATGTAAGAATTTCTCAAACATAAAGTGATAATATATGCAACCATAAATATGATTTTGTGCTAGCTCAAGGATTCAGATTGTAAACTATTGTGTGGTATTATCATGCCTACTGAATTTTTTTGATCTATATTAAAAGACTGCATGGCCACAGGATTGAATCCCAGATCAGTGAGACCAGAGCATCAAAGAATACAATTGTCAAAGCCAACTTGTTCAAATTTCACCTCATTGAATTGCAATAGTTGGCCAACAGATGAGACGTTAACATCTTACATGTAACTTTTGGTATGTATAACATGATGGTACTAAATATATATATTTATTCTGACTTATGTGCACATTCCTGAGCTGTTGGCCAACTACTGAGATTCAGTGTGGTGAGATTCAAACAAGTCAGCTTTCAACAATTGTATTCTTCAGTGTTGTAGTCTTGATGAACTGGGATTCATTGTTTTGACATTCGATCTTTTAATATGGATCCAGATTTTTTTATTATGCGAAACATTAAACCAAGCATGACTTAAAGTTAGACTGTCAATAGCAAAACTCTAAATTACCCACTTTCATCTTTATCTTTACTGACAAATTAGTACTTCAGTACAAATATGAATAGATTATTAGGTTCATTTCAGTTTATGTTGCAGTAACATTAGAAGTTGTAGAACCAGGAAAGGACATGTTCTGTTTTAATATCGGGTACATGTCATAATATAAAGTTTTTTTTTTTGTACTTCACGCCATATGTCAACTGGATGTAAAAGTAAGTAAGTGAATAAATAAAAGATTTGAAGACAGACTGATTTTTTACTCAAATTTTCATTTTGAAATGTCAGTTCTGCTTCAAAAGATATACAAAAACATCACTTTCAAGTTTATATTTTGTAGCATTATCCACTTTTACATTAAGATATAGTTTGATGCTAATGTTTTACGTAAATGTGCCAAAACCTTAAAAAATATGCACCTTCTGAAAAGTAAAAACTTAAATTTGGAAGTAACTGTGAAATTGTTAGTACTGGTTAACATGCATACCTCTTTTTAAAGTTAGTTATTTATATGCATGACAATGGGTTTGATAGGATAAAGTACCTTAATATTTGCCCATTGTCTGTACATTTACATTTATCCCAAATTTAAGCATATGCTTGGACAAGAAATAGTATTAACCACAAGTGTTAATAACATACTTTTTCTCTGAGTAGCAGATTCTGCTGAACTACAATTTGTGATTATTCAGATAATACACATTAAAAATCAGTATTGTTCTAGGTAAGTGGTGCACACATATTTCATTACTATGATATTTTATTACTGCTTACCAGAAATAGAGTAATATTAAGCCAAGATCCTTTCCAGACTGTCTGTCTCCAGTAAATGTTTCTTTTATGGTGGACCTCAACCTTGTGTGCATGTATTGAGTACCATGTATACAATGCTTTTGTTGTTACATTTATAGGTTAAAACATAAACTGTCCCATGCTATGATAATGAATACCATTACCAGAAATGAACCATCAGCTTGCATCCCAGGATATCCTTTACATTTCAGATGAAGTCTGTTTATGCAATAGCTGGAGTAGTAGTAATATGGTGCTTTCACTAGTGTAAGGGAGAAAGATAAGATTATATCAGTGCAAGGATGCTCCATTTGCTTTGGGCAGGACATGGTTATAATAGAAATTGTACCAGATTTTTTGTTAGAAATAATTAATATACTTATATGAATCAAAATGCACATTCAACTAAAAATACTCTTGGAAAATGACATAGTGAAAAAAAATGTCTTCTTTTTTCAGTTGTGTTTGCCAACCACCATGTGCTCCTTCACAATTAGGGGTGAAGGCAAAAATATGAAATAAATATTTTATAGTTATAAGCTGTAAAGAAATGAAAGGAACACCCGTGGACCATGTACAGCAGTTTAATGCTATTGCCTGTGGCTTTAATTACTTAGGAAATGCCAAAAACTGCAGTCAGATAATATGGTATTCATTATTATCTTTGTTTTCCTTGGGTTCATTTTAACACATACACGTTCTGTATTTAAGTCTGTATTTGTCAACATCTATTGAGAAGGCACTAAAATTTTAGCTGCAGAAAGTCACCTTTCAGACCTATGTGTTTAGTGTTTCTTCTTAATGCAGTAATGCAATTAGATAGTTTTGCCCACATCCATGAATAAAGATGAATTACTGGCACCATGTGTAACTTTATATAAAATTGTTTTAATCTGGTGGCAAATCACATCAGGGCTAGCCACTCAGAGGTGTAAACATTGGATATAGGTGATTTGGTCAGATTAACTAATGTTGCTGTGATACCTTGACCCCCTTTAAAAATGAGAAAAAAGAACTTGATGAGGACACACTGATTTGTAATGTAACGAAGGCCGTAAAGTCTTTTTCATGGAACTAAATTAAGAGGCAATCTTCTTTTTTGCATGCTGTGTTTTGCCAAATGTATGCCTAGTCTATATTAAGCAGCATTAATGATGACTTTAGTTCAGAGATGTATAGTGTGTGTGTGTGGGTGAGTGTGTGTAAAAGCTAAACACTCTACCATCTATAAAGCCTTTGTTTACAGTAATATACATCCATAAACAATTATTCAAAACTTGCTTATGGAAACATATTTTCCAGAGATCTGTTCTTCAAGGGTATAAAGTCATTTTGACACAAAGAGGACTCCTTTTTCATGTTGATATGAAGTTCCTCCCACTTTTATATAATCAAATTCCAAGTTGATAATATTGTCCTACTTTGCAGCACTTAAAGTACTCATTTTCATTCTGCACTTTTATTACAATTACTCTCTAAATAGGCAGGATTTGAATAATTCTGTTTGATAAGCTAAAATAGTACTACGCATACTAACAGGCACACATGAGCTCTTAAAATTACTAGTCACAGTACTGAATTTTACTCTTTACTGATTACTTCAGTGATGACATGTATATAAACCTTACTATACTTCAGCTCAAATTATGTCCCTTGACAATGGTTAGCAAACACATATGTCAAAGTATGTCATCTTCAGATACTAATGATAATCATATTTTAAAAAACAGCCTCATGCATTATGGAACTGAAATCTGGTACAATTTTCTTCTGTAATCAAGTTTAACACAGCCTTGATATTATGTTGAGCAGGATTATTTTCAGTGACTAAAAGTATCATTTCATATTGTGTTGTTAAAAGTATCAGTCTTCAAATTGCCTTAAACGTAAATAGTCTTATCTGCTCAACTCTGTATATAAGAAAAAAAGAAAGAAAGAAACACTGTTTTGTTATATGTTGCATAGCTTTTTGTTATATTGTGCCTATAAAGCAAATTATGTTTACAGAAGTTTAAAATAAAGTTATCAGCATAGCATTTATGTTGGTTTCTTTTCTTTGATGCATTCTGTTAATGTTCCTGTTTATTTATATAGATTTTAACATGCTTCATTGCAGATTTTTTTTAAATCTGTTTCTACTTCAAACATTTGTGTAAATTAATTTGCACTCTTAGTACCTCCGTCTTTGTGTCTTCATCATATAGCATTGCACACTATCACTGTAATGAGGACAGAGCATTTATTTCTTTATTCAGTTGGATGCTATCATCACAAAATACATATGTAGGTTATAGTCATTCTCAACAAAAATGTACATTTTTGTTCAAAATATTCCATTTTCCAATATCATTTGGTTGATTTACAATAGTAGAAAACATAATGGATAGCTAATGTGATGGTTCATTTATCGACAGGCATTGAAATTGAACGATGTGCTATAAGCAAGAGCAAAAGAAAAAGCAGGCTCAGTAAACAAGAAAAATGAAATATTTAGAAACAATTATTGCACACTGTTATGTGATATGTTATAGTAAGTTATGATACAGGGGGTAGGTGTGATTCAAAGACACAAGTAGTGTAGCTGTACTGCATGACAAATAGTATGTTATGCATGGTAAACACATCACTGCCTAATGACATACAAATGAGCGTGTCCGTATGCTAATGAGACTCACTGCCTATGCAAATGCCAGCATCAAACATGACAGAGCAATTCAGAGACATATACACTTGGCACAAGTAGACATGGCACTAATCTGTTTTGACCACTAGAGTTTTCTGGTGCACAAGAGCTTCACTCTTATTAAGGCACTAAGAGTAACATCAGCATTAGTCCATCAACATGTGTTAGTAGATGCGTTCAGAACCAGTGTCCATAATTTTGTTTGTCATCACTCTGTGTGTTACAGACATGTCCACAAGCAGTTGATATGTACACACTACCATGTGACTACACATACTGTATGAGTGTCTAGACATGTGCCAGCAACACATGGAATCAAGGGGGATGTGGGAGAATTATTATCCCGATGGACAGCAAAGTTTGTGTAGCATTAATCATTTGTTTGTATTTGTTAATCTTTGCTATGAGGAACTTTCTGTATCTCACAGCATATATATTAGGAGTGTCACAAAAATCAGCTTTATGAATCCTACACCAGTTCTTTGACATGATTCTACAGCATGTGGAGAAACATGCATGATTTCCCTGGACAGTAGGGGACAGAAGCAGCACTATGTGGCCATTCTATTAACATATCTAATTTTTATGAGGTCCTGGTGGCCACTGACTACACTCTCATTGTCATCAAGATCCTCACCTGCTTTGCATGGTCTCTAATATGTCAGCTGAAAGGGCTTCTACTGCATCAACTGCCAGGTACTGTGCAAAGAACAGGGGTTTAAATATTGTGTAATAAAATCAGGATGTGTGTTAAAATGGAGCTGAACAAGTTAAAAATCTGCTTCTGAACATCAATGAGAAGCTTAAGCATCTTGAAACTGATTGGTTGCCAAAAAGAAGGAGAAGCTTCATGAACATTTATAGGATTATAATCTGGAATGGACTTTCCAATAGAAACCAAGTAAGTTGACAATTCAGGATAGATATGGCTCTGGCCAGATGTCACATAATTGTAACATCTGACAGTTGAGGAAGGATAATGACAGTGCAGCAGGCTATAGTACTGGATTTTCAGTGGATTCTGAATATGATGTGGAGTTTTTGCCTTTGCCTACACCTCACGGAGAACAAGCTAAGGTGAATTTTCATTCAAATGAAGAACAGCTGATGAGAAAAAAGGAGGACAAAGTAAAGCTGTTAACACTAGGAGCCATGAACAAGTTTATTATCAGTGACAACAAATGCAGACCCACAAGAAAAATAAATACAAATACTAAAAATGTTACTTTTGGAACTGTGAGTAACTGAACTCATTTATTGCCTTCTTTTTAATTTATTGAATGTGCTAATTCTTTTGATAAAGCATCTTCTGTTATTAATTTCTCTATTATTCAATTAACTGAGATTGAACTTCAAGTCCCAATGTGTGGTTTAAAATTTGTACCAGCATTTAAACTCCATTATCTAAATAAAAAAAATAGCAATTGTTAAATGGGTTAATAAGTTAGCCAGGGAATTGTTATGGCTAGGCTTGTGTAGGCCCTAGGGCTGATAGCCTAGTACCAACCTATGAACATTTATTGTTGCACTTTCACAAAATATTGATGTGGAGCAAATATTTTACTCAACAGAAGGGGAGATATGTTTTCTCCTAATGATTCTATGAATGATAGATTTTATTCATGTGTCTCCACTAATCAACAACTCTTATAATCAAATACTGACTGAAAAAAAAATCTGAAACAACTTTCAGTAAACCTTGGCAATATTTTTTTTGTAGGAGCAAACCCTTTAAACCCCGCATGTGTGGGGACACTGCCATACCCCCAAACCTAAATATACCAACTCTAAGGGCACACGACAGTGGAGTAAAATGAGAATTCCACTGTCAGCTAAATTCGTTTCACCCAAATTTCCTTGATTGTTTGTCACTCACCGAAATTGTGGTTGACTGACTGATACACACCCAAATTAGTTTATTCTGCTGTTAAGAAATTAAAAAGTTAAGCAGTTCTCTTCTATGATTACTTATGCAGTGAAAAATGTATTTCAACAGTTTATTAAAGAGAACAATGATGTTAAGAACAATTTAACTAAGGAAGAATAATCACGTTTTCAGCTTCCCCCACCAGATAAACAGCTTGGAGAGATGTGCAAAGGAAGTGGATACCCGTGGCTCTACAGCACTATTTGAAGACAGCTATATACAACTGTCTTCTCCTAGTCTAGAACATAGGAGTTCGACAAACTTGTGTTTGAATATTTCCCATCTCAAACTTCTTAAGGAATATGTAAAACATGGGATGGCACTCACGGATCTTCGTTCCTTTCTGGAAACTGAAGTCAGTGTAGAAAATTCAGCATTTATTTCCACCTGGTGGTCTATCCATAAGGTAGCATCCACAATGTTTGTGGAATGTTTAATTGGTGATTATGAAAAACAGGTACAAATACATATGTCTTTTGGTACAAGTATCTACATTTAAAACTCGTACCCTTTTGATCAACTTCACAATCACTATTCTAAGCAGTCGGGTCAATTAAATAAACAACTGGAAGCAATTAGACAGAACAAGTTGAACACAGACCTTGCTGATTATCAAAAACATTACATTTAATAGGAAAAAAGTGAAAAGGTTGGTTTGATTTGTGGCAAACAAAAAAGAAATGAGGATGGTTATGAATATGCAGACTAGATCTAAACTTAAATGATAAACAACCGAGACTGATTTTACAGGTTTTACATCCATCATCTGACTTAAATGCTTCTTCTAATAGGGACAAGGATCTGAAATTACTGGATTTTTCTCTTCAGTGCAAGTGACCCACAATAGACTGTGACTATGTAATCAGTGTGGGCTGCAAACATTCCAGATCTAAACGTGATCACTCTGATGTTGACAAACTATTACCAGTTGATGGAAAATCTGTGAGTGAAGACAATTCAGTCATTCATCTTACTCCATTCCCCTTTTATTTTCATACTGTGTCTCAATAAAGGATTGCATATCATATTAAGCTCAGGTAGTTATTTATGTAAAAATGTTTTCTAGGACTTCAGATTCAAAATACTCCTCTTTTATTAGATGTGTTATATGCAACAATCTTTGGATCCTGAAGCATTTAAGTTTTAGAATTCCTTGTTCAGCCTCCATATCATACTGTATTAAAAGTCATTGAGCAATCTGTTTAATGATATTTTGGCTAACAAGGAAAATATGTAAGCATTTATAGCTTTTGATAATAATTTTAGCTATTCAGATCAACAGGCTTTATATAGTTCAAATATGAATCACAATATTGTGAGTATTAATCTGAAAAGAGAAGGGAGTGATAATTTGGTCTAAAAAAGACTACAAGTTGGAAGCTTATAGATAGCTTGGGGGATAGAAATAACTATTCACAGCTTGGGGATAGGAATAACTATACCCAGCTTGGGGATAGAAATAACTATTCACAGCTTGGGGATAGGAATAACTATACCCAGCTTGGGGATAGAAATAACTATTCACAGCTTGGGGATAGGAATAACTATACCCAGCTTGGGGATAGAAATAACTATTCACAGCTTGGGGATAGGAATAACTATACCCAGCTTGGGGATAGAAATAACTATTCACAGCTTGGGGATAGGAATAACTATACCCAGCTTGGGGATAGAAATAACTATTCACAGCTTGGGGATAGGAATAACTATACCCAGCTTGGGGATAGAAATAACTATTCACAGCTTGGGGATAGGAATAACTATACCCAGCTTGGGGATAGAAATAACTATTCACAGCTTGGGGATAGGAATAACTATACCCAGCTTGGGGATAGAAATAACTATTCACAGCTTGGGGATAGGAATAACTATACCCAGCTTGGGAATAGAAATAACTATTCACAGCTTGGGGATAGGAATAACTATACCCAGCTTGGGGATAGAAATAACTATTCACAGCTTGGGGATAGGAATAACTATACCCAGCTTGGGGATAGAAATAACTATTCACAGCTTGGGGATAGGAATAACTATACCCAGCTTGGGGATAGAAATAACTATTCACAGCTTGGGGATAGGAATAACTATACCCAGCTTGGGGATAGAAATAACTATTCACAGCTTGGGGATAGGAATAACTATACCCAGCTTAGGGATAGGAATAACTATTCACAGCTTGGGGATAGAAATAACTATACCCAGCTTGGGGATAGAAATAACTATTCACAGCTTGGGGATAGAAATAACTATACCCAGCTTGGGGATAGAAATAACTATTCACAGCTTGGGGATAGGAATAGCTATTCACAGCTTGGGGATAGAAATAACTATTCACAGCTTGGGGATAGGAATAACTATACCCAGCTCGGGGATAGAAATAACTATTCACAGCTTGGGGATAGGAATAACTATACCCCACTTAGGGATAGGAATAACTATTCACAGCTTGGGGATAGCAATAACTATACCCAGCTTAGGGATAGGAATAACTATTCACAGCTTGGGGATAGGAATAAGTATACATAGCTTGGGGATAGGAATAACTATTCACAGCTTGGGGATAGGAATAACTATACATAACTTGGGGATAGGAATAACTATTCACAGCTTGGGGATAGGAATAGCTATTCACAGCTTGGCGATATGAATAACTATTCACAGCTTGGGGATAGGAATAACTATTCACAGCTTGGCGATAGGAATAACTATTCACAGCTTAGTGATAGGAATAACTATACCCAGCTTGGGGATAGGATTAACTATACCCAGCTTAGGGATAGGAATAACTATTCACAGCTTGGGGATAGGAATAAGTATACATAGCTTGGGGACAGGAATAACTATTCACAACTTGGGGATAGGAATAACTATACATAACTTGGGGATAGGAATAACTATTCACAGCTTGGGGATAGGAATACCTATACCCAGCTTGGGGATAGGAATAACTATACCCAGCTTGGGGATAGGAATAACTATACCCAGCTTGGGGATAGGAATAACTACACACAGCTTGGGGATAGGAATAAGTACTCACAGCTTGGGGATAGGAATAATTATACACAGCTTGGGGATAGGAATAACTACACACAGCTTGGGGATAGGAATAACTATTGGCATTTGTATTGTGATACCACTGGGAGATTTAAATAGAATATAGATAAGTTTCTTAATGTTGCAACACAGTATTATAGCTGATTGTTTTAAAAACTGTTAATTGTAGATACTCAACTAACATTTTTGTTATCAAATGTTTATAAGTAGTGTTCACTCATCCCACATAGATTAGGTGTGGTGAGAAACAGCTCCTTCATGGAACCCCTCCTGATCTTTTAGAATTCTATTTAAAGCTACTTTTTGGGCTTGTTAGAGCCAGAATAGAGTCTATTGCTGAGTTTGTAAGGTTATTT
Source organism: Protopterus annectens (assembly GCF_019279795.1). Lineage (NCBI taxonomy): Eukaryota > Metazoa > Chordata > Ceratodontiformes > Protopteridae > Protopterus > Protopterus annectens. Next base: position 174,519,151 of record NC_056742.1, on the reverse strand, counting down.
GACAAAATTCATGCTGGTATCCTACGTTCTTACGCACACTTGATGTTGAGAGCCTGTATATTAATGGGTTGTAGACCACTCACCGAAAGACCATTTCACTGAAAAACAACTCTGTCAGTCAAAATAGCTAAAAGCGCATTCAACTGAAAGACTATTACTTGAATTCAAAATAATTGAGACATGATAAAGTCAAAAATACTCAAGGCAAAACTACTAAAACTTTTTTTTTGCAGGGGACAAGACCTCCTGCACCACCACTCTAGGGGACTTCACCCCCCACACTGACCCTTACTTAAATATTCTAACTCCAGAGTTACACATCTGTGTAGAAAAGTTAAAATACCATGCACAGGGAATGACTGCTGATGCATACATACAGACCAGATCAGAAGTATTTATGTACAAGCCACCTCAAGCACCAGCTGAAGCTTATTCATTAACATCTAAATATTTCTGCTTCTGGATAACAGACTTACATTTAGGTAAATGAAATTAAAAAAATGGGCTTTTCAATGAAATTGATTTTCAACCATTTATAGTGACTGATTCCTCATTCGGTAGAATTATCACTAGGTAATATGACATGTTGTTATACATATATTTTGCAATTTAATACTTTGTGTCCAAATTATTTGTATATGAAGTAAATTTAGACGTCAGACCCAACAAGTTGGCTGATATGCAGCAAAAGCCTGTCAAACACTTTGACCTTGTCAGGGACTTGTGAATTCTCAGGCACAGAATGAAAACGAAGGACAGGTAATTCAAACATGAATCTAAGGAAGTATGAGAGAAAGGTAATGGTTGACCCACATCTGACTCTGTAAAACATCGGTGACTTTGAAACATTACTAGAATCAAATAAAATGTAGGCCAAGAAAATAATAAAATGACATAAAACATAAGGCATTAGCACAAAACACTGTTTTAAATTAATTTTCGAGGATTTAAAGAATAAGGAAGCTAGTCGGCCAGAGACAGTAATACAATGACACAATACAAATGTCATTAACACAATACACAGTGTGGAAATTGATGTCTGAGGATATAAAGAATAACAAAACAAAAGAAGGGGAATCATAAGGTGGGGATGGCAATCTCAGCCAAGGTAAAGACCATTAAAAATATAGCACTTTCTAAGAGGCAGTAAGCATTCTAGAAACAAGATAAACCACATTATGGAGATAATACACATGGTAAAGTGACCAAGACAGACAGTGCACAGCATCATGTATAAATGTGTTGGGAGAAAGTAAAATTGTTACAGAAACAGTAGCAATATGAAAAATGAACATGTCTATATGTCATAAATGTGAGGGAAAGCAACACAAGGCAGTGCAGACTGTGAAACATGTACTAAAATGTATTAGTAGTAATAATCCATTCATACTCTTTGTTCTCAAGGTACTTATTTAAATCACCCCTGCTGGTTCCTTTTATTACTGCATCTGTTACCCTGAATTTAAGACAGTGGTCCTCAACCTTACTTATAATATGTTTACTTAAAGCATTTTTATCATTCTTGCTTCTTATATCTGACTTATGTTCAATAATTCATTCTCTCAGCCTGTGTTAGTGATGTAAACATGGCTATATATCACTTACAATTGAATGGTTGCTCTATTATAAGTAAGGGTGAGGACCACTGTTTTAAATTCAGGGTAATAGATGTAGTAATAAAAGGAACCAGAGGGTGTGATTAAAGATTATGAATGGATTATTAGCCTGTTTGCAGAGTCTGAACCGGGTCTCAGTAATACTGTGAGTATTAAACCTGTTTTAGTAAAAATACTTCAGCAGAACATTTAATGTGTTTTAAATAATTGTAAGAAGTAGTGTCGTGATATGCTGGCTGTGGTCATGTGATGCTTGTTTGCTCTTATTTAAGGGTTGAATATTCTATGTAGTAGTATTAGCATTAAGAAAGGGTTGTTACCCAAAAGCTTTGCTTTAATAAAGTTTTGTGCTTGACGTTGGAGAGGATTTATTTTTGTGTTATTGGTATTTTTCCAGTTATCACTGTATCAGCCTATTTCTATTTATCAGCATGTCCAAGGGCTATCCCCCTCTGTGGAACATCCCTTCCCTCAGGGAGTGTTTCTGACAAATGCCCTCCCCCCTTGATGGACATGCTTATCCCTACCTGCCAGCACCTCAGATGCCTGAGCTGCAAATTGAACCTGGGTCACCTGGGCCATAGTTAAGGCTTTATCCCTCTATGCTATGTGGCTGGCATAAAATATAAATAGATTTTGATATTTCATCTGTAGTCAAACAACATAAGAGAATAGCCTCCTGTGTAAGAAAGAATGTACAAGAAGATGTAAAGAATCTAGAGGAAATGTGGATGATTTAAAAGGTTTCAAGTGTTACACCTACACTTTGGGATTCATCCATATTTACATATTTAAAAGCAGAGATGTCTGAAAAAGTGAGCCCATGTACTGACACTACAATACAGCCACATAATGAGGGAGACTTTTGTCTCTGCTAGCTGATGATATCTGTGAACTAAATGGAACAAAAATGTTGAGTAAGATAAATATGAGAATGGATTACCAATATCATAAATTACACCCAGAGAAGCTAAACCATTTTCTTTACTTATAAGGCTCATGTGCAAGTTACTACTTTTTGATGTGATATAATTTCTGCATCAGTGATATTGCAACAGGTAATACATGGCGTAAAGGATATAAGAAGCTATGGTAATAGTATAATTACTTATGGCAGAACACAAAAAGAACATGATAATGTACTACAAAAAGTGCTTAATAGACAAAGAAAATCAGCTAACTTAAAACAAGAAATGTGAATTTGATAAAAAGTGTCATTCAGTTCTATGGTTTCATAATTTCTTGCAAGAAAAAATTCACTTGTCCCTGTTCAAATACAAAACAATGCAGGATGAGCCATCACCAACAATTCAAGAACCATCAAAAGAAATTAATACCATTACAGATACTTCAATTTTGTTTTTAAAACAAGATGGACAATCTGAATGGCATAGGAGATGGCAAAAAATAGAGTAGTTAAAACAAGAGCTAAACTCAGAGAATAGCATCATGCTGTGACCTATTATATAAAGCAGCCTTTCTCAAAGTGAGGTCCGTGGCCCACTGGTGGGCTGTGGGGATTTCCTGGTGGTCCTCAAGAATTAATAACTATATCTGTCCTCTTCACTGTCCATTTTTTTTTACAAAATAAAGGGCTTTGTCTGGTATTCAGATGTATTGCTCCCAAAAGTTCCTCCTTTCTTGAAGCTGATTGGTTAATCTCCACTTGCATTTGCACAGATTCAGCAGTGTGCCATAAACTGTAGGAGATACTATAAAAATACCAATTCTGTCTGTGCTGTGCCACTCGCGGGAAGTCTGTTATTTGAAGCCAGTAAATCGTTGAACGTCACCAAAACCGCATGCTTGTTTGATATGTGTTAGATATGTTTTGCTTGGGCAAATGTTTCATTTTGGTGCCTGTGCATACCTCAATATTTTTACTGAAAGGATCTCTTTGAGAAATGTTTCATTTCAGTGCTTGTGTATACCCAGACATACTAATGAAGATGTTGCTTGGGGAAATAATTAATTCTTGTATCACGGAAGTGCTTGTGCATACATGGCCAGATTGTTGTAGTGACTGCTGGGCAAAATAATGTATTGTGTCATTTTAGTGCATATGTATACACAATACAAACTAATGAAGGGGTTACTGGGGAAATTATTCATTAAATTAGTGTGTCAGGATTGAGACTTTACACGTGTCAGTACTCGGAATATGACCTATCTTTAAATCATTTGATTTATGGAAGGGGCTAGCGGGCCACTGTGTTATGTGCTTTGTCCAAGTTGGCCATGATCAGAAAAGTCTGACAAACAATGATATAAAGCAATACTCAAAATAGTGCCAGTTCACTTGGCAGAGACAGTCCTGAATAAAGTACAGAATGGCATTCAACAAGTTATAGCCTTGCCCAGTAGATCTTTGTCAGATGCAGAAGACAGGCTTTCCCATACTGAGAAAGAAAGAATGAAGATAATATAAGCCTGTAATTATTTTCATATGTAACTGTTTGGTAAACAGTTTGTGCTGATCACTGACCACATATCACTAGAGAAAATGTTTAACAATTCCACATAAAAACTTCTATTTTAAATAGAAAGCTAGCCACTGAGTCAAGAACCTACCTGTCTGAAGTGAAATATAAGAAAGGTGATTACTACCAAAGCATCCTTTCATCTCTTAAGAGAAGGAATAGAGTCATGAGAAAGTCAAAGAACAAAGACTATATGAAAGTAATGACTTAGTAAACAGTACCAAAGGCCTTTAACTGGAAAGAGATAGCCCCAGAAATATTAAATGACATTTCATTTCAGAAACTGAAATAATTCTGTATAAATAAATATGCGTGACAAGAAAAACATAGCTAATTACAAAGACATCAAGAGATCTGGAGCATGTAAAGACAAAGTAGCTTCATTCAATGGCAACCATTTATTAAAAGGAAGAATACATTATGCTATGGTTATGGAGAGTATGTGGTTCCCTAACATAGATGACATGATAGAGAAAATGCAACAATGTTTGCTGTCCTAGACTTCTGAAATATGGATGTCATGATAGAGAAAGCTTTAACGATGCTTCCTGTTCAAGGCTAACATCCATTTAAATGCCAAAAACTATAAAATCTGACAATGGTCTTCCCTTTCACAACCCACAAATCAAGCAGTGCTGCCCTTAACATAGAAGGTATATGTCATTATGGCCACTGGCTAATGCCATTGTAGATAGATTTGTGATCAATGTAAGGGAAGCCATAAAGATTACATATGTGAAAAGTGCACCATGGAGACAGCAGTTAATCAATATACCTGGAGGATACAAGCATTCCACATACACAACTGCAGTCAATACCAATAAATATGATGTTTAGGAATTCATTTAAAACAAAACTGCTTCAGTGAGGGAATGAAGGGACATGCCTAGTAAATCTGTAGAGGGAAAAGGTTTGTAACAGGAATGGAAATGAAGAGACATGCAGGTTAAAGTAAACTGAAAACAAAAAAAACAGCAAGAGTCAAATAATAAAAGTAATTAAGAGGAGGCATAACTTACTATGACACACTGCTGATTTTAAAGCCATACTGTGATGACTTTTATGACTCTGACCTTCCTCAGAACAATGAGTGACAAATTGTTCGCTAATGCTTGTTTAATTTGAACAATTCTGTGATAGATAATTACCAAATGATCACAGGGGATTATTTAAAAGCCTACATATTTTGAAGATTACATCCTTGAAGAAATATGTTAAGATTTTGTTTTTGTAGTTTTTTCATGTGGGATGAAAGACAACAATAAATAGGTTCATTCCTCAGCTGGCCCATAACTTCACTTTGCTGTCCTTTTTCAGCTCAGTATCACTTATCTACAGGTTATTCTAAATAAAAAATGTATAAACTTCAGGCACACTTAGCTATAAGCATTATTGTAGCTGTTCCTCAAAAAGTCTTCCTACTGATCAAGAATCAACTTTTAATTATTTGCTTCAACACTACTTTATGAAGCATCATGATCAAAGGACAACAATGCAATGAAATAATTCACATAATATTACATGGACCTATTTGAACATTCAATATCAGTTCCTTGGTGCCTCCACACATTTCTAGCTACCTTACACCCCATATTTGTGTCTCTGGCCCTAACATCTTGTGCTTGACTGAGGGTAGTCCTGCTCCAAAACTTCAGTACCTGCCCCAGGTGAAAGATGCAGGCCACTGGACCCTCATTTATACATTTATCCGCTGATTTCCAAGATGCTAGATCCAATAGTTAAACCCAGGTCACCAGCAGCATAGTCAGGGCTCAAATTACTATGCTACTGGAGCTGGCATTGGTATGACATGCTCTGGAGAGTGTGAAACAGAAACAGAAATGAACAAAAAGTGAATAAAAAATAATCTTTAAGCTTACATTAACTCAGAATAAGTGAGTTCTAAATAATTTTCCTAAACTTTTGAGTATTGGACATCAGTGTTACGGAATTTGTGGTTTGCAGTAGCCTGCACTAAATACCTAATGTATCCAAAAGAAAAGATGTACATGTGCTGGACACCTTCAACAAAATAACATTTTCTTAGACATAAGATACAACACAAGGAATATATGTGGACACACCACTGAGCCCAAGCAAGATGGGTGATTGGGCATAAAGCTCTGAAGAAAAGCCAAGAAAAATGAAAAAAGAAAACAGTCTGTCATTAAGCTAGAATTGAAAAAAGATGGCTGAATGAACAGGAAGTAAGAGAAGATCAAATGGCTGCCATAAGATGGCCCAAGAGAGGAACTACTGCATATGCTATTCCAGAAGCTGGTCAGGGTTACTAGGGATGGAGGAACAATAATAAGCACCATAGGTGGTGAGCAAAAGGGAATGGAAAATTTCAAAGAAAAGATCAGGGACCTGGAAAATAGCAAATCTGCACTAAGAACAGAAATTCAAGGGTACAATAAAAATATTGCATAAGCAGAAAAGCTGATAATGTATAAAATTACAGACTGGATGACCTGGAAATATAGATCCAGATGAAACAACATCTGGATCTTACAAATTCATGAAAAGAGGCCTGAACCAGTACTGAAAAAAACGGTTTGGGAGCTGCAGCAAAGTAAGATTTATTATAGCAAGTTTGCAAGATCTCTCAACTGAAATAATTCATGGGTTTAGAAAGAGAAATGAGACAAAAGAAAGCCTTCACAGGCACACACAAGCCTACATGCATTCATTTAAATAAAATCAAGAATTCCTCAGACGACACAAAACATCCTCTCTTGCAAAGGAATGTTTATTAACTCATTTAGTCTTGAGCAGCAGGAATCTATTTAATCTCCTTGTTTACTAAAGCCTTTTAAGACAGGAATATCTTTCTTCCTGAGAGGTTTTCTTTTAAATCCTCTATCAGGTGTAGTTCCCATATCTATAAACCTATAAACCTAATCTTCAATATCTCATAAATGGCATGAGTAAAAAATGCATTAACTGAGGAAGTCTGTCTTGTGACAAAATTAATGCTGCAAATTTATGAAAGAAAATTATATTTTACCTGCTCAAAATTATTAGTATTTTGGTTAAACAACAGGTTATATTTCTGCAAACATGCAAGATGGAAGCATCGTTATGTGAATCAGCTTTCTAGTGATATATAACAAGAATGGGTAACACATTGCTGTTTTGTGATATTTAATAGTCAGTGCAAATTATGCAAATCGCCTCACAGCAAGAGGTTCTCCGGTTTGATCCTCGGCTGGGGTGCCTTCTGTGCGGAGTCTGCATGTCCTCCCTGTGGTCACGTGGGTTTTCTCCCAGTGCTCCGGTTTCCTCCCACATCCCAAAGACATGCTGTAGGTGGATTGGATACTAAATTGGCCCTAGGTGTGAGTGTGTGCATGTGTGTGCCTTCTGTGGAAGGTTGGGTGCTAGGCTGGCAACTCGACACTGTAAAACTCCACTGCCAATCATGAGCGGACAGGTGATCCAATGTGGCAACCCCTAACAGGAAAAGCCGACAGAAGAAGAAGTGCAAAGTATGCAAATATTTTCACAATATTAAAAAAACAGTTTTAAACTATAAAACAAATAAATATGATAGTAACCATGAGTGACAGAATGATGTGCCATAATGTTCTGTATATAATGGAACCATTTGTTTGCCTATGCTTTTACAATATTAGTCTCAGTATTAAAAATATAGCTAATATGCATAACTGCTTTACCAAACAAACACTTATCGCTGGATGCCTTCATATTACTCACCCATATTTACTGCCAAGTTTTAATTAACACATATAGCTTTTATACTCTACCACAACATGGTTCCATAAGACTCTGTGTTTTGCATAATTAATGTAACTATGGAAAATATGTCATAGCTTTAATAACTTTGTTACAAACACTTCTTAATAACTGCAGCTTTATACCTCCCATGCTGACTGTTAAATTTTCAATGCCCAACAAAATAATGTCAACTTTACCTACAACCTAACATTTATGAGATATAAGGCTCAATATTGGAATATTGCAAACATTAATGCAATGTATCTCAAATACTTATGCATGTGTCTGTGTTTGTATGCTCAAGTGTGTTTAGTGTTATTCTTCTTCCCATACCCACTGCTTATGTAAATCTACTTGGCATAACAGTAGCAAGCACTAGTCCTTAATATTGTAAATATATAAAATATTTCATATTTTTCATAATATTTATCAAGCAGTCTTTAGCAACTCAAGCCCTGTACATCCACAGTAATGCTCACTTTGGATGACTACTACATCTTGTCAGCTTGCTGAAGGGACTGCGTAATTCATGGCCTACCATTAATTAGGTATTAATCTCAGCATTAGATTATTATTAATGTTGTTGTCTTTTCGGCTTTTCCCAGTCAGGGGTCGCCACAGCTGAACTCCAGTCCGCTAATGATTGGTAGTAGATTTTCACGGTGCCGAGTTGCCAGCTCGATGCCCAACCTTCAACGAAGACACGCCCATTCACGCATGTCTTTCGGAATGCCACTCGACCCGTGGGGAGGACATGCAAACTCCACACAGAAGGCACTCCCTGCACTCCAGCCGAGAATTGAACAGGAGAACCTCTTGCTGTGAGGCAACAACGCTACCGCTGCACCACCGCGGCTGTATAATCAACAACCAGTTATACACAGGTTGTGTTCCAACAACCCAGGTGTGTTCAATGTAAGTTTTTTTTTCTAACACACACTTCATTCATTGCCCCCCCATCTCATTCCATAAATAAAAATCATTCCTTTGCACAACACAACATTCCTGCAATATTAACCTGTATAGTGGGATAATACTAATATCAATCACTTGGGCCTTAGGCAAACATTACCTTCATGTTCCCTGCCATGTTTTATTGTAACTTGTTAATAACACCCACCACTTGTATAGTCCTCCACACTTGTTTGCATCATACTTTATATTTGACTTATTAAAGGAAATATGGACTATATTTCACTGTTTTTCATGTACTTTTGCAGGCAGTAATAATTCCAGTCCTATATATCCTGCGGTGATTATTTCATATTGCATTCCTACCAGATAATGGCAGCTGGCAGAAACAAATGTGTTTCTTAATACAGGGCCCATCATTAGTGAAAAATTAGTATCAGTATTAGAATATTGTCCATATTGACATCTTGTATCTAAAACAAACAGGTATGTCTCTGGACATAGTTATCTTACTCAACTTCTCTTACTGTTAAGTTTCACTGTCCTCATATGCCAAGTCAAGTCAGTTTTCACATGGCTCCTTATTTCCTAATGCTGATTGGACAATTCTCAATATAGATAGTAATATGCAAATATTGCTAATATTCATTGCAACAGACAAAAAAAAAACAGTGCAGTGGCAGATGCCTTGCTTCCTGTTTCTGATATCTTTCTTGAGATATTAGGATTACTTATCGAATATTTTAAATATATAAACAAGTCAATAGAATACTGGATATGTGCAAATTTACCCATACCCCTTTCTGTGCCATTTTGCTACTATCCTCTGCATACATAGCAGCACTCTTACAGTCTTGTTTCCATGTCCATTAATGCAATGCAAAGCAAAGTATGAAAAATATTGTATTTTCCATAGATTTCACTAGTAATTTAGCAAGAGGGCAAAGCCAAGTGATTAAACAAAGCCAACCATGAGTAAAGCCTGCATTACTCACACACAGGAGTCAATTATTGCTATTATATAATGAAATTACTTAAGAAAAATAGTCTTACTTTTTCTAAATAATGCCATAGTTTAAATGGACTTTAATGTTCTTCCTCTGTTTTCAGGTAGTCTGGGCCATCAAAAATGTGCAGTACACATGCTCTAAATCTCCATTAGGGCAACTTTTAACTGTTTAGATTTTTGATGACAGTCTAGGTGTATGCCAAATGCTGTTGGTCTGTTGTTAATAAAAGTTGTATTTATTTATTTATGGCAAATCAATGAGGATGAAGCACCTAAATACTGGTAGAATTCTCAGTTTGAGTTTTTAGACATGCCATGGAGCTGCTTGTAGTGTCAAGCATTGTGAGTCTTTTTCTTGTAATTTAGTGGTGGGGAAACTTTTTTTTAACAGTTTCAAATCTCCCAGTCTCTGCTTAGTAGAACTTGCAGAAAGGACAGAATTAATTGGTAGCAGCATGCATGATTAAAATATCTGTATTTATTGCTGGCTGGGTAATTTGAGGGACAGAAGAAAAAAGAACATTTTGCTGAAGTATGCAATGGTAAAACCAATTAATTCAGCCATTCTAAACTGCTTTAGTGTCTGAATTTGTTTTTGTTTGTATAAACTGGATTTACATTGGACATGCATGTTTTGAATGCTAATGGACCGTTACTGTATAATTATCAATAACTGATGAAAAATACATCTCATGCATCATCTTTTGCATTATGGATGTAATAGAGTATGAAAATGTGAACATGATATCTCACTCTCTACTGCTGCTGTTGTCATTCTTGAGACTGCACATTACTGATATTCATAACTGCAGGAATAAACAAAGCTGTATAGAGATGTACATCTCTCTTGCCTCTCTGTTCTCAGCATGACAACCCATTTGGGGTCATGGTAAGAAGAACTGGCCATAGCAATGCCCAGTGGCATGCTGATAGTGGGGGTGATGTGGCTCCCAGCAACGACAAAGACAATACACCTTATAGGTATGTACTTTGAGTGGTTGCCAGCAGCTACTCATGGGCACAGTGACCTCCCACCTTGAGAGGTAATTACTGTGAATAACTCACTGAATGACTGACCGATTAGTGGAAAATCAAAGTGACTATAGTAATACATGTTTGTTTGCTGAAAACAGCAACAACTTTGTACCCCTCACAAATACAATTAAAGATATTTAAGATAAATGAATATATGTAACACACTCTGCTAACAACATAATAATACTGATAGGGAGCCATTTGAAAATGTGAAGTGTTGAACAGTGAATGCCCATAACAGTGAATCATTATAATGTTGGCATCTATTTTGCTTCCTTGTCTGAGATGCAGCAACCCTGAAGTTATACAGAATTATGGAGTGTGGAGGTTGTAAAGAAAAACAGAAGTTCAAAATTATAGAGCATGGATGTAATAGAGTATGAAAATGTGAACATGATATCAGGGGTATTCACAGTTCCATACTCCATGGTTTCAATAAGCACCTTACCAGAGTGGAACTGTGATGTAAATCAAGGTACAGCAATGAAATAAATGCAGTGACCAACATGGGAAACTGCACTGCTAAATAATATTATTATTATTATTATTATTATTATTATTATTATTATTATTATTATTAATAATAATAATAATAATAATAATGCTATACAGTACTAGATCAGAGCTATAACATATAGGGAGACACAGTAACAAAATAACTGCATAAATCAGTCCTTAAACGTGCTACTTATAAAAGAGAGAAGAGCAAATTTAACATTTTGCAAATAATTACTATTATTATTGTTAAAAAAGAGGTTATATCTTTGTAAGCGTGAACAACAGAACAAAGGTATCAGAGGAAGAAATAATCATCTCTTCAAGTGCTTTCTGGTGCTCGATAGCAAGACTGGACTGCAGAATGAGTTTCAGTGACTTCTTAAGAACTGAACACATATTTCAGCAAAAATGAGCTGACTTGACTCTCTCTGTTCAATTAGATGTAACCTTGGATATGGAACATATATGGCAAGGTGGGTGAGGGGAACAAAGCTTCCTACAATAAAGATCAGTCACAAGGGGAAAAAAGCAGGAGGTTAACCCAGAGTGTTTTCAATTAAATGAGTGTTCAGTCCTTATAGAGCCACCAAAATATACTGCAATCCAAATAGTTCTGTAATCTGCATCAACAGTTGTCAATAAGTCATAGAATTTACATCATATGTTGCATCATTCATCACAGGATTAAATAAATCTATATAGAATAGAATGTGTACACCTTACTCTCATCTTGTGGGTGCAATAACTCTTAAAAAAAAACTGACCAAGGTAATGCATTGCAGCATTTTGATAACAGTGGGTGTCATGCTCCCCACCAGGAATGCATTACAGATAATGTTCCATAAAAATAACATATGTGCTTCCAATCATTGTCAGCAGTGGAGCAACTAGTCATCTTGTCTGGTAACAATAACTGAGCCTGACTGGCTAGAGAATGGAGAAAGTGACAAAAGTAATGCAGTTTAGTTTGATGTAAATAATAACATAGGCTGAAGCCCTTCACAAGAACAACCAAAATATTTTAAGATAAAATACATGCACATTACTCACATACATAATGTTATTGATGCAGAGATGTTTTATAAAACAAAATACATGAATAAATGACTGCAGAGACCAAAATGATATGTTACTGGAAAAATAGTGACAGTAATGTATTTCAGCTTGTTTTACTCAAACACACAGAAACATATTAGTCCTATCAAGTCAGCTCAATGACTGTTTATGTAGGGTCACAAGACAGCTGGAATCCATTACCTTCATGCACAGACTGCTTCATTATTCAATCATTATAGACACTGCACTCACTGTATACACTTCACATGTCTGACTGTGGTTCAATAAATAAAGAGATATAAAAATAGAAGTCACAGTAAAATATTTCAGCTTGTTTTATTCACACACATGCCCTGTCAAGAAGGATTAATGACTGTTTAAGCAAATGACATCAGGAATCATGATAGTTTTGTACACATACTGCCTCTGTGCCAATCAATTAAAGATAGTTTATTAACTGTGTATACATCAGAAGTATGACTGTGATCAGTTAAATTTATAAATACATACATATTTCCCAGTTCAACTTGCTGCAGTCAGAATCATATAGAGTGACCCACTGTATCCACCATACTCAGCTATGCACATCAATCACAACCATATACACTTCAGATGTCTGACTGTGATCATATGAATGAAAAAATACCCACATTATGGCCAGAGGAATATATTTCCACTGGTTGATGTCTGACAATACATTCCAACCCTTCACACATATGAATACATAAAACATGTACATGCACATAACAAGTGTCCAGTAATTACAGACACTTTATTAACGCTTTACACCTCAGATGTTTGAGTGTGATCAAATGAATGAAACTGTACCATAAATCAAGATACAGGAACAAACATTGGTAAATTTTCTGTTGAACTCATACACTGATATATAAACACGCACAAACATTCATATGCACACACATACACACACACACACACACACACACACACACACACACACACACACACACACACACACACACACACACACACACACACACACACTGTGCCCACCAATTAAAGTCTGTTTAGTGGCTCTATATACCTTAGATGTTTGACTAATAAATGAAAGAATTTGCACTATAAAACAATACATAGAACACAACATTTGCAAGTGTACTGCTGAAATAAAAAAGTGGTACACATTGTCCACACCGTAGTGATTTTATATTAGAATATTGGCAACAGGTAATATACAGCAACAAAATATCCCCCCTTTCCCACCTCTCAACCTCTAAGTATATGAATCAGGTACAAAGCCAAAATATAATGAGGATGAATAGCCAAAACACAAGGACAGATTTTAAATATTGTTCCTATACAATAAGAATGAGGTTTAGGATTAACTTACCTTTTCCGAAAGATATGAGGTCTGTCATTATTTAGTGAATGAAGTCCTAAAATATTTGTCAGAAGTCCACAAAGTGTGTAAGAAACACATAACAATATGAGGCAAAATTAAGGAACTTCTAAACACAATACTCACAGATGTACCCATCAATTAGAGCCACTTTACTTGATACATCTCCGATACTTAATTGTGATAAATGAGCAAAGCTACACCTTGAAAAGAGGCATGACAACTAATATTTATAAATGCAATGTTTAAAGAAACAAAAACTACAAAGAAGTAGCATAGATTTTACAAATTCAGAAAGGCTTACCGTGATATGGAACCCTTAGCTCAGAAGGTTTCTTCATTTTCGGTAGAGTTGAGTGGTTCAGAGACCACTCGCCCACTCTGGTTTTCCACTGCTGGTTGTCACATTAAAGAGAATGGTATTATTGGGAAATCTGCATGCAAATACAGCAGCCTGGGGGAGAAGTTAATGCTAATTAGCCATGTACTCCTATTGCAAATGTGGCAGCTTTGGATTAACTTGGCAGAGTGATTCAAGGAATTGCGCTGCTGAGTTATTTTATTCAGATCTTACACAAACAGGAAAAATGTACACCATCTTTTTCCTTGTACATCCATGCACCTCCACAGGACTAGCTGTGGCTTCTACAGTAAGCACTGTGGAGCCATGGGTGCATGGGTGTGCATGTGTGCCTGTGTGTATATGTGTGCATGTGTTCAAATCTATAGAGGCATGAATGTGACTGAGTAGTTGTGTGTGTGTGTGTGTGTGTGTGTGTGTGTGTGTGTGTGTGTGTGTGTGTGTGTGTGTGTGTGTGTGTGTGTGTGTGTGTGTGTGTGTGTGTGCATGGCTGTTTGTATATGTATGTGTGTGTGTAGTGGGATGAGTATGTCACTGCCATGAGTGGGCTGGTTGGGAGAACACTAACCTGGTCAGGTCTGACATGGGAGTGTTCATTTCAGAGTAATGGCAATTAGCCACTAAAGTGGTATTCCTTTCCATTGCCGTACTTATCTCTGAATCAGAGATTCTCTGTCAATCTAACTGACCAGGATTAGCAAATTAGTGCAGGTGAACAGAATCAATATAAATTCCCTCATCCCCATTCTCAAATCTGTACTGGAAGTGTGACAGAAGGGAAGATAGAGCAACAAAATATCTCCTTCTATACCTCTCAACCTCCTAGCTCAAAAAACAGAGACAAAGACAAAAAATATTGAGAGGCAAAGACCCAAAACAAGGAACATATTTTAAATATTCTTCCTTTATAATTAGAAAGTTGAAAGAATAATGTGTTTTGCATTAAAATGCTTTTTCTGAAAGATAGACTGACACTCAAATGTCTGTCACTTTTTATTGACTGTAATCTTTAAAAATTTGCAAGAAAACCAAAAATATTACAAGAAATAGACCAAAAATATGAAGCAAAATCAGAAGAATTCTATCTGTTACCAGACAAATATGGATGTGTTCAAGTTACAGGAGAGTCTCAAGAGCAGGTAACTTACTATTTAGACTTCTGGCACTGAGTAGATCAAGCTTGATACAGTCAGGTTTTCATTCTAGTAAAATGCTTTTGCTATGCCTTGATGGACAGAAGATAGAATTTGCTAAAAAGATACTGTAGGGGCAGCAAAGACTTTGCAGAAGCCATGAAGGAAAGCTGCATGCCATCCCTTGTGACCAACAAGGCCTGTCAGTCATCTCAACTCAATCTAACACATACTAGACAGACCTAGAATGACACCATCTACTTAGCCAATTATTAATGTTATACATGTCTTCTCCTTGAATCTGGGAATCATTCTGGGTGATGGGTACAATTCCATTCAAGATGACATTACTGTTTGTATTTGGCATATTCACAGCAAGATATATCATCTGTCTGAATATGCCTCTGGCTTGAATGCCTTAAATCATTCGCTCTCACATGGAACAGTACCAGGCTGTAGTCATGGTTGTCTGGACTGAGGGATTTTGGAGCTTTCAGAGCAAAATGTCTGCTGAAAAAAAAAACTAAATGTCACCTAATTCTTATCCAGCCTGGTAAGAGAAGAATCTTTGCGCCTAACAATGGGATCATCTAATTACTAAGGCATTCCTATTTTATGTACAGACTTGGTGGATATAGATCCCTGTGCAACATGACTTTATATTATGTGTGTTATGTGGTAGTGGTGCTGTGGTATTGGTACTGAAATATGTTGAGGCTTGTTTGTCCTGATTCTAGGAGGCCTAAGGAGTGATTTCTTAACAACTTCAGCATAGTGAGCTTGATGTATACATGCAGAGTTGGGGTGGCCTCGTGTGAAGTTTACCAATCATTTGTTTTGGTAAGCAGGAGGTCACCATGATACATACATACTCACATATCTTACACATGTTATCATATTGAACTAGATGGTTGCTGGAAAGCATTAGGCAGTTGTGACACTCCCTAATAATACCAAGGGCTTACATGCTGGTTACCAAACTGAGGCAGTTAAGGTAAGGTTAATTAACTTGGCTAATACATCAATGGAAAGGTATATTTTATTTTATTTTGCCAATACCTTAATGAAGTAATAGCAAAAACAACATATAGAGCATGCTGATTACTTAATGCATTAGCAGTAAAGACAGAACATTAGATATGCAAGTACAATTTGTGCTTCAGTACTTTTCATAGCTGTATATATCTGCTTAAAGTTGCATTCTGGTATCTTTCTGTTTACCCTGCTGTTTTTTTCCCCTGTTCTTTCTGTCTGCTTCACTCCCGAGACATTAAGCTGCAAGTTTCTGGAAGTTCTAACCACAGGACTAGAGCTCTTGTTTGAACTTTTTCCTAAACCTCCCATCTTTCTCTTGTGATTTTGAAAAACATATTCTCTGGCTTCTACCCCATATGGTAATCTGACTTCCAAAATTCCTCCCTCCCCTCTTTCATTGCTATTGTCTGTTTTATAACCTATTTAAGTACTTTCCCACCCATTGTATTCCATATATGCATAATATTAAGTGCCAGCCCGAAAAAACAGTATTGCACTTGAGTAAACCTTCCTTACTAGAAATCGTCTCCTGCTCATTTTCCCAGAGCTCCCATCTGCTTGGTGCTCTCGACACACTCTGAGGGTTACTGAGTGAATCCTGCCCCATCCTTGGCAGATAACAGATTTATTTTATTGCTTTGCACTTCTATTAACTGTTTAGAGTGCTACTGCCTTATTTTTACTTTGTTGATTTTTGCTTTTAAATCATTCTAAAGGTCCCTAATACTTGAAATTGCCTTGTCAAGGTAGCTTGTTTAAATTGTTTTGTTGTAGCATTACATTTAGAAGCAATCTTTCTTGGTGTACGTATATCATAGGTTCATAGGTGTGTACTAGGCTAATGGCCCTGGAGCCTTATACAAGCCTAGCCCATAGGATTACCCTGGCATCATGCCACCCAACCTTAGTTCCCAGATCCTCTGTCGAGTAGAGCCACTGGAGTGAACCCCGGGGTGAATTTTCTGTTTCCCATCCACTCATCAAGATTTCTCTTGAAGAGGGCCAGTGAGGCACACCACTTGACATGTATGGAAAGCCTATTCCATAGCATGGGCAGTCTCTGGGTTATGCACCTGTCCCTTCAGCTTGTTCTGTTGATTGTGGTAATGAGGTTGAGGTCTCTGGAGCGTGCAGTACGCATGGATTGGGATTTCTTTGGATGAACCATTTCTAACAGAGCTGAGCCAGGCATGGCTTTCTAAGTCAAGCAGAGATCACCTCTAAGTAGGCAATATGAGACAGAGAATAGTTGTAGTTTTTTGAGTCTGTCCATATAGGACAAGTGTTTAAGGCCTAGGATCCTCTTTGTGAGGTACTTTTGCAGCCTCTCCAGTTGCTGCAAGTGTCTAGTGAGATACTTTAATGAGATGTTTAGTGAGTGATAGTGATATCAAGAGGTTAGCATTGCCTTGTACAGACACAAATACCCATAAAGTAATTTTTATTTATAAAACTTCTCTTAGAACTGAAACCTGTAACTTAGTGTGGCTAAAGCAAAGCTATTGTACAGAAACAAGATTGGAGCAACTAGTTTGTACGTTAAACAGCACTACTATCAAATCTTAACACAATCCAACCTAGTTTAGTGCCAAACCCTAGAAACCACCCAAGAAAACCCCTGTATAACCCAGTCCTACAGGAGCCCACCAAAATACAGTTCTGAACAACATGGATATACAATTTTTAAATGTGTCAGTAGCTGGCTTGGTAGATATGGGCATCCTGAGACAATGTAGCAATTGTTTCATCCTCACAGGCAACCATTTAATCCTTAAAAAACACAATATGCAAGAGATGTACATACAGAATTTCCCTGGAGGCAAAAATCTTGCATACACACACATAGACCAACCTACGTTAAGACACTAAAAAGCAATCTTCCCAAACTTCAAAGATTTCCTAAGCCTACAAACACCAATGCTTATCCTCAGCAATCACTAAAGCACTCACCAAAAGCAACACCAAACACTACACATACACCTAACCTTAGTGAAACCACCCCCCCAACAGCAAAGCCTCTAAGGCAAGCCAAAAAATTACCCAGAACTCTTGTCATAGGGGCCTCCATTGTACGATACACAGATGCCTCATTCACCAGACTGAACAAGGAGAAGATAAGGGTTACTTGCGTATCTTGAACCAGGATCCACCAAGTTACACACACATTCAAGTCACTACACCACAGGTACCAGTATGATTCTATCATAGTCCATGTGGGTGTTAATGACCTGAGACATATTTCCCTGGACTATAATAAGAGAGATATTGTAGATCTCTCTGAATATGTATCTCAGGTAGGTATGTGCCTTGAACTGAGCAGCATTCCACCTTCATCAGTGATGATGGCAGAGTATGAATAAAAGATGATCGACTTCAATCATCAGCTTAGTTTCTGGTGTCTTTCCAGTGGGTTCAATATTTGTCAGCATGGGAGGACATGGTTAATAAACCTACAAGCTCTCCTCGCTCTGAAGAATAAACACATTTGTACTGTTACCACGACATGGTTTACATTTGTGGAAAGTACTCTGGCAGTGCAAGGTTTCAGTACCTTCCCGACACCATTAGCTGCACAAATAGGGACAAAAGGTGTTGGAGTCTCAAACTGTATTAGCAACAAGCATACTTCTTCTTCTTTCAGCTTTTCCTGGTTAGGGTTGCCACAGCAGATCACCTGTCCGCTCATGATTAGCAGTGGAGTTTTACATTGTCGAGTTGCCAGCCCGGTGCCCAACCTTCCACAGAAGGCACACACACACACACACACACACACACACTCACACCTAGGGCCAATTTCGAGTGTCCAATCCACCTACAGGATGTCTTTGGGAGGAAACTGGAGCACCTGGAGGAAACCCATGTGACCACAGGGAGGACATGCAGACTCCGCACAGAAGGCACCCCAGCTGAGAATCGAACCGGACAACCTCTTGCTGTGAGGCAGCAACGCTAACCACTGCACCACTGTGGCCGCCCATTAGCAACAAGCATACTACATTTGTTAAAAAGGAAGATGCCATAGAATTTCTCCACATGCAAATCACCACAGACAAAGTTCCATACCATATCCCAGCAAGCTATACGTCACCCTCTACATCCCTAGAATCCCATAACTCATACTTAGACCTACTGGAGACACTCACCATTAAATCAAATACCCTGTTCATTGTAAAATTTAACTACCCTTCTATAGACTGGGAAACATACACTGCCTCAAACTCACAGGCGCAATGATTCCAGGACTTTATTAACATAAGTACCCTTGGCCAGATAGTGCACACACCCACTAGAGGTTCAAACATACTGAACCAGATACTCACCAATATGGGAAAGCACTGCATCTCAGAAGTGTCACAATCTCACTGGTGAGTTCAGACCATAAAGCTGTCTCCTTCAAAATAAAAATCAACTCAGTAACCCCAGCAAACCATGTGAAATATTTCAATGCACACTGCATCCTATTAAGCAATAATTTGTCAAAATGAAGTGTCCCTCCTAACTCCGATTTCACAGCAACATCTGCAGAAGTGTTCACAGAGACCATACACAACCATGTAAGTGGCTGTATAGAGGCTGTTCTACCTACTAGAAGTAAGCTCAAAACAAACTCTAAAAACAAGCCACATTGGTGGAATCTTAACCTTAACAGGGTATATAACAAAAGCAAAAAAAAAAAAGTCATGACTAAAATCATGAAAAGCAACCCTCATAATGATAGGACCTCTTTAATTAAACTATACAGGAAACTAAGTGAACTAATTAAATCCTACAGGACCATTTATGAGGTCAAGATAGCTTCACAGGCAGACAACCACATGGCCTTACACAGCTATGTCTAAAATCTCAAAGGCAGTGCACATTAGTGTGGAAACTAGTGGTCAATGGTGCCACCTTCACTGAACAGAGCAACATAGTGAATTTTCTGTCTGGCAAATTCAGCTAAAACTTCACTCCCCCACTCCCCTTCCCTGCCTCCCCCATGAAATACCTATGAGCATAACTCTCCCAACTATTAGCAGAGAGTAAGTCCTGGTGGCGCTCACTAAGGCCAAAAACACAGCCTCAATGTGCCCTGGCAATATTCCAGAATTCCTTCTAAATAACTTTAAACATGGCCTATCAGGGCTATTTGAGTCACTTTTCATCTATAGCCTCAAAACAGGCTTTGTACCACTAGTTATCCTACTTCAGAAGGGTTGACCTTCAACCAGCCCCAGAAATTACAGTCCTATTAGTCTGACTAATCTAATATGCAAAGCCATAAAACAAATCATCATGGAAGTGATCAGCAAAGACATAGGTATTCTTCAGATACTGGACCCAACCCAGTTTGGCTTTGTCAGGGGAAGGCCATACCTACTAAACTTGTCGGACTTCTTTGAGAAGTTCACCAAAGCAATGGATTGTGGGGGGAAATCGTGCAATGAGGTTGAGATCTCTGGAGCCTGTGGTGCGGTGGGATTGGGATTTCTTTAGATGTAGCATTTCTAACAGAGCTGGGTCAGACATGTCTTTGTAAGTCAAGCAGAGATCACCTCTAAGAAGGCAATATGAGACAGAGAATAGTTGGAGTTTTTTGAGTCTGTCCATATATGACAAGTGTTTAAGGCCTAGAATCCTCTTTGTGAGGTACTTTTGTGGCCTCTCCAGTTGTTGCAGGTTTCTAGTGAGGAACATGCCAAATGGGACATTGTACTCGATGATTGGCCTAATGAAGGAAGAGTAGAGGGAGACAATGACCTCTTTCTTCCTGGATGCAAAACCCTTAGTAATGAGATGTGCCACATAGAAGGACTTTCTGACCACAGTGGCAATGTGGAGGTCGAAAGAGAGGTTGCTGTCAACCTGTGTTCCCAGATCTCTTAAAAGACCTTCTGTGTTCAGTGGACTACCATCGATGTGGTAATTCATGGTAACTGGGTTTTTCCCAAAGAGGATGACGACACATTTTTTGGCATTGAGCTTAAGGCCATGGTTCTGACACCAGTCATTGGTCTCAGTGAGGCCTTTCTGTAGGATGTCAACATCACTTGGGGAGTTAATAATAGCTCCCAACTTGCAATCATCTATGAACTTTGTCAGCCAGAGTCCCTTCATGTTGCCCTGGACTTCAGAGAAGTATATACCAAACAGGAGAGGACCCAGGACTCAGCCCTGCTGTGGGACTCCACTCATGACTGGTTGGCAGTCTGACTTGGAGTCAGATACTTTCACACTGTGGGTTCTATCTGTGAGCCAGTTTGCAACCCACCTAGTGATATAGGGGTTGATGCCTAGGTTACTGAGTTTTTCTATGATTCCTGAATGGAGAATGGTATCAAAGGCCTTGGCCAGATCAAGGTAGGCTGTGTGAACTACCTTGTCTTCATCCACAGCTCCGGTGACTGACTCAAAGAAGTCCACCAAGTTGAGCAGGCATGATCTATCCTTCACAAAACCAAACTGTGTGGGATCCAGATTTTTGAGATTCCCTATATCCTTGTTTATTAGGTCCATGATGATGCATTCCATAGCTTTGCATATCAGACGCATTAGACTAATGGGACAATAGTTCCCAGGGTCTGTAGTTGCTCCTCCTTTGTGGAGAGGGATGACTGTAGCAGTGCACCATTCGGAAGGGATAAAGCCTGAGGCGAGGCTGTGATTGAACAGAGTACACAGGTGAGGTACCAGTTCACTCTGTAGTTTATGTAGAACACACCCAGGGATATTGTCAGGTCCCATAGAAGCTGTATTCTTGGCCTTGGATAGTGCTGTCTTAACCTGTGCAGCAGTAATGCTGGGTGCCTGGCAATCTACTGTTAATGCAATAGGTCCTTTGGGAGGGGAGAGAGGGGTAAAGTTGGCACTGAATCTGTCAGCCAGTATGTTGGCGATATCTGTTGGCTCAGTATAGGAGGTACTATTGTGCAGCAGCTCTGAGCAAATCTAGGTATTGCCATGGAGATTCTTTACCTAACTATAGAAGGCCTTGTGGTTGTCTTTACTATCTGCTGAAATTCTGTTTATATAGCTAGCTTTAGAGGATTTGATGAGGATATCAACTTTTTGTTGAGGCTGATAAGGGAGTTTTTCCAGTCTTGGGTCTTCAACTTATTCCACATCAGTTTCCTCCTTCTGTTGTAGAGTTTGTTTATGGCAGGGGACCGCCAGATTGGCTTCCTATTTTTGGAGGAGAGCATCTTGGTTCTATTGGGTATGGTGAGATCCATGCATTTGTGTACGTGTTTGTAAAGTGCATTGGTGTATGATTTGGCGGTCATGCAACTATTCTCCATTTGCATGGGTGCCATGAATTTAGCCACCTCTGTTTTTAGGAGTCCACAGTAAGCTTTGGAGAGGTTTTTCATGGTGGTTACCTTTGTGTGTGTATGTGTGTGTGTGTGGGGGGGACGATGTGGATTTCCAAGGTGATTAGTTTGTGGTCGGATCTAACTAGGGAGGCGTTGACTATTGGTGTAGAGCAACAGTCGCCCATGTTAGTAATGACCAAGTCAAGGATGTTGCTACCTCTAGTAGGGGTAAGAATGACCTGGTCCAGGGCACTGGAATTAATGAATTCCAGGAAACGTTGGGCAAGTTTATTGGTACATGAGTAGTTTTCCCAATTAGTAAGTAAGTCATTCTATGTCATCCAGCTTATAAGTAAGAGCATGGCATCCAGGTCCAAGGAAATCATAGTGCCATTTTATCCAGCATGTACCTGACTCAGACATATGCAACAGTTAGAATGCCCACAAATTTCCTTACCAGGAGAATCCAGGGTATAAACAGGTTATCCTATATGGATCACCTTTGTCTCCTAGGGGTTACTAAGAGACAATCTATGCATGGCATACAAGCCTTCCTTGGTTCCAGCACTGATGAATATTTTGAGCATTTGAAAAATGAGCAGCATCAGAACCACTAGATCCACTGATTTAAATTTTACGTGTGGCATAAATAGCACATGTTTGTGAGACTGATATATGTCTCAAGGGATTCCCATACTCTGGAACTTGCTTCCCATCCATGAGAAGCAGAATCCATCCCTAACCCTATTTAAGTGAAACATTGACCAATGGATGGGAAATTGGAAATTCACCATGGGTATGGCCCCGTGTCTCTGATAAACAGACACAGACAGTCATGTCCAGACTAACATACTCCACCCCTACATATCCTCTGGAAACATCCTAATGAACATACTCACTCCTAATAAATACCCATGATACATAGGGACACAAATGGGTTGGATTGCACAGCTAGGCTTATAAACACCCTGGTGGTCATTAGCCTTGTCTATACCTGTGAACCTATTAACAAGCAGGACCACAATTCCGTTAGGGTCAGTATGTGACAAAAAAAAAAAAACAAGTGATACAGCAGTATAAAGTGTACAAGTTTTGGTATTAATGCTGTGTTAATAGTACCAGCAATGAAAAAGTATTAATAACAGTAAAATTCAAGAACAGTATAGTAAAACGTTAAACATGAATAAAATAGATGGTATAGATAGCAACGAGTAGTCCATCAAAAGGATACTGTGTCAGATACCGTACAGTACTTATAGCAGAAGAAAGGAACTGATGACAGACAGTATTATGTCAATGTGACCTTAGGCACAGGGGTCACACAATACAGCAATAATTTGTAAGATAGTTTGTAAAACAAGCTTACCTTGGATAGGGAACAACAGGTACAGTTTGATTTAATAAAATTTGATTACTACGGTTAGGCAACAATAAACACACTGAAACAATGCAGCAATAAATACAGAGTACTGGTACTATTACAGCAACAACTAGGTGTTATACATATCTACTGTACACACTACAGCATTAGTACACAACCAAGGGCAACTATAGGCCAAACAGTATCTCTTGTTGTATCCATGCAAGGCTAAGTGAAAAACAGATGCATTTCAGTGTGTGAGAGCTACAGGGTCACAGAAGATTGTAAACTAAAGCAGCAAGCAAACTGCTTACTACTGTGTTGTACTCTCCACTATGATGCTATGTTAATTGTGCGGTAGAAAGCAGACAGCATGTTGGAGTATGAGGCAGCCAGTAAACAAATCATTGATCCTATAACAAAAAGAAGCAACAAGCAAAGTTACAGATCCTGGACAAAAAGTTACAGATACCAGACAAAACACAAAGTAACTACCCATGACAGATGGATGGGGAGTGCAGTTCATGAATAGAGTAGAAAACAGGCCGAGAATGTCTGATGCAGAAAGGCTGACAGTGAGGAAGGTGTGTACTGAATGGAAGGTACTATAACATGGACATCTGGAGGTAGGGCTACAAGGAAGTTTAGAAACAAGCATAACTGAAAGAAATTGAGGAAAGATTCTAGAAGAAGAAAATCAGAGAAGCCAGACTCACAGGAAAATTCCAAAGGTTCTCAAGAAGCTTGCCAAGGAGGACTGGCAAAAAGATATACAGAAGTAGAGGATCTGACAAAAATAAGAATCAGGACAGACTATGATCTCTTAGATCAGGGTTTGCTTGCAGATTGAGGGAGGGACTGAAGAAAATGGAAAGGACTCTAGAAGAATTAAGTGTATAGCACAAAACAGAATCAAGAAACTGCAGGGATAACAGGGAAGAACTAAAGAAATGGGACACAACTCAGGAATGGAGATCCTGTTCAAACAAGGGTACCAGAAAGGCAACATAAAAATGCAAAAGGAAAAATGAATGGTGGGAAAGACCAAGGGGAATCGGACTCAGTTTACTGAGTTCCCTTAAGGCAACACAGCATAGCAGAGCAGACAAGCTCTACAGAAAGATGCAATGACTAGAATCAACATCTAAAAGCTAAGCCCTTTTCTGGTATATTCTACCATGCATATGCAATAGACTATCCAGTGTATAGAAGACAATGATTAAGACATATTTTAATACAGATCATGCAGTTAAAAGGAAAATAAAGAAGGAACTATAAGAGAGGTGTACAAAATGGAAGATTCTTTAGAAAAAAATGTTTAACTAATGTTAACACCAGCTCTAGGGATTAGCCAAGCTGTATTAGTGCAGGTACAATGCAAATATAAACACAAAACAGATAAATGAAAAGAAAGGAAGGGGAAGTGTAGCATATGCATACTGGAGAAATAAATGAAGAAATAGAGAGTTACAAGACAGACAATATGCAAAACAGCAGAGTGGAGTAAGGAGGGCAACACATAGAAGTGGTGGGAAAAATAAAAGAAGAAGAAGGGAAAAACAAAAATGTGCTAAAAAGGAAAGCCTAAAAAGAAAAAAACAATGAAAACATGGCTGTACTAGATAAGGATGGAACAAGATGAAGCAGAAACCACTGGCCAAAGTTTAGGGTAGGACTCTGCATACAGATGGATCATCATCATCAGCAGCAGCAGCCCCATTTTTCCCATTTTTCTACATGGGGTCGGGGAATCTTAACTGTCACCATCTCACTTGACATACTGTATTACAAAAGAGGGAGAAGGAGTCTGAGTATAGGCATCTCCCAAAGAAATGCAGGCTCAGCTCAGAAGGAGAACCTGGAAAATGGAATATGGCCTGTAGAATATGAACAGCGAAAGCATGTGTTTGAAGGAATTGAGTACGTGACAGTCTGCATGAATTAAGATGTACTGTGTACTATGAACTTTGAATAAACTGTGAGTAGTGGAAAATTACTGAAAAACAAGAGTCTGCTTGAAAGCAGGAAATGTGCCTTATATAGAAGTATATCCAATTTTCTTTCTCTGCCCAGAGATATAATGATGTGAACTGCTTTATGCTTATGGGTAAATCATTGATTGGTTAATTGTCTTGTATAACGATCTAATTGGTTCATTTTATATTTTTGTACCATCAGCAATATTCATGGTATATAAGCTAGTGCATTCCTTTGTTCTGGGAGTCTGCCTGGTGCTTTTCCATGAGGCTCCCACATGTGTGTACTGTAGTTAATAAATACCATTGAAAGAGAAAAAGAACTGTATTTGTCTTCATTCTCAAGATAATGTGTAACATAACAATTTGTGCTGTGACTCGGATCTGAATTGAGAACAAGCTGCAGCAGTTAGGAATTGAACGAAATACTGCTAATAAAAGGGCCCATAACAGATTTTTTTGTTTCTGCGGTGTTTCTTTCATTTTTCTGCATCTGTCTGCCTTAAAGATTTGGTATTTTTAACTATGCAGAAATTACATGATTTCTCTCATTCAGCCATTTTAAGGTAAGTGGCATGCATTTCTTTTCTGCAATTGATTGTGCAGTATGAGTGTGGGTTAAAACAAAATGCTGGTGACATAAGTGTGAAAGGAGATACAAGAGTGGGGAAAAACGATGTTTACATAGCGTCTTAGCTAAACCTGTAAAATACAGTATAGCCTCCTGCGTGACAATGGGAGCAAGTGTGGGAACAATAAAAGAGCCAGTAAGAGGTGCACCAGCTGGTTATATGTATTTTCGTGTGTCCCGGGACAGTTGCATGTTTTTAAATCAGTGGATCACCCTTACTAAAAATGATTGTGATCTCGCCTTCCCAGAAAATGGTAGTTTTAATAAAAATATCCTGACAAATTTGCAGGGAAAATTTAGAAAAAAGGGAAGAAAAATACCAGGGTTATGTTGGGCAGCTTTCAGTGACTGGATGTCAGAGGCAAAGGAAAGGGAATAGGATTCGGTAATTAGTAGTCTTAAAGATAATCAGCAAAAATTAAAAGAACAGTTAAAAGAACTACAACATACTGCGAGTAATTTAGATGTAGCAGATGGTAAGCGACTAAAGGAACCACCCTTCAAGGGATTATATCCAGTAAAAGAATTAAGTAAATTACAAATACCTGAATCATCTGAAGATGATAATCCTTGGTTTCCCCCACCTCCCACAGCCCCACCGCAGTATCAGCCCCCACCAGTCCAGGAAAGAGCAGTGAGCTCCACGACAGGGAGCGGTAGCCAGCGAGAAGAGGAGCATGCTAGTACTGGGAGCGGAGATCAGGCAGGGGGAGGTCAGTCTAGTGAATCAGACACTGAGGAACAGGATAATGAAAAGGCATCACACATGATGACTCACAGTAAGATAAAAAAGGAGACAAAGGCACAAATGTTTTTTAAGCCTAGATCTTATAAGCCTAGATCTTAGCAGGAAAAAAAAGGAAGGCTTTACTTACATCGGAAAAAACATTTTGGCCAGTTTCCTGCCATGATAGATGATGGCGACGACTATTATGGCCCTGATAAATTTAATCCTGATTCAGACTCTGAGTCATCAGACAATGGCAGAATGTTCCCCTTGAGAGAAGTTCTGAACCCAGCGCATGCTAGGGATGCAGGACAACCGGCAACTGTAGTGGTACCTAGGACATGGTCAGCAGTTGATTTTCATGCCATTACTAAATCACTCCCACCCATCCATACAAACCCAGCAAAATTCCAGCGTGTATTAGCAGGACATATTTGCTTGCAAAATCCTACCATAGAAGAGGTTAGAGCAGTCCTTCAATACGCCGTCCCAGCTGATTTAATGAAACAAATCTGGGATCATGCTGATGTTCCCACTCCAATACCGAAGTACAATATACAAGGGGAAAATGGGTTTGAGGCAGTCAGGCAATGTATCGTCAATCTTATCACCGTAATAGTCCCGCCTACCTCAAATTGGTCGAAAATTAAATCAGTCATACAAAAAGAAGATGAGCCTGTAGACAAATTTTTAAATCGGCTCACTGAAGCCTTTGAGGCTTATTCTGGGTATCCAGAGCCCACCAAAGGACCGGCACAGAGCGGATTGTCAGCTGCTTTCGTAGATGGGTTATGCCCCAAGGTGAGGGATAAGTTAAAGGAAGTGTGCTTAAACTGGCCTAGTTTAGGATTACATGAGTTAGTCCAACAGGTGCAATACCTATCTGACCACTTAGCTAAAGAAAAGAAGGACTTACAGGAAAAGTTAGTAAAAGCACAAATTCAAATGTGTAATGCTTTTGGCCAGCCACCTGGTCAGTGACGTAGAGGATGAGGATGAGGAAGAGGAAGGGGTGGACGCCAAGGGGCAGGAAATCAAAATAGACAAAATTGGCAGGAAACACAGTTGGCCCCACTCCAGAATTATAGTAATCAGACAGAGTGTTTCAACTGTGGCCATATAGGCCATTGGAGGAATGAATGTCCATATTTAGCTGAACAACCTGCCCCACCCACTGATATGTCACATCAGTGGAATTCTAATTGGACTCCATCCAATCTACAGCAACCACAATGAAGGTTCCCTGAACAGAAACAGCAGCAGTTGTGCCCTTTTATTCCTGTGGATCAGGATGGACCACATGTTATGTTACTAGTTAAAATTAAACCATATCCATTTTTGATTGATACTGGAGCAACTAAATCCATGCTAGCTGGCAAAGCAGCAATGAATGTTCCCCTCTCCGACAAGATAACTAGAGGAGTGGGTGCCTCTGGTATACCTATTGAGTATTCCGAAACTGTTCCAATCCCAGTAACTTTGGGACCTCTACAAGATAATCATGGATTTTTAGTAGGACCCTCAGCACTTTTAAATCTATTAGGGAGAGACTGGCTTTGCAAAATGGGGGCCACCATTTTTTGCACATTTGATGGAGTTTATCTCCAAGTACCTTCAGATCAACAGGATAGTACCTTGGCAGCCTTAGATGAAACTATCACTTTACAGACAATGTGCATCCAGTCAGATCTTGAGAGAAACAGGTGTTTACAATCCCTACCCTCTCACCTGTGGACTACTCATGACAATGATGTGGGATTTTTGACCTCAGCTACTTTTGTAAAAATAACTCCAAAACCAGGAGCAAGGTTGCTGCGAGTGCCACAGTACTCTTTGACAGCCGAGGCTATATCTGGTATTGCCCCTGTTATTTCTTCATTGGAACAGCAAGGGATCATAGTACCCACCACAAGCCCATGTAATACCCCAATATTACCGGTAAAAAAACCTGGCAAACAAGCTTACAGATTTGTGCAGGACTTACGTGAAGTCAACAAAGCTGTTTTGCCTGTTTTCCCAATTGTACCGAACCCAGCTACTATTTTGAGCTGTATCCCACCTACTGCATAATGTTTTACATTCATAGATATTTCATCAGCCTTTTTCTGTATTCCAGTACATCCTGACAGTCAGTATTTGTTTGCATTTACCTACAAAGGTCAGCAGTATACTTGGACTCAATTGCCCCAGAGATATGTAGAGTCCCCAACCTTATTTTCTAGAGAGCTGCATAGACAGCTACAGGATCTGCAACTACCATCACGTTCAGTTCTTGTCCAATATGTGGATGACATTCTTATAGCTTCACCAGACAGTAAATCATGTATGGAGGATTCCCTTTTAGTGCTAAACATTTTAGCTACACGAGGGTTTAAAGTAAATAGATCAAAATTACAATTTTGTCAGGAAAAGGTGCAGTATTTGGAACATATAACTGCAATGGGTTCTCGTTAAATACTCCCAAATCGCATAACTTCTATTCAAAGTGCCACTCTTCCTGTAACCCAGAGGCAGCTTTGAGGATTCCTTGGCCTAGCAGGATACTGCAGACAGTGGGTGCCTAATTTTTTGGATATTTCGGCCCCCCTGTTACGACTTCTAAAAAAGGATGTTATGGAACCTTTACCCTGGATGGCAAAGCATGAAGAGGCTTTTCAGGCTAACAAAACAGCCTTGGTAAATCCTCCTGCCTTAGGGTTGTCAGATTATTCCAAACCTTTTGTTTTCTTTTGCTGTGAGTGAAACAAGACTGCCTTGGGTCTCTTAGCTCAGCAATGCACTGAAGGCTATCGGCCTATTGCTTATTACAGCACTCAGCTAGATCTGGTTGCCTCTGGTTACCCGGCCTGTTTACGGGCTGTGGCAGCTGCCACTGTCTTGGTTGATATGGCAGCCCCACTAACCCTGAGACATAATACTATACTAGCAGTTCCACATGCAGTTCAAGCGTTACTTTTAAAAACAAAAATACAGTATCTTTCAAATGCACACCTTACTAAGTATGAATTAAGTTTAATAAATAATCCTGCCCTACAAGTCATACACTGCCCACCACTGAACCCTGCCTCTTTAATACCAACTTCAGATGAGGGCGAACCACATGATTGTGTGCTTGTAGTTAACTCTGTTCTTTCTCCTAGGTTACATTTATATGACACTCCTTTGCAAAATCCTGACTTAGTTCTTTTTGTTGATGGATCCTGCTTATGAACAAACTCTGGTGAATTCCAAGCTGCTTGGTTGGTTTGTACTCCGACTGAAGTTTTAAGATCAGCACAATTACCCCAAGGCACTTCCGCACAGGCTGCGGAACTAGTGGCATTATCGAATGCATGCAAAATAGCTAAGGACAAGTCTGTTATATACTGACTCCCGTTATGCCTATGGTGTTGTTCATGATTTTGGTATATTGTGGAAGGAAAGAGGGTTTATAACATCTTTCGGGGCACCTGTTAAAAACCATTTCTATATCAATAACTTGCTACAAGACTTATTGCTACCTCCTGAACTTGCTGTTCTTAAATGTGCAGCCCATCAATCCAATGACTCTTTTGAAACTAAGGGCAATAATTTAGCTGACTGGGCTGCTAAACAGGCTGCTCTCTCACAAACTGTTCAGGGACATTTTCTGCAGCCTCTGCAACAAATGGTTACTTTTGATACCACAGTGTTAAAAGCTTTGCAGGATGAAGTACCAGAATCAGAAAGAAAAACATGGCTGGCTCAAGGTTGTTTCAAACGCTCTGATCTCATTTGGCAACATCCCGATGGCAGATTGGTCTGCCCAATGTCCATGTTAAATTCTCTTATTAAAGCATATCATTTGCCAGCCCATGTAAGGGTACAAGCGTTAATAAAATAAATCCAAAAAGATTGGTTTGCCCCAGGACTTTCTGCTTCTGTGCAGCATTTTTTGAGTATGTGCTCCATTTGTTTACAGTATAACATTTCAAAAGGCACTATGGCTCCCGCACAACCACTGTCAAAACCATTGGGACCATTCTGTGCTTTGCAGTGGGATTTTATTGAACTCCTACATTGTACTCATTTCAAATATGTTTTAACTGTTGTTGATGTTTTCTCTGGGTGGTTAGAAGCCTACCCATGTGTTAAGAATGATGCTATTTCAGTTGCTAAGAAACTTTGTTATGAATTGATACCTCGTTTTGGTGTTCCCTTTCAAATATATTCAGACCGTGGAACACATTTTACTGCTCAGTTGATTGATTCATTATGTAAAATGTTAGGCATCACCTTAAAATTTCATTGTCCATATAGACCACAGGCATCAGGTATTATTGAACGCATGAATCAGACACTAAAAACTAGATTGGCTAAAATTACTATGGAAATAGGCCTCACTTGGGTACAGGCCTTACCTCTAGCCCTACTCTCTATGAGAGCACAAGTGCATCCTACTAAGGGACTTTCTCCTCATGAAATCCGCATGGGCCGCCCTATGCACATGCCCATGACACCACCACTGCCTTTCTCTGAGTACGATGCATTTGATCATGATATTCTTGTATATTGCACTTCTCTTGTCTCTTTTTTACAGTTTCATCACCGCTAGGTAGCAGCGGCTCAAGATATCCCTAATCCTTTCCTGTCTTCCGCACTACAACCAGGAGACTGGGTGTACGTCAAGTCTTTCTCTCGAAAAACAGCGCTTCAACCACGTTGGAAGGGACCCTTCCTGGTTCTACTAACGACATCATCAGCAGTGCGACTACAAGGCTTGCCCACCTGGATTCACATATCATACATCAAAAAGGTTGTGCCATCCGAAGATCAACAGCCTTTACCTTTTTCAACTCCAGATTCTCCACCTATTGCTACTCGTACTCGAAGCCATACTGTACCAGCACCTGACAATGCCTAACATCTACCTGTTTGTAAAACCCCAAACTCCTGATACTATGCAAACTCAACCACCATTTCCACAAAAGTACTGGACAGCTATTTTGGTGGTTATTCTTGTTGTTTTGTTATTTTTACTCTGGCCATTTATATTTCCTGCCCCAACTACACTACATGCCAAACGAGCTACATGGCATCCACCTTTCAACACCTACCAAGCTATTAAATATGCTTATGCGTCATGCCTCAATGTCTTGGACTGCTGGATCTGCACTGCTATTCCTACTGTTCATGGGGGATTGATGCTAAATACAGTCCTTTTAGGGGCTAATGAAACCTGGATGAATCTGATTTATGATACATCAAAAGTTACTTTAAAGGACAAAATAGCATTACATTTGTTCGACCGTCGAAATGGAACTGTATGTTTTCAGAAATTTGGTAAAGTTAAGGTAGGATGGAGTTTTTGCAATGTAACAGTTCCCTATAAGTGTAATAATGACTACTCCTACTGTAATACAACCTACAATTCATTTTATAAACTGATGTATAATACATATGAAGAGGTAAGGAACGATTTTGTTTTATACCAACATTTGATAGTGATTGATAAAAAGGTATTTCATTCTGAACAAGGTTATGTACATAGTAATATCACCACTAAGGTAGAAAACTGTTATTTTGTGTGTGGTAGAAAAGCCTATAAATGGCTGCCAGGAAACTGGTCTGGTAGCGGCTTCCTGGGCTACCTAGTCCCAGCTATTCGACATGTATCTGCTTTATCTCAAGGAAAAATTCGGAACGTTTGAGAGGTCAAGAAGCCTACCAATCTGGTAGGTCAAGTTAATGCTTCATGGATCTATCATCATGATTTAGCTCATGCTGCACTAAAGGACTATACCATACAGGTGTACTCTCCAGTTCATCTGGTGGAATCGGGCATCCTGAGGCAATGTCACAACTGCCTCATGTATACAGACAACCCTCTCCTTTTACCTCTAGACACAAACACTTGTGAGAAATGCAAATAAGCAGCCAGACTGGAGGCTAAGCACTCTCAACCCATGACTGTAACAGACAGTCAAGAGGAGAAGAGACACACTAGCATCACACAACCAGTCACACATGGATCTACAAAACAAGCACCGGCAAAACATACACATAAATACACAAAAACATATTCAGAGGCACTAGGTAACAATCTGAAAAAGAAACATGGCCCGCCAAAGCCGACAAGCAAGCAGCCTGCACCTCCAAACACAAGCCAGGAAACACATAATTCACCTCAGCAGTGTGCCTCACGACAGCTCCTAAGGCAAAACACCATACCCAACATGCTAGTAATAGGAAAATCTATAGTAAGGCACACAGATGTTCCACTCAGCAGGCTGAACAAGCAGAAGGTTACTGTCAGCTGCCTGTCGGGTGCTAGGATCCGCCACATAACACAGGCACTTAGGTCACTCTAGAACAAGTACAAGTATGACGCTGTCATTGTACATGTTGGTGTGAATGATCTAAGACGTACCTCCCTGGACTACATGAAAAGAGACATTGAGAATCTCTCTGATCATGTAGCCCAAGCTGGTATGACCCCGACCTTGAGTAGCATACTACCTTCACCTAGAATTATACCACAATACAAAGACAAAATGATCAATTTCAACAACTGGCTAAGCTTCTGGTGTCATTCTAAGGGGATCCAGTGTCTGTCTGCCTGAGATGACATGATAGACAAGCCTCACTGTTTCACCAGAGATGGTTTGCACCTGTCACCCCTAGGCTTTCGAATACTGGCCAAGGCTCTTGCCGTCCCCATAGTGCCTTTTTTAGGGAAGGCTCAAAGGACAAACCAGCCACCATAACCAGCACAGGTAACCAAAAACTAAGGGTAATGCTACTCAGTGCCAGAAGTCTCAACCTCAAAATGCATGCACTCGAGGCACTCCTCAGTATGGAGAAAATTGATGTTTGTGCAGTGACGGAAACCTGGTTCAAGGCTCCAGAGAGCACCCCAGCACTACCAGGTTACAATTCATAACATACCTTCTGGCCTTAGTTACCAGATTGCAGTACAAAGGGCGGCGGTGTATCCATATTCATCAAGGATACCCACATCTCCAGGTTAGTGGCGCAGCATGATGCCCCAGAGATCATCCATGCGCAACTATCAGCAGGCAAAACCACATTTCAAGTCGTAGCCTGTTATAGATCACCCACCATGTCCCAAGATGCTCACTCAGCATTCCTTGAAGCACTGGAAAATATAAAGGTCCTACCCAACACCATAATTGTGGGTGATTTCAACTACCCTGGTATAGAATGGGTGAATTACCAAAGTTCTAACTCCTATGCCCAGCGGTTCATAGAATTTATAAATTCAAATGCCCTTGAACAACTGGTATGTTCTCCCACTAGAGGGGACAACATATTGGATTTAGTCATCACAAATATGGGCGCCCATTGTACCACACCCGTTATCACTCCCTCTCTGGTCAGATCAGACCACAAACTGATAACCCTGGACATCCTCACCCCTCCACCTCCCCCAGTCAAAGAAACCATCGTAAAAAAACTTTCCAAAGCAAACTTCAAACTACTTGCATCAGAAGTGGAAAGCCTCACTATTCCATTGCAGAAGGATAATGATATCCAGGATGCAGAATCCTACACCAAGGCACTTTATGTACATCTTCAGGATTGCATGGACCATGCTATCCCAAATAAAACCAAGACTCCTTCCTCAAGCAAGAAGAAACCAGTCTGGTGGACCCCGGCCATAAGCAAACTATACAATAAAAGGAGGAGACTTATACAAAAAAAAGGCCAAATCTCAAGTAGAAAAATCATCCCTGATCAGCATTAGTAAGAAATTGAGGGCCCTCATCAAGTCAACTAAAGCCAATTTCAAAAAGAAATTTGCCAAGGATGCCAAGGATAACCATAAGGCCTTCTATGGTTACATCAAAAACCTAAATGGCAACGTTCAGGTCTGTTCTGAGCTAGTACAAAATGGAACAAAATACACTGACCCTACCGACATCGCCACCATCTTAGCTGACAGGTTCAGTGCAAACCCCCCCTCCCCCGCTCACCACCTGCAGGGCCTATTACTATTCCAGGGGATTGTGTAACTCCAATTATTACTATTATGTTGGTTAATAAGGCTCTATCTAAAGCTAAAAACACTGCCTCCATGGGATCAGATGGTGTCCCGGGCTGTGTCATACGCGAGCTCCAAAATGAATTAACCCCACATCTGAATACCCTGTTCAGTCTCAGCCTCTCGACAGGATATGTGCCCATAGAATGGTGCACAGCAATGGTGGTTCCGCTGCACAAGGGTGGGCCCACAACCAACCCTGGGAACTACTGATCAATAAGCCTGACCAGTCTGATCTGTAAGGCAATGGAGCAAATCATTATGGAACTCATAAATGGAGAGATTGGGAACCTCCAAACACTTGACCCCACACAGTTCGGCTTTGTCAAGGGCAGATCATGCCTCCTGAACCTGGTGGACTTCTTTGAGACAGTTACTCAGGCTATAGATAAGGGAAAAGATTTACACATGGCTTACCTTGACCTTGCTAAAGCATTTGACACCATTCCCCATTCGGGTATTATTGATAAACTCACCAACCTGGGCATAAACCCTTACATCACAAGATGGATCACAAACTGGCTCTCAGACAGATCCCACAAAGTAAGAATAGCAGGATCTATGTCTGAATCCAGACCAGTAATGAGCGGTGTGCCTCAGGGATTTGTCCTGGGGCCCGTCCTGTTTGGCATATACTACTCAGAAGTACAGGTAAGCATTGAAGGGCTGTGGCTGACCAAGTTTGCGGGACGACTGCAAACTGGGTACTATAATAGAGTCTCCAGCCGACATGGATATCCTCCAGAAGGGCCTTAAAGAGACTGATGTATGGTGTCAAAGCCATGGTCTCAAGCTAAATGCTAAAAAATGCGTAGTAATCCCCTTTGGAAAAAACAGACTACCGGCAAACTACCACATAGGAGGTAACTCCCTGAAATCTGAAGAAGTAATAAGGGATCTAGGGATCCAAGTAGATAGTCAGCTTTCCATTGATAAGCATGTAACTATGTTTCCAAGGTGGTTAGAAAATCCTTCTATGTGACCCATCTGATCACAAAAGGGTTTGCATCAAGATCTAAGGATGTAGTGGTGCCCCTCTACTCTTCCCTCATCAGACCCATTATTGAGTACAATGCACCAATTGGAATGTACCTGGCCAGGCATCTCCAGCAACTGGAGAGACCACAGAGGTACCTCACTAAGAGGATTACTGGCCTCAAACAGTTGCCCTTTGCAGCACGATTGAAAAAGCTAAGGCTTTTCTCTGTTGCATACCGCCTTCTCAGAGGTGATCTCTGTCTAACATACAGAGCCATGTCCAACCCAGAACTGTTGAACATGCTCCATCTTAGCAAAACCAAATCCACTCGAGCTACATGCTCTAGGGATATAAACCTCAGCACAACAATGAATAGAACATGCTGGAGGGATAGATTCCCTTCACAAAGACTTCCCTTGCTATGGAATAAGGTCCCAATCTACATAAGATAGTGCCCCTCACTATCACTCTTCAAGAGGAACCTTGACGAGTGGATGGGTAACAGAATGTTCACACCAGGGATCATACCAACAGCTCTACTAGATAGGGCCAAGGGTACTAGCTGCTAGATCAAGGGCCTAGGGAACTAACCAAAGGGACAGTGAATACCGCACAACATGGCTGGGCTAATAATATATGCCTTCGGGCAGATAGCCCAGTACCTACCTATGAACTTATGAACCTACATGGACTTGGGTGATGATGTCATATCATGGGCTGGTATAATTCCAGCATATGGAGCAGTGAAATCAATTTGGGAACTGAGAAAGCTATCCAAATTACTTGAAATATTAAGCAATGCTACATTTTCTGCCTTAGAACTAGTGACTGATGAAATGACTGCTATGCGAGCTGTAGTCCTCCAAAATTGTATGGCTCTTGATTTCACCCTAGCGGTGAAAGGGGGAACTTGTGCTTTAATCCAGGAGGAGTGCTGTACTTCTATTCCCAACAATTAGCATGAAATTGAAAGCCATCTTGAACTGATTCAAAGAATTTCCGAACTCTCTGAGGCCAAAGAGGCCGATAGTTCAACATGGGCATGGTTAACCAACCTGTTCTCAGGTTGGGGAGGTGGACTGTTGAAGTTGATTTTATTAATTGCAGTATTAGCAATTGTTGCTTTTCTTGTCATATTTTTAATCAAAGCACTGATCTTGAAATCGATGTCTTCAAAAACTGTGAAAAGGGTGCCTAAGTTTTATATGCCTGCAACTATGAATGTAGACAGTGACATGACAATGTTTACCAATGATGAAGAGACCAGTAACATGGTAATGTTAGATTTGGGACAAATGTATGATAAGTTAAGTGGTGATGCTTACACAGCATCAAATGGGGGATTGTAGAATATGAACAGCCAAAGCATGTGTTTGAAGGAATTGAGTACGTGACAGTCTGCATGTATTAAGATGTACTATGAACTTTGAATGAACTGTGAGTAGTGGAAAATTACTGAAAAATAAGACTCTGCTTGAAAGCCGGAAATGTGCCTTATATAGAAGTATATCCGATTTTCTTTCTCTGCCCAGAGATATAATGATGTGAACTGCTTTATGCTTACGGGTAAATCATCGATTGGTTAATTGTCTTGTATAACGATCTAATTGGTTCATTTTATATTTTTGTACCGTCAGCAATATTCACAGTATATAAGCTAGTGCATTCCTTTGTTCTGGGAGTCTCACTTGTGCTTTTCCATGAGGCTCCCACACGTGTGTACTATAGTTAATAAATGCCACTGAAAGAGAGAAAGAACTGTATTTGTCTTCATTCTCAAGGTAATGTGTAACATAACAGGCCAAAATAAATGGACTTGGGGAAGGGCTGGGGAACAGAAGGAAAGGAGAAAAGAATGATGATAACAGGATCAGCATAGTAACATGGAAAACTGGGGTAGTCATCCAATCTTGTTAAGAAGAAAAGAATGTGTTCAAAGATATGCAAGATTAAGCTGGACAAAATCTTACTCCAGGTAAGGAAACAAAAAATCCTGGGCATGGAAAACCTAAAATGGGAATGGGATCTGAACTGCCAGGAGAATGAAAAGAAGGGTTACAGGTAGTGGCAGAGAAGATGTGGAAAAAATAAAGAAAAATATTGCATACTATGACAGGAACCAAAAAAAGAGAAAAAGAAGGACTATACAGATCCTTTATGTACCTAGTAAAGAAGAAGAGAACTTTTGCAGCTTCTTAGAATCCAGGAAGCCGGCAAGGAGATGTGGAATAAAAATTATATGGAGTAATCTTAACAGAACAACAGACTCGCAGAAAAACAAGCTATTTGCAAGGTGGGAATGTAACCTAAAATGAAGACAGATATAGGAATGAACACTGAAAATGGAGATGGGAGGACATCTTTAGGAACATCCCTCCAGAAATAAGAGAATACACATCTAACGGGAACTACTTTGTACAGACCATCAGGTAAGGCAAGATAGAGTATTAGGAAAAGGAGACAGTGCAGATGCTAGAAAGTGTGGGCATACAAGTGAGGTGCGTTTTAGACCATGCAGCCATGACAATGAAGGTAACCCTGGATGAGGGAAGACAGGCAAGCAAAGGGTGGTGGTGTGCAAACTATAGATATAAGGAACATGACAAGGGAGAAAAGATGTAGAATATAGTAGAAGAAGAAATAACAGAAAATAAAATTGCTATGAAAGTTGACAAAAACTAATGGGACAGGGTGAAGGCAGCAATTTTATTTATTCACATGTATTTATTTTTATTTATTCATTTGTTAACTAGGTAAACACACTGGACACAACTATTCTGTTTTAGTGGTGAATTGGAAGCAATGTCTGGTTAAATGACTTTCTCAGAGTCAC
Organism: Protopterus annectens; assembly: GCF_019279795.1. Classification (NCBI taxonomy): domain Eukaryota; kingdom Metazoa; phylum Chordata; order Ceratodontiformes; family Protopteridae; genus Protopterus; species Protopterus annectens. The sequence goes on along the minus strand of NC_056742.1, from coordinate 174,480,093 downwards.
ACAGAAGGAATATGGAGATGGAAAAATAAATTCCTGTACTCTTGACTTCAACAAAGATTGAGAAGGTCACACAGAAAAACTAATCAGTAAAAACTAAATGAAAACTCCAACCAAGCTAGAACGTACACTTTGTGACGTCTCAAACTTCTTGTATCAGAGGCATATGGGATATATGCAAATGACCCTTATGAACATCAGGTGTTTCAGCTATATGGCGATTCTGAATGCCCTTGACCTAATTTCTCTTTAAGTTATTTCAATGGATAATTTCAGGCCAATACAGCCAAACCCTACTAGTTGTAGATATTAATATTTTGGCTTTGTTATGACCTCATCAGCACAGCACAAGCAGAGCGTTTGACTAAGCATAAGAAACACAGGGCTGTTATACCCAGCCGATGTCCATTACCATTAGGGTTACTGTAAAATATCCCAACTAACAAACTAAAACAAAGAATGAGAAGGTCACACATCACTCAGTAGAAGTTCTAGCTTAGCTGGAGTTTTCATTTAGTTTTTACTGTTTGTTTTTTCTGTGTGACCTTGTCAGTCTTTGTTTTAGTTTGTTAGTTGGGATATTTTGCAGTCACCTGATGTTCACATTTGCATATATCCCATGTGCCTCTGATACAAGAGGTTTGAGAGGTCACTGAGTGGAAGTTCTAGCTTGGCTGGAGTTTTCATTTAGTTTGTACTCTTGACCTCAGGAAACAGTTCATTACCACTACAGACCCTTAGCCTTTTATGCTAACTGCCAGCAATTAGGTATAAATAATGAGAATAGAATGAGAACAGAAGGAAAGAAGAAGAAGAAGAAAACACCATGGAGTAGTGCCTGACAAAATCTAGAAGATATGGATGAGTAACAACTTTAAGGAGAAACTAATGCTGAAAAAAGCAGTAGTAGCATCTGAATTAGAGACCGAAATCTTTATGGCTAAGTGGGCTGAGATGCTAAAGAAAGATTAATGTTGGATGATGAGTAGAAAACAGGGAGATAGCTAGTAAAAATATACAAACACAAACAAAAAGACTGAGAGATACAAAAACTGAAAGGATGTATGGGCAAATGGCAGAAGATGACAGGTAAGTCAAAGAGATGTGCAGAAGAGTACAAAAAACTATTAAGTCAGCTGGAAAGGAAAGGAGAAAGGTGACTGAGAAAGGAAAAAGTTATGAAATATAGCAGGGAAGCAAAAAATTATAAATGTAAACATCACTAATTGGGGGGGGGGGGCATGAAAAGAGCAATTTACCAGATTAAAGAAAGAAAAAAGTTGAGGTCCAGATGGCTACTGACTGGAATTCTACAAAACTTGGGAATATTTGATAGGTACTATGTGATAAACTTAAAATAATAGCACTACAGAGTTAGTATCAAAGTCCATGAGAAAAACAAGGGTGTTCTTGATCCTGAAAGATGGAGGAGACACAGCAAAGGCAGAAAAATACAGGCCAGTCTCACTAACAAATGCAAATATAAAAATTCTGTCTGAATGAGGGTGCTAGATGACATAATGCCACACATTATTCAGGAAGAATAAAACAGAATTAAGAGACAGACAAGTGTAGTATAAAGAATTTAAATTCATTAATACAGTTTCATTACTTTTGTATAAATGTAAATTTGCCTATGTCACAAATGATAATTCAATAAAGGTTTTAAAAAAAGACTGGTGTAGACAGAGTTCATGCAAGGACAGGAAAGGAAAGAGTAGGGAAGGCGCAGTAGGTCTTTGTGACCTGCAAAAAGGTTTTGACACTTTAGTATGGGACTTCCTGTAGGAGACTGTACGTAGGTAATGAATAGGGGACAGATTAATAAAATAAGCTAGGGCAATCTTCCACCAGTCAAACACAGAAATTATGCTAAATAGAAAAGTATCTGCTTTGGTGAAACTCAACAAATGAGGTTGGAGGGTGGCTTAATGGTTAAGGTGCTTACCTCATAGGCACAAGGTACAAGGTTTGATACTCACCTTTGAGAGATACATGGCTAGGCCTATAAAGGTTCCAGAGGTCATTTGTCCAGTATACATCTCTGAACCTATGAATAAGACAGAGATGCCTGTTTTCCATAAGCTATTCACTCTTATGATCAAGGCAGTAGCAACTGAGATAAGGAAACAGCTCTCCACACCAAAAGTGGAATGATATATAAACTCCCAGTTCTTAACTGTACGCTGTCATCTGAGAATATCAGAAGTATCCTGAATATTTGGGGCGTGGCCAAGGATGAACACAGGATAGCAGCAGATTTCTTCAGCTCCACCAATTTCATTACATTGACAGGAATTAATTACTTAAAAAAATAATTCTTGAAGTAATTTTCTTTCTAAATATGTTTGTTTTATATAGTTCTTGAACTATATCTAAAAAAGAAAGGAAATCTTAATAATATTCCTGTCAGAAATTACTTTGGAAATTTTCCTGTCAGTTTATCAGTCTGAAATGAGTTCCAGTAAGACAAATTCTCAAGACTCCAGCATCAAGAAAGAACTTCAGTCTCTGATAATTATAGTCCAGCAACTTACTGCTAAGATGGATAAAATGGATACTAAAATAGACACTTTCATAGAAAAACTACAAAACAAATAGACTTGTTACATATGGACCTGCAACAACAGAAGATCCAGATGACAGGCATAGAAGAAGCTGTGAATGACATGGAAAATAAAATACAAGAAGAGGGAATCAACATTGAGTTTCTGCTGAAACAAAATACACATTTACAAACAAAGCTGGATGACCTGGAAAATAGATCTAGGCGCAATAACATTAGGATTTTTGGACTGCCAGAAAATATTGAAGGTAACAATATTACTTCTTTTTTAACAACATGGCTCCCTAAAACTTTAGATTTACCAGAAGCATTCTCTTTTGGTATCGAAAGAGCACATAGATCTATAGCTAATACTAACTCTAACAAAAACTATCCTAGATCAGTTATAGTTAGATTTCTATCATCTTTTGATAAAGAGATGGTTCTTAAATCTGCTTGGGCTAAAGCTCCTGTTAAGTTTAATGAGACAGCTGTGCGTTTTGACAATGACTATTCTTCTGTGGTAATTGCTAAAAGAAAAGTTTTTCTGCCACTAATAAGGGAGCTTAAAAAGCACAGTTTAAAACATACCTTCTGTTTCCTGCCAAGCTTAAAATCTTCCTTCCTGATGGTCCTAAGGTCTTCGATGATTTAGACTCTGCTTTACTGTTTGTCAAAGAAAAAAGGATTTTGGATAAAATAGAAGAAATGGAATGGGCTAGTTCTTCATTAAAGAGATTGGCAACTGAAGCTTCCTGGAAGACTTCAGAGAAGAAGAAGAGACTAAAAACAAATGATTTGTTATATGTTTTATTCTCTCTCATCATTTTAGTTCATTATTAATCTTTTGAATATAGTTCCTGCATTTCCAGAAAGCCACAAATATTTTGGAAAAGATTTAATCAAAGTTATTCTCTATGTGCAAAGAAATGTTTTGTTTCATAACCAGTCAAAATGCCTGAGGATTTAATGGCAGGCTGTGACTCGATTTGTTTCTCTTTCTGAAAAAGTAAGGTTAGTAATTTGATACATTTTTTATCTTTACCTTTTTTTTCCTTCTTCTTTTATTATTTTCTTTGTTTAAACAATGACATTTTATTTAGATTATGTAGTGGGTAAAGGGTGGGGAGGGCAGGAGAGAACAGTAATGAAAATATCATTAATAGAATAATAACATATTTATTTCTTGTAAAAGTTTATAAGTTCTTCAAATGCTATTTCTAATTATACTTTCTTGATTATACTGCTTATGCTTGTTTGTAAATAATCTGTCATGCTTTAACTAATAATAATCAGAACTAAATAAGAGTAAATAATATGTTTTATTTTTAACTCTATTAATATAAACAGTAAGTAACATTCCATTGTATATACTTCTTACAGCTTTCTCTTACATTTTTATTTCTGCCTCACTCCCTTTTATTTTCTACTCTCTTTTTCTTTTCTTTATTAATATATAGAAATGCTTTTGACTGTGTGGGCACAGTGAATAATAGGATTTGTATGAAAATTGAGTTGGGAGAAGAATGCTGAGTTTTATTGCTTATTGGTAATTTTGAGTTTAATTTCACTTGCATAGAGGCTGTGATGATCTGTGGAATACATTGTGGAGGTTCTGTCATGTTTAGATGCATTTACACTGCTAAATGAATTTTTGTCACTAGTTTTTAATAGATTTCCCACCAAAATGTTAAGAGAGACAATCTGGGATGTGGGCTGTCTCATGCACAGTGTCCTAGAGTTACCTCAGAATCTTCAAATCACAGAATTCTCACAGAGAAACTGAAAGCAGTTAGTATAAACATTGACAAGGTTATCACACTGACACACCACAGATTCAGGAAAAATACTCTGTTCATAAAATATGTCAGTTATAATGAGTTTAAATGATGTCGTTTCTTGTAGTAAGTAAATGTCTTATTTTAGAAGGCATAAAAAATGAAACATTTATTTAAATGTTTTTGAAAATCTACTTAACAGCAGCATAATAATCTGTGTTAAAAATTTGTGTTCCAAACATATACTTTACTATAACTCATTTAATTCATCTGATTGACAAGCATAAATAATCGTATAACTCTATTCTGGAAGAAATGTCATGTGATATATTTTAAAGCAGTAGGTTAGCATGATTGTAAAATCTGGTTACCAATATGTGTTTGCTGTGCATTATTTTGTATAAAGCAGACAGATTTATTCTAGGCACAGCAAGTAGGATAGTGCTTTACAAAGACACAACTCAGTGAGATCAGATATATATATATATATATGTGTGTGTGTGTGTGTGTGTGTGTGTGTGTGTGTGTGTGTGTGTGTATGTATGTGTGTGTGTGTGAGTGTGATGGCTTTTTTTTCTGAGAATCTGCATAACTATCCAATATGATTTATAATAATTTCTATGAATACAATATTTTACTCTATTGACAAAATGAATGTTTGCCACAAGTTTTAATAAGTTTCCCGCCAAAATGTTAAGGGAGACAATCTGGGATGTGGGCTGTCTCATGCACAGTGTCCATGAGTTTCCTCAGAAGCTTCACTCACAGAATTTTCACAGAGAAACTGAAAGCAGTTAGTATAAACATTGACAAGGTTATCACACTGACACACCACAGATTCAGGAAAAATACTCTATTCATAAAATATGTCAGTTATGATGAGTTTAAATGATGTAGTTTCTTGTAGCAAGTAAATATCTTATTTTAGAAGGCATAGAAAATGAAACATTTATTTAAATGTTTTTGAAAATCTACTTAACAGTAGCATAATAATCTGTGTTAAAAACTTGTGTCCCAAAACATATACTTTACTATAACTCATTTAATTCATCTGATTGACAAGCATAAATAATCTTATAACTCTATTCTGGAAGAAATGTCATGTGATATATTTTAAAGCAGTAGGTTAGCATGATTGTAAAATCTGGTTACTAATATGTGTTTGCTGTGCATTATTTTGTATAAAGCAGACAGATTTATTCTAGGGACAGCAAGTAGGATAGTGCTCTACAAAGACACAACTCAGTGAGATCAGATATATATATATATATATATATATATATATATATGTGTATGTGTGTGTGTGTGTGTGTGTGTGTGTGTGTGTGTATGTATATATGTGTATGTGTATATGTATGTGTGTGTGTGTGTGTGTGTGTGTGTGTGTGTGTGTGTGTGTGTGTGTGTGTGTGTGTGTGGGTGTGTGTGTGTGTGTATATGTGTGTGTGTATATGTATGTGTGTGTGTCTGTGTTTATGTGTGATGGCTTTTTTTTTTTTTAGGTAATAACGCAGGTGTTTCTGAGAATCTGCATAACTATGCAATATGATTTATAATAATTTTATGAATACAATATTTTACTCTATTGACAATAATGAGTTTAAGTAAATGCTCATATACAAACAATTCAAGATTTTTTGGAAGCTGTTGATAGAATTCACATGACAGAAAATAGATGCATCTTAATGCATGTAATGTCTGAATCATATTAGCCAAAATTTTTGATTTAAATGAATGTTAGAACATAATTTTCTCTCCTCTTGATTTCTAACATTAAGATTATTTGAATGCTATTAGAATACAAGTGTTATATATTACATAGATCTATATAATAGTATGAACAGTTTTTAAAAAAAAAAAAAAAAAAAAAGTTTATTTTAGTTTATATGATGCTGTTTTACCAAATGTGTAGTTTTGTCTTGATAGATAATTGAATTGAAAACTGTTAACCTCAGTTAAATTAACTAGTATTAAATTGATAAGGTGGTAGCTGAGGTACTGCTGCTTAGGGTAGGGGTTAACTTGAGTAGTAAATACTACTTAAGTTGGAGTTTTCAACTCCAGGCGGGATGCAAGGTTTAATCCTTACATTATTTTCACTTGTTCATTGTTATATGTATATAGTTTTGACATCCACAATATATTTTGTACACTCATTGTCACTACAAACAAAATTGAATCCTATACAAAATCCCATAAGAGATTTAATAAATACAGCTATATTTAAAGGTACACCTAAAAGAGGAGATGTAACATTATTTATCTTGTTATTTGTTATTTCGATCATAAGATTCTTGAGTTTTAAAAATGCCAAATGACATCTTTAAAAGGAATTTCTTTAAACATTAATGGATTGAATAATCCATGTAAAAGGGCAAGCCTAATAAGATACATTAATCTACACAAGGCCAATCTAGTCTTCCTGCAAGAAAACCCATCTCTGAAAAAGATATTGATAAACTAGCCACTAATAAGTATACAGTATTGGTTAGTTCAGAGCACACTCAGAAAAAGAGGAGTGGCTATTTTATGGAATAAAAGTATGCCCATTCCTAAAACCATTAAGTCTTATCAGGATGACAAAGGAATGTTTTGTATGGTTACAATACAAATTAATGGGAAGACTTACACTTTAATTAATGTATATTGATACCTGGAATTGGTATTAATACAGTGAAACATCATATTGATAAGATCATATCATTCTCTATAGGGGATATTATTTTAGCTGGTGATTTTAATTGTATACTACATGAAAGTGATACTACCACTATAAAGAAAAGAAGAATTACATCTAATGCAAAACATTTAAAATGATTTTGCTAATTCTTATCATTTGAATGATATTAATAATCAGATAGAGTCAAAATCATTACCATACACCTTTTTTCTAACAGATACAAAACTTATTCAAAAATAGATAGGGTCTTTATTTCTAACCAGATGGTAACAGATTTAATTAATTCCAAAATCATTTCATGTCCTATATCTGATCATAACTCAATTGTTTTGAATTCATGATAAAAAATACTCATAATGTTCAGATCAAAAGGATACCAGCATACTTAACTCAGCTAAAAGACTATAAAGAATATATACTTTCAGAAGTACAACATTTTCTAGACATAAATAATACTCCTGAAGTCTCCATTGTCTATGTTTGGGATGCCTTAAAATCATATCTATATGGACAAAGTATCAGATGGTATAATAATAAAAGGAAATCTTGGGATAAGGAATTGTTAGATATTCAAAGTAAACTAGACTCTTATAAAACATAATAATAAAGAAAATATTATGGACAAGAAAGTTATTGAAGAAATAAACAAACTAAATGAGAAATACAAAGAAATTTTAACTCATAAAGTTAAAATAACTTTAGAGAAATACAAGTTTTGTCTTATTCAATAAGCCCCAAATACTTACATAGACTTAAAAATAAAACAAAAAGATTGAATAAAACAAACCATATCAAAGAAATCTTTCTCTAAGGAAAAGAAGAATGTTTCTAGTATACCAGAAATACTGGATGAATTTAGAAATCACTTTCACAAGATTAACCATAAATAACATTAACATGGAACCTAAAGATAAAATAAAGGAGTTTATAACCACAAACATGAATAAAAAGCTTAATAAACAACAGATTAAACTATTGGACAAGAGTATTTCATATACAGAAGTTATTACACAAATAAATAAGCTTAAATCAAACAAAGTTAATCGGGTAATGATGGTATTATACCAGAGATATATATAATCCTTTCTAAACTACATATTCATTAATACATAAGGTTTTTATTTTGGCCCAAACTGAGTTAATAACCCCCATCTTGGCAATATACATTTATTTCACCAATTTTAAAACTTAATAAAGATCCAACTAGATGTTCTTCACATCGACCCATCTCATTACTTAATGTTGATTATAAAATGTTTATGAGTATTTTGCTGATAGATTGAAGACAATTATCCCGCATTATAGACATAGATCAGACGGCTTCATTGTAAATAGAAATACTTTTGATAATATAAGAAGAACTTTAACATTAATTGATTTTGCAAATAGGAAAAGAAAGATTTAACACTTATTAGTCTTGATATAGGTTCAGCATTTGATTCAGTAAGTTGGGACTATCTGTTTACCTTACTGAAATGCACAAATTTCTGATGCATTTGTAAATTTAATTGAGCATTTATACAAAGGAACGCTATGGCTTATATTAAGGTAGGAACATATGTTTCACAAAAATACCCATTCTTAAAGGTTGCACAAAGCAAGGATGTCCACTTTCTCCACTATTATTCACTTTAGTAATGGAGCCTTGGGCTAATTTGATTAGAAACAGTACTGACATAGAGGGTTTTGAAATAGAAGAAAATACAACATCAAAATCAAAATTCAACTTTTGCAGATGATGTTCTAATTACATCAGCAGGATCTTAATTCTTCTATGCAGTCTTTATTTGATAAATGATGAATTTTAAAAGTATTTCTGGTTTAATATTCAATGAAGAAAACTAAAATACTACCTATATATACACCTAAAAATACTCTATTAGTGATTTTACTAAATATGTACCCAACTCAGGTCAGATAACTTATTTAGGTATAATACTATCTAAAGATATTAAATCTATTATATATAATAACTATAATACCTGTTTTCTTAATATACAAAATCTTTTAATACCTGGAATAATATGTTTTTTACTATGGAGGAGAGACTTACAATTATTAAAATGATAATATTCACCAAGATTTTATACTTAATACAATCAATAATACTTTCTACCTACAAAAAATAACTATCAAGAAAACTGAATACACTAATGTTAAATTTCTTATGGGCACCTAATAGACCTAGGATTGCATTAAAGAAACATACTAATAGCTGGCCTCAAGGTATTTTTCCAGACTTTAATTTATATATTATCTCTTCTATTATAAAAGTTATTACTTTATTAATAGATCGGTCATATGTCGCAAAATGGAAAGATTATTGGGAGATAATTAGTATGCACTTCATGAAAATCTCTTAGAGACGGAAATCTTTACATGGCTAAGTGGGCTGAGATGCTAAAGAAAGATTAATGTTTGGATGATGAGGTAGAAAACAGGGAGATAGCTAGTAAAAATATACAAAACACAAACAAAAAGACTGAGAGAGATACAAAAACTGAAAGAGAAAGGATGTATGGGCAAATGTGGCAGAAGATGACAGGTAAGTTACAAAGAGATGTACGAGAAAGAGTACAAAAAACTATTAAGTCAGCTGGAAAGGAAAGGAGAAAGGTGATGGAGTTGGACTGAGAAAGGAAAAAGTTATGAAATATAGCAGGGAAGCAAAAAATTATAAATGTGAACATCACTAATTGGGGGGGGGGGCATGAAGAGAGCAATTTACCAAATGAAAGAAAGAAAAAAGTTGAGGTCCAGATGGCTACTGACTGGAATTCTACAAAACTTGGGAATATTTGATAGGTACTATGTGATAAACTTAAAATAATAGCACTACAGAGTTAGTATCAAAGTCCATGAGAAGAACAAGGGTGTTCTTGATCCTGAAAGATGGAGGAGACACAGCAAAGGCAGAAAAATACAGGCCAGTCTCACTAACAAATGCAAATATAAAAATTCTGTCTGAATGAGGGTGCTAGATGACATAATGCCACACATTATTCAGAGGGGAAGAACAAAAACAGAATTAAAGAGAGACAGACAGTGTAGTATAAAGAATTTTAAATTCATTAATACAGTTTTCATTGCACTTTTGTATAAATGTAAATTTGCCTATGTCACAAATGATAATTCAATAAGAGGTTTTAAAAAAAAAGACTGAGTGTAGAGCAGAGTTCATGCAAGGACAGGAGAAAGAGGAAGAAGTAGGGAAGGCAGTAGGTCTTTGCTTGACCTGCAAAAGGTTTTGACACTTTAGTATGGGACTTCCTGTAGGAGATCTGTAATGAGGGTAAATGAATTAGGGACAGATTAATAAAATAAAGCTAGGGCAATCTTCCACCAGTCAAAACACAGAAATTATGCTAAAATACAGAAAAGTATCTGCTTTGGTGAAACTCTCAACAAATGAGGGGTTGGAGGGTGGCTTAATGGTTAAAGGTGCTTAACACCTCATAGGCACAAAGGCCGCAAGGTTTGATACTCACCTTTGAGAGATACATGGCTAGGCCTATAAAGGTTCCAGAGGTCATTTGTCCAGTATACATCTCTGAACCTATGAATAAGACAGAGATGCCTGTTTTCCATAAGCTATTCACTCTTATGATCACAAGCAGTAACTTAACTGAGATAAGGAAACAGCTCTCCACACCAAAAGTGGAATGATATATAAACTCCCAGTTCTTAACTGTACGCTGTCATCTGAGAATATCAGAAGTATCCTGAATATGGCAAATCTTTGAGGGTTGAAATGCAATAGGAAGTAAACTTTCATTGTTAGAGCAGGCAAAGGGAATAGAAAATGAGGTGAGGAAAATATAGGAAATGGAATACCCCAGAAGAAGGCAACAAAAATAATCAAAACAAAAGGGAGAGGCAAAAGAATTAAAGGAAAATGGAATGATGACCCAGCTATTAAATCAAAGCAGACATTGATCAAGACAAAAAGAAGGGTGGAGAAGGAAGAGTAAGAGAAGGAAAGGAAAGCAGCAGAGACTGCATTAGTGTACATGAAACAGCTAACCTCTTGTGACATCATGTGCACCATACATGAGATGGGTCTGAAAGGAGAGATGAAAAGTCAGCAAGGAAAGGAGAGGAGTAATGCTGAAATTGAATGAATCCTCAAGTCTTGGTGAGTACTTTCATGAAGTGGACCCTGTTTTTTCACAAAATCTCACCAAGATGATACTGATATATATATATATATATATATATATATATATATATATATATATATATATATATATACTGTATTTATATAGCATATATCATGTACAGAAGTAGATAAAAATTTAAAAAAGATAGCTGGGTGCACAAGACCCAGGATAAAAAAAGTGTCCAATCCTGGTAGGCGCACTGGTGCCAGGACTGGAAAAAATGACAGTGTAAAATCCTCAAAATACTGAAACATTCCTACAGTGGGGCCAGGCCAGGCACAGGGGGAGGATGGCCTCCTTGTTGCAGAAGGAAGAAGCAGGTGACAAAAATCACAAAAACTGAGAGGCGGTATTTGAATAGACCAGGATCTATCATGCACTATTGCAAAAAACAAACAAAAAATCTCAGCACAGGTGGAAAAACTTAGAAGATACGCAGAAAAATATAAAGGAAAAGTACAAAATAAGCAATTTACTGATGACCCAAAAAAGTTTTATACAGAATTGGGAAACAAGGAAAAAGAAATTGAAAGACCTCCAAAAAAAGAAGAAATATATACATTTTGGAGAAGTATCTATGAAGATCCTGTGGAACATAACAAAGATGCTAAATGGATAGAAGAAGTAAAAGAAAGACTAAGAAGTTTAAGGTACAGGATATGAAATGGGATGAAGTAACAGCCAGAGAGATTGAAGCAAAGTTAAGAAAAGCCTCTAATTGGAAAACCCCAGGCCCAGATATAGTATCTAACTTTTGGCAAAAAGTATTAACATCTTTGCACAAAGATTTAGCCATGAGTAAGAACTATTTATATTCGCACCCTGAAAAGACACCAATGTGACTAATGGGAATACGAATGCTCCTACATAAGAGTAAACCTGCAAGCTACCCTAAAAATTATAGGCCAATAACTTGCCTTCCAACAACATATAAACTATACACGGGAATTGATGCCGACAGAGTTTAAAGTCATTTAGAAGAAAACTTAATTATGAAAGTAAAACAAAAGGATAATAAAGAAGTCATATGGAACAAAGGATCATTTGTTGTTAAATAAAGTCATAGTGGGAACTGTAAAAGGGGAAGAATCTAAGCATGGCATGGATTGACTACAAAAAAGCATTTGACAGTATACCACATTCATGGATAAAAGAGTGCTTAAAATGTATAAGATGCACCCTACACTGATCGACTACATTGGAGTGACCATGAAACAGTGGCAGGCCACTCTGCAATTAAACCATGATAAAGGACAAATTAATATCCCAGGGATAAAAATTCAAATGGGGATATTCCAGGGTGACTCTCTGTCACAGCTGCTATTCTGCCTTGCAGCCATTAAGCTGTCTACTTAATAACTTAGGCCATGGCTATAATTTGGCTTCTAGAAAACAACAAAGTGTAAAGACTTTTCATCTTCTCTTTGTTGATGATTTGAAACTGTATAGCTCACCAGATGAGGAACTGAAAGCATAACTGCAAGTTGTCAAAACTTTTTCAGATGATATAAGAATGTCATTTGGTCTTGATAAATGTGCAAAAGCAACATTTAAAGCAGGAAAACTGCAGCACCAGGAAAATATCAGTTTGGGACAAGAATGTGATGTAAAAGAACTTGAGCAAGAAGTGTATAAATATTTGGAAACTGATGAAGAATCAGCAATAAAACATGAAAAAATGCGAATAAAACTTAGTAAGGAATACTTTAGAAGACTTAAATTAACCTATGAACCTATGAACCTATGAAAACACCATTGACATCTAGGAACAAAATCCAAGCTATAAACCAATTTGCTCTTCCTGTCCTAACTTACAGCTTTGAAGTGATTGACTGGCCACAAAATGTTTTGGATAGATTAGATAGGAAAACAAAAAAGATGCTTCATGCTCACCAAATGATTTATAAAGATCAATGCATACCAAGATTATATATTGCCCGTTCCGAAGGAGGGATGGGCCTCCTTGAAATTGATTACATGTATAGATCTGCAATTGTGGGACTCCACACATATCCGCAGACCTCACAAGCCACAAATACAGTGAAAGTTTTGAAACATGAGGAGAATAAATCTAAGATGACTTCTCCACTTCATTTCGCAGAAGCATATTGGTGTCAAGCAGGAATGGAAATCATACAGGTAAACAAGAAAAAACAAACCAAAATATTTAAGAAATCAAAAAGAAAATGACAAGGACAATGCATGTACAAAAAAGAACTTTTAATACTATACTTGTTAGTGCTTTTGTAGAGTATAATACCCCTACTTTGTCAGACACGTAAAAAGCAATAGAAAAAAAGCATTATATAAACAGTCACATGATTTGGTCAGCTGACTTCACATAAAATTCAAAATGAATGTCAGTTTAAAAATAATGTGAATTTCAAAAACACTTGAATTTCAAAATACTTTCAAGCAGTGGAAATGTTACTTAAAACAAAATATGACAAAATATAGCATAACCATTCTAGCCCTATGGGGAATTTAAATGTGTATTATATATATGTTATGCAATATTATAAATATTGTTGTTCACTAGGAGGGAAATAAAACAGGGTACCTAGCTTGTATTTTAAAGATTATCTCATTAGGCTCTTCAACTTTAAAATGCAAGCAATGGAACTAGCCTCATTCATGCCTGGTTGTCTGAAGGCATCTACCTTTAGTTGCCACAATAATTCCTGCTGTTCTAATCTCAAAGATACAGGACCCCCCCCCCGGGGTTCTTCATGATCAATAGCTTTGAATAGAAAATAATGTTCTGGATTACTGTGTACATGCTTGACTAAAGCATTATCAATCTTCCTATTCCTGATAACGTATAGATGTTCGTATACTCTTTCCCTTAAACGTCTATCAGTCTTCCGAATATAATAACTGGGACAAAGTCTGCACTTTGCCAGGTGTATGACACTCTTGGAATTACAATTATACTTTCCCCTGCAGGTATATCTCATATCCCTAATTTGGAAAAAGTTTCCTGTTTCAATAAACCTACAGTAGGGGAATGCCTCACGTTTGAACATACCCCTCATTCTTGAAAAATCTCTATTTTTGTATTCCAAAATTTTCTTTAAATTTTCACCCCTTCTATATGTGACCAATGGGTAGGCAGATAATTTAGGTCTAATGGTTTCATTCATAGAAATTAAATTCCAATTCTTAATCAGAATTTGTTTTATTACTAGAGCATCCCTGCTGAATGTAGTTGTAAAAATCGATTTGCTGTTTGGAAACTAATGTGTTAGCAAATAAGTTTCCTTGATTATGTACATTCAAGATAGGTTTAAAATGACCTGATGCTCTTTTAAGTTTCACCTCTGAAAGTAGTTCTTCCAGTAACCTATTAGAGTAACCTCCCTTCAAAACAAATTCTTCAAAAATTCACATTCAGCTAAAAAAAAAATCTGATTTTTTTTAAACCATCTGGGCTGTCCTAACCCATTTCCCTTTTACTATGGACCTCTTCTGATGTATAGGGTGGAAACTAGAATTATGTAAAAAAGGAATTAGAATATGTTTCTTTCCTAAATATGGTAGCTGTATTGGCCTGTCATAGTCTATCCTTGCTTAGAAGAACATCCAGATAGGATATTCTATCTGGATTGAATTCACTTGTAAAATTCAGAAATTCAGTGGTTATTTTTGAAATAATATAATAAATACTGAAAGAGGTCACTACTTCCCTTAAATATAATAAAATTATCATCCGGATATCTTGTATAAAAATAGATGGACTCAATGAAGGTTTTTTTTTTAATACAAATTCATGTTCCCAAAATGTCATGACCAAATTAGCAAAACTACCCCCACAGGGTTTGTAAATAATATTTACCCTCGAATAAAAAGAAATTATTGGACAGTATTAGGTCCAATAATTCTTGTATTAAGGTTAGCTCATGGTCATCTGCCCCCTTCCTTAATAAAAGTTGGGAAACCTAATCTATTCCCACATCATGTGGAATGACTGTATAAAGGTCCTGACAGCCACTGTAGCAAAATTGAATTCATTGTTGTAAACCAATTTATTTATGTTCTCCAAAAAAGACCATGAGTCTTTGCATATCTGATGTTCATTGGTTAAATATCTCTTCAAAACATAATCCACATATTTTTCTAAGGGATATGTAATGGAGTCTCTACCATTAACTATCGGATGGGGAGGGGGTTCAGATTTTTATGGAGCTTTGGGATACCAAAGATTATCAGGATCTGTGGTGCTGGCATGCAAAATTAATTGTGTAGCTCAACAGAAATTCTTGCTTCAATGGACAAATCATTCAGATATATTTTAATTCTCCTATATGTAGTGTTGAACTCATTCAAAGATGCTGTCACATAATTATCAGAATTCAACATATCTTCCATGGAATTCCTACAATATAAGTTGTCCATGAATACCAACCCTCCTCCCTTATCAGATTTGTTAATTCTTAAATTACTATTTCTTAATGCCTCCAACATTTCCCACTCATCCTTCCTAAAGTTGTTGAAAACAGTGTTTGTATGTGATCTATAAATTCCTAAGTTCCTAAGGTCATATTCACATACTCGCTCAAATATATTTAAAATCAGATAAGTTCCTAAGGTCATATTCACATACTCGCTCAAATATATTTATAATCAGATTTTCCACTGGGCTAAAAATGCTAAGTACTTTAAATAATATCTCTGCATCATTACTCATACAATTGTCAACAGTATTCCCTGGAAACAATAATTGCAGATTCAATTTACGGGCATACAACTTAAGATCTGCAAGCATTTTTGCTAGATTACAATTTCTAGCCAGCAGAAAGGTTAACCCTTTGGATAAAGTGTCCACAAGTCCAGTTTCAACCACAAAGGAAGAGTAATTAAAAATGTTATAATCTCCAATACTATTATCTATCTATTAATCTATTAAAAGTCTCACACAAACAGGATGGATTTTCAGAAATTATCTCCGTGGTTGCCTACGATTCCTCCTGTTCCTCCACTTGCTCTTGTTCGCTTACAGATTCAGCTGTCCCTGATTCCTTTCATGGTGAAAATTTGGAGGGGTTTGGTGTTAGAGAAAGGGTTATTCTGACTAGTGTTTGCATTGTTATTTCGATTCTGTATCCTTTCACTTCGACGATGTGCCCCTTCTGCTATTTCCCTACATGTTGCCTCATCAGTGGGAGGAGTCAGGTCGACATCATCATCCACGTCATCGCCTAGGAAATCCTCTATGTTGGATCCACCCTCTCCTTGCCTGATAGGTTGGTTACCTCCACTCCATTGTTGTGAGATTGGAGATTTTGGGTAGGCCACACCTCTGGAACAGTCCTGCTGATCACGGTGTAATTTTTTTCAGTTTAATGGCCCTGAATTTATTAATATGCACATCAATGCTGGTAAAGATATGTGAATAGTTAAACTTATATCTTTCAAAGTCAGGGTAATTTTTAATAAGATTATCAAGGGAATCGATTTCTTTGACTAACTCTTCCACTTGTAATTGATATTGCTGCATTAATATCTGCAGCAATTCAAGAGCAGGCCTGTTGAACAAGTCCACTAATTTACGATGAAAGGGGGAATCAGGGACAATGCCTGTGGAGTACCACCAGGTTCTCAATCCCTTTGGCACAATATTACATCATAAACATTCATTAAAATAAATGATTTCTAACTGAAGATTCTACAGTTTGAAAGACTTTGTGTCCGACAATTTTAAATTCATTGTTATGTTGTTGGCAATTGTAGAAACAGTACTAGTGGCATTGGATACATTAGATAAAGCATTCAATTCTTACAAGGGCTGGAGCCACTCTTTTAAATTCAGGCCACTCACCAAAACGTCCCTGTAGCTGGAAATAGGTGGATTCACATTAGGGGCAAAAAACAAGTTGGAATTCTTTCCTCCATGTAGTTCTTTCAAAAACAGCCCCACTGTAAAGTGCATTCACAGTGGAATTCTCTGCTCTGTAATGTTCCATCCACTATCCTGTTAGGTGCTACAGATGTTGTAGGTGAAGATTGATTGTTTGTGTTTACTGCATTAGAAGAAATGCTGTTTCCCACTGCTGTTGTTAAATCATCCACTTTTCGTGTTAAAATATTTACCAAACAGGTTAAGCTTCCAATTTCAGTATTGTTTTCTACTAAATATCCTTCTTAAGAAAATAAACAAGGTGTACTAAAAGCATTGTCCATTGTCATGAACGCACGCAAAACACACAGGTAAACAAGAAAAAAACAAACTAAAATACTTAAAAAATCAAAAAGAAAATGGTAAGGATAATGCATGTACAAAAAAGAACTTTTAATACTATACTTGTTAGCGCTTTCGTAGAGTATAATACTCCTACTTCATCAGAGATGTTAAAAGCAATAGAAAAAAGTATTATATAACCAGTCACATGATTTAGTCAGCTGACTTCACATAAAATTCAAAATGAACATCAATTTAAAAATAATGTGAATTTCAAGAACACTTGAATTTCAAAATACTTTCAAGCAGTGGGAATGTTAATTTTCAATTTTATGTGAAGTCAGCTGACTAAATCATGTGACTGTGGTTATATAATGCTTTTTTTTCTATTGTTTTTTACTTGTCTGATGAAGTAAGGGTATTATACTCAACAAAAGTGCTAACAAGTATTGTATTAAAAGTTCTTTTTTGTACGTGCATTGTCCTTGTCATTTTCTTTTTGATTTCTTAAGTAGTTTAGTTTGTTTTTTCTCATTTACCTGTGTGTTTTGCATGCGTTCATGACAATGGACAATGCTTTTAGTATGGGTCTGTATTAGATGAAAGAATGCTTAAAATGTGGAGTATGACATGATCGACAGCTTTTAAGCAAACATTCATCTAACCGAAACCCCAGAATATCGAAACAAGGAGTTTCGAAAAGTTATAGTTGGCCAGCCGTCAAGAAGCCAATGGCTGACGGCTACAATGTACTGTACACTATTACAACCTCCCAAAAAAAAAAACAAATTGACAAACAAAATAAAGTGGGGGGATTTTCACCCACACTCCCCAATGTGGGGGCTGTGTCCCCCACACCCCTACTTAAATATAGCAATTCCAAGATCACGCAATAGTGGAGGACAATAAGAACAGCAAGACAAGGTGAACATTCTGATGTCAGCCATTGGCTTCCTCATGGCTGGCCAACTGTAACTTTTCGAAACTCCTTGTTTCGACATTCTCAGGTTTCGCTTAGATAAACGTTTGCTTAAAAGCTGTCGAGCATGTCATACTCGACATATTAAGCATTTATTCATCTAATAGGGAACCTTTTAGTACACCTTCTTTATTTTCTGAAGAAGGATCTTTAGTAGATAACAATACTGACATTGGAAGATTAAACTGTTTGGTAAATATTTTAACACAAAAAGTGGATGATTTAACAACAGCAGTGGGAAACCGGATTTCTTCTAATGCGGTAAACACAAACAATCAAGTTTCACCTACATCATCTGTAGCACCTAACAGGGTAGTGGATGGAACATTACACGGAGCAGAGAATTCCAATGTGAATACACTTTCCAGTGGGGCTGTTTTTGAAAGAACATTACACTGAACGGAGAATTCCTATGTGGTTTTTGCCCCTAATGTGAATCCACCTATTTTTAGCTACAGGGACGTTTTGGTGAGCGCTAACAAGTATAGTATTAAAAGGTCTTTTTTGTACGTGCATTGTCCTTGTTATTTTCTTTTTGATTTTTTAGGAATAGAAATCATACCAGAAGTAGATAAAAATCAGGCAGCACCTGAATGCGCTATAAAACAAATGAAAGAATATAAGATGAAGGACCAGATGAGAAGGCAAGAAATGTGGAAAATGCATAAATATAGTTGCAAGTATAGAAAACTTCTGGAAGAACCTCATGTTGATCAGGAACGAATGCAGGATTGGTTAAGGAAAGGCAAATTCAAGCCAAGAGATGAAAGGTTAATATTGGTGGCACAAGATAGTGGGCCACATACATGCTGTTTACAAAGTCCATTGATTATGTGGGAGAAACAGACAAATGTAGGTTTTGTAAAACTGAATTGGAAACAGTCGCAGACCTCATTGCTGGTTGTGACTAATGGCAGAAGGACTGTATACTGAAAGGCATAATAATGTGGCAAGACTGTTGCACTGGGGATTGTGCAAACATTATGGTATTGAAGTGGCTGAAAAACACTGGAAACAGGAGCAACAAACCATCATAGAAAATGATGAAGTCTACATCACGTGGGATCACCCATTACCAACAGTTCAAATGACAGATGCTAGAAAACCAGAATAGTGGTCCATGAAAAGATGACAAAAGTAGCATTGATCTCACCACACCCAGTGACTACAGCATCTTGCATACAGAGAGAGACACACAAAGTCATAAAATATCAGGATTTGCAGGCAGAAACAAGACGAATGCGGAAGAAAGATAGCCAGACAATTCCAATAGTAGTAGGAGCAATGGGTCTTATAAAAAAGATTCTACAATCGTATTTATATATGTTACCAATATATGTAACCATGTATGAATTGCAGAAGGAGTCATTACTGGGCTCATTGCGGGTGCTGTGAAGAGCAATTCTGGCTGACATCAAAGATTGAAACAATACTAATTTCATGAACTTTAACCGTACTTTGACTTAGGAATTGGGTCCATTCCCGTCATGGTATTAGCAACCCAAAAGATTTTAAACTCCATAGAAATGTAATATAGTAATTAGAAAAGAAATAAACTGAACAAAATATACAAATAAAGGAATTCTGGGGAGCAAGTGATATGTACAGAATGAGATTTAAACTAGCATCTAACATTCCAACGGCTTAGTGCATTTTTAACACCATAAAATATATATTATAATATATGGAAGGGAATTCTTTTTTTTTCAATAATAAATCTTTACTCTTTTCCAAATGTTAATACAATACTACAACATATGTACATTCTATACATGAATGCTTCCAACAGTTACATAAAATCATTATACATCAATATAAACTTCTAGATGGGTATTAAAGAAAGAGAAAATAAAAATCTAGTATCAATATAAGGCTTATCTATACCAACCTCCATATTAAGTATGTACTTCCCGGGGAAAAGTGGATTGGAACCTTAAGCTAACACAATGTTAAAGATTTGCTCCCATATTTTTGTGTTATTTATACTTTTCTTATGATCTTTAATTAGTAATTTATGTGCTAAAATATGTCTTATCGCTACACTTTTAAAGTTTTCCCATGAAGTCTGGGATGGATTCAGCCAAATTATAGCTATATAAAGCTTCATTAGCAGGAAGATATTTATGAGTATGATCATTTGGGATCTATCCAAATTATTCGGAGGAATATGAAGAATCATAAACTCCCAAGAAAGTGTAGACTGTTGATAACCCATTTTTTGTAATTGAATTTTTAAAGAATTCCAAAGTTTGAAAATACATTTACAACTCCAGAACATGTGTAAAAGGTCAGCCATTTGATCTATACAATATGAACATTTAGGTGAATTTTTAGAGTTGAATTTATGCAGAGTGAGATTTAGTGTAATAAGCGTTATTAAATATCATCAACTGAGTAAATAATAACTTTTGAAGAGATACTGATTTTAGGGTTAAGTTAATTGCTTTCAATATTTTACTATCATCAATCAGTAATAATTTCTCCTTCCAGTATTTAGATAAGAGTATTTGGTTATTATATTTCACGTCTTTTATCAAATTATATGAAGCCGTTATATATTTGCAGTCCTGCATAAGAGTTTGCCATAAGTTTAGGCAAATGGTTAAGTCTTCTTCTTTAATTTTAAAGTTACTAAAATAACTTATTAAAAGATCCTTTAACTGTCTCATTATAATTAAATACGAGTTAGGAAGATTCATCTCTCTTAACATGTCGTGTATTGAGATACCAAGAAAAGGATATAAATCAAGTATGGTTAAATCAATTATAAGTGGGAATTTTTTAAGATCTATCAGTTGATTACCAATTTTCAAATTTGGGTTCTTGTGAAATAGTTGGAAAGTCATCATATATTGTAAGAGGTTTAATGAGTTAAACAGACTTTGTACTGATATTATATATACTCTGATATGTTCCACCAGAGCGTACATTTCGGCGGTAAGGGTATCTTTATTTAAAAAGGTAATGCCTTACAATTAATACCCAACCCAGCAGCATGTTTGTCGCAGGATTCAGAATCAACCACTTGGGTGACCATTTAGGACTGGACCTGTCAGTTAACCACTCTTAGAATTCTATTAGCATTTATTATTAAATAATATGCTTCAAAATTCGCAAATCTAAACCACCCTGTTTTTGGAGTCATCAGTTTATCATAAGATATTCTAGTTTTTCTAGGTTCCCATACAAATCTAACTAATTCTGTATGACATTGTGAAAAAAGGTATTGTGCTGAAAAACACTGGAAACAGGAGCAACAAACCATCATAGAAAATGATGAAGTCTACATCACGTGGGATCACCCATTACCAACAGTTCAAATGACAGATGCTAGAAAACCAGAATAGTGGTCCATGAAAAGATGACAAAAGTAGCATTGATCACACCACACCTAGTGACTACAGCATCTTGCATACACAAAGTCATAAAATATCAGGATTTGCAGGCAGAAACAAGACGAATGCGGAAGAAAGATAGCCAGACAATTCCAATAGTAGTAGGAGCAATGGGTCTTATAAAAAAGATTCTACAATCGTATTTATATATGTTACCAATATATGTAACCATGTATGAATTGCAGAAGGAGTCATTACTGGGCTCATTGTGGGTGCTGTGAAGAGCACTTCTGGCTGACATCAAAGATTGAAACAATATTAATTTCATGAACTTTAACCGTACTTTGACTTAGGAATTGGGTCCATTCCCGTCATGGTATTAGCAACCCAAAAGACTTCAAACTCCATAGAAATGTAATATAGTAATTAGAAAAGAAATAAACTGAACAAAATATACAAATAAAGGAATTCTGGGGAGCAAGTGATTTGTACAGAATGAGATTTAAACTAGCATCTAACATTCCAACGGCTTAGTGCATTTTTAACACCATAAAATATGTATTATAATATATGGAAGGGAATTCTAAATAAGCAGACTACCCTGAACAGTTTTCCATACCTGTATTTCCACTGCATGCACCTGTTTCATCAGGACAGTGATCCTTTTTTAATTATTCTCTACATTGTTAATCAGTTTGCACTTGTACTGTGCAAAAAAATGCAAGGCAACTGTAAATTAAAATACCACATCAAAGTAAGAATACATTATTGTATAGCATATATAATACTGTTGTTTGCATCTGGTATTCTGAATCATGTCAGAATGACTCCTTGATAAAATCTTAAAATAGGAAGAGGAAAAAAAAAAACACAAGCTGTAAATCATTTAAAATGTGGACTTACAGTGCTTCCTACTGCCCAAACAGTGATACTGTCTCTGTGCATAACCTGCTTGATTATTGTCCGACTCTGTCTGCAAAACAAATGGAATGCCAATGTATTGTGTTTAAAAGGCAGTGACACCACAGAAAGAACCAGAACATCAAGCCAGTAAAACCTATTGTAGTAATTAATACCTAGTACCTCCTTTGTTAGTGCAAACAAGCTGTAACTAGTGTCTGAAAAGCTGGACTGAAAAATAGTTTCCAGTGTCATAAACAGGAAAAAGGAGTTGATATATTTGTTTTCATTCTTTGATTAAGATGTGACGGCTAGATTTCATAAATATTATTATTACCAACAGTGATTCTTATTTTAAATAGAACATATTTACATGTCTAGCTTTATGATAATTGCAGCTTTAAGTTTTACATACTTGAATTTAAACAGTAACTTGTGAAGTCTTAAGGAAGGTTTGCAAACGTCAATTTACATGTTTCACTGCTTTAACAGTGTTTCTGGTTGGGACTAATATGCATTTGCCGTAGGAATTTTTTTCTACTATATTTGGCACCCACTCCTGGAGTAAATATGCAAGAAGCGTATTATTAAGCTGAATATTCCAACACCACAACCATTTATATTATACTGAAAACCATAATAATGGTAAAACATTTCTATATTTCATGGTGTCTGCCTTATTACCTTCAGTGCATTATTAAAAACCTCTGTGTTATTGTACATTTGTAAGCCAGTACACAAAAGAAGCATTTTTTTCAGGGAAAATACTCATATTTCCTGAGATACCTTGATAACAGGGAGTTCGTCAACATCTTTTATTTTTGACAAGAGTTTGTTTTGACTTGTTGCCGACTGTATAACATAATAATGGACTTTTTCAACTTCACACTGTCAGGGTTCAGTCTTGATCGCCAGATGCTGTTAATAAACTTTGAAAGCTCTCTCTCTATTTGCTTAGATGTTTTTCCATCTCTTAAAAATATTCTTATTGATTTGACTATACTATGTTGAATAGGCTTGTATTTATTTACCCTTGCCCTCATTTGAACTGATTAGCTTAATTTGTCTGCATTTATATATAGCTTGTATTTAACCTTGACTTGTGACCTGTGCTATGTTTAAAAGTTACTTACAATAGACCAGTTCATTTAATGGTTAAACAATTAAATAAATACATGCATGAAAGCTAGACTGTAATGCAGACAATAAATGCATTTTTCTATACCAGATAAGGTTGACATGTAAGAATAAGTCAGGACGGTGTACTGTCAATGTGTACTCAGCTGTACTTCCACCTTTACTTTATCTTAGCACACTATCTACAACAGGTAGGGCAAACTTTGATTTAAATTGGGCCACATTGAGTTCTAACATTTGACAAGAAAATGAAGAAAAAGCATTACAATAAAATCTCTGATGAGTCTTTAAACACTGAAAATCAAATAAATGACCATTTTATTTTAAAGCACTGAAAGTTCTGTTATCCTTCAGGATATCACCATCACTCTCCTGACTGTCTTTTTTTTCAAAAAAACCTAGAGATGCAGATGTACTTATCCTGTTCCTTTTATTCAATTTGTTTCTCCGGTGCCAAAAGTCAACAACGACCAGTGCAAGGACAAAACAGTTGCAGCAAGTCGTTTATTTTAACAGAGACACACATTTTAATGGGAGCAGTGTTGTTGGTCTCCTTTTTTAGCCAGCGCATCAAAGTCTGGAGTTAGTTTTGTTGTGGCGATTATATCTAGAGTGCGCCATCTAGTGAGGAAACATCAGAATTGCAGGGGAAATAAAACAAAACAAGGTTAATTTATTTAATTTTTTGATCTACAACCATCACATATTCATATTGCTCTGATTTAGGAATGGCAGGTTGTATGTATGTTGATGCATGCTTATAAATGTGTATTTGGAATAGCTTGTGATATATATAATGGTGTATAATGATAAGCAATCCTAATTGCACTTTATTAATTATTTATTTCCTTATTTAATCATTTATTAACAAAAGATACTAAGCCATTTCTTTTTAAAATGTGCAAAATCTACACATATTTCATAAAAGTCACTCCTGTGCACATACAGCTGTTAAACATTATGAACTGTAACTCAGTTCTCCAAATTAAATCTGCAGTTCTGATAAGTCACCCTAACATATGCTTTTTTTTCTTTAGGGGAGGGTCTCATACAGACACATACAGGCACATAATTACACAAACAAAGACACAAGCACACACACACACATGCGCACATATAATAAAATCTATACCTCAGGAAAAAAGTGAGTTGTAGAGATCATTGCAAATATATAATCAACTACAGCATTGTTTTTCCTCTGGAAAAAAAGTTGTAAAGCTCTTGGAGATCCCTGTTTTTGACAAACTGTCCCTTTTATCACATTTCTCATTTAGTGGGCTTGGTGAAATGTTCGTGAAGTAGGTTTCACTAAACTTCATTACTCCTTTGAAGTATAACCCATATACCTTAAGTACAGACATTAAAAGATTTAACTATATACAAAAGAAAAACATAATTACAAAAAAGTCTAATAACTTTTGGTGCATCATTTTCAGTACTGAATGCAGGATGGATTGTAAACATCCATGCTAATATCAAGTAAAATATGCCATCAGCCTGTGGAATTAAGTATTCAAAGTAAAATTCATTTAAGGTAAGGTGACTATGACCTATAATTCAGTAACAGACAAGATAAAGGCATGACAACTGATGATCATGTAAGCATAGCAGCAAAAGTGCCATCCAATTTTATTCCATTGTGTTTTCTTAGTTCACTGAGAAAGTAGTTGCAATATCAGTGTGTCAATGGTACACAGAACCTCAACAGTATAAGTAGAATGACAACAAAAAAAATATTAAAACATTTCAGCAGATAAAAAGAACAAATTAAAAATACTCATAATTTCAAGCAGCAAGTATTAGCAATTAGAGCCACACAATGTTAAATATCCAGTAATAACTATTCCATGTGTAAACAAAGCAAATCAAACTCAAGTTCAAATAAATATGATTTTAAAAAGCTCATTAAGACATCATTTTGACAATCCTCTTAGCTAACAAGTTAGCAAGTTTAAGCTGTAAGAGCCCTGCTAAGCAAATAACATAAGCACAGAGACCTGGTTGGACGATACTAGGTGAAGAGGCCCTGCAGGTGTGTTGACCCAAGCCATGAATAAGTATAACAGAACAAGTACGTTACAGATGATATGTTGCCTAATAAGCACCCAGTGGAATTCTTGCAGAAGTGGGGTTAAATAATTGTGCTTTAGGCCTTCGGTGAGTAGCTTGGCTTCAGAACTTTGAACCAGCTGCAGGTGATCAAACTCTGTATCTGGAAGACCCAGGTAGAGGTTATGGCAGCCATCAAGCCTGGAAGAGACAAGATTTCATACTTGTATAGACAGGTCTGAAGAAGGTATGAGATTCTTGAGAAGGGAGATGTTTTTAAGATGCAAACAGGAAGATTTGGTGATAGCTAAAATCTAGTCATTCAATGTCAGCTTGTCACGAATATCCCCAAATTCAACCTGTAATGGTGGAAGACAGAGGAAAAAGCCCTAACTATGGCTCTGGCAATCTAAATTTGATTAGTATTTGGGCATTTGACGGGGCAAGCAGGGACAATGGGTGTGCATCTCCCCGAGGGGTGGAACATGCAGGACAGGGATTACTGGCGATCCAAAGCTGGATGCATTCCTGGGGGTGGAGCCTGAATAGCTAACTGAAGGCAGCATTTTTTTGGGAGCTCCATAAACTAGTATTAAAACCAGGAAATTATATTATTTATTTCTAACAAAAATACTACAAATAATTAGTAGATAGTCTAAACTAACTAAATACAAGTTTTTGTGGATTTGTACAAGAAATTTCCTGTCAAATTATTCAGGAGTCTATATACAGCAATTGGAGAGATGAGTAACCTGAAGAATTCTCATTCTGATCTGACACTAAAAAAGAACTACAACTAGTGACTACCAAATTACAAGAATTATCAATGAAAATGGATGATTTCAAGGTTAATCTACAGAATCTAAAAGAGAACTCTCAGAAACAAACAGAGGTCTTCAAAGAAATACTTCAGCAACATCAGCCAAAGATAACAACCATTGAAACTTCTTTGTCTGACATTGATGGAAGGTGTAAGGAAGAGGAAACACAGACTTTCTCCTGAAGCAAAATGCCTGGCTCTACAATAAAGTAGATGACCTAGAATACAGGGAAAGAAGGTCAAATATCAGGATTATCAGTTTACCCGAGAAAACAGAAGGAGGGGACATTATATGCTTCTTAAATTAATGGATTCCAGAAATACTAGATCTTAAAGAAGGCTTTTCATTTGGTATAGAAAGGGCATATCGTGCTTTGGGAAAAAAAACTTCAGCATCAACCTCATCATCATCCTCTGTGCCACAAAGATCAATTATAATGACATGTTTATCTGCCATGGACAAAGAACTGGTGTTAAAAACAGCGTGGAGGAAAAGTCCTATTAAATAAAATAAGAATCTAATAAGATTCGATAATGACTACTCCACTAAAGTGCTGGAACAGAGAAAAAAGGTATGGCCACTAATAAAAACTCTAAAACAGAACAATATTAAAGCTCAAATAGCCTTCCCTGCAAAAATAAAAATATTGCACCTAAGTGAGATGAGAGCCTTCAACACTCTAGAAGAAGCTCTACACCTCATCAAAAACAATAACATCATAACTATCTCAGAAGATATGGAATGGGCATCCCTGTCCTTGAAGAGAACCACTGATAAAAATGGCTGGACTGATGTTAAAAAGAAGCAGAAAACTGAATCTAACTTACCAACATCTGTAAAATTTCTCAAAGTATCATCTGCAACCTAATTATTAAAAACTCTTTGAGTAGATTTAACATGTTGCAAAACTTCTACTCTCATGTATATATATATATATATATATATATATATATATATATATATATATATATATATATTTATACATGTATGTATATATATATATATATATATATATATATATATATATATATATATATATATATATATATATATATATACCACATATATACAGGAAAAGGTATGTTTCCTATTTCTCATCACACATGATCTACTAATTTAGTTATATATTAGTTATAAACCATTTCTTTCTAACATTTCCTTCCCTTTCCCCTTTGCCTCATGTCTCTTTTATGCTTTTTTTTCTTTCCTTCTTTTAAGTATATGTTAAAAATTAAGTATTTGATATAGTTACTCATACAATCCAGTAATATCAAAGTTAAGG
The DNA here is from genome assembly GCF_019279795.1 of Protopterus annectens. Classification (NCBI taxonomy): domain Eukaryota; kingdom Metazoa; phylum Chordata; order Ceratodontiformes; family Protopteridae; genus Protopterus; species Protopterus annectens. Next base: position 174,452,252 of record NC_056742.1, on the reverse strand, counting down.
AATTCTGTTTTATAACCCTGTAATACTCAGTTTCTTGGTCCCATACTTATTTATTTAGTTAATTATTTTTTTAATAAAATTGCTTATCGATATTTCCTTTTGGATGAACTGAACCCTAGTCGCTAGATGAAATATCCCTTTGAATGCGATAGAACTATATAGTGGCATCACAATGGTTTTTCAGGATGTATTACTGATGACTCTCTGGTAATTGCTAATGATTTCCATTTTAAGTTAAGGAACATAACTGGGGAGTGACAGTTAATATTGAAATAATTTGTGTTGGATTTGTTCGTAGCTGGCGTGAATTAAGTTGTTTGGAAGGGGGTTCGTTTTGAGTCCCAGTCATATCACGGTGAAGTTTTGGTTAGAATGTAGTCCTGATGCTTGTTTTGGATACTGTTAGGAGCTGTCCAACCACGCCTGAATGAATGGGCTTTATACGTGGCACTGATGATATTGAAATGACTTTATGAGGTATAATCGGATTTGGCTAGAAGAGACTATGTATAGGTGAGTGCAGAATGCAGTAAATGTGTAATTTATGTTGTAATATGATGTGATGAGGGATACCGACTGCTTTGGCTGGGAGAGATGTAGATGAATGATAGAATTCCAGCGGACTTATGGAAAGACACGAGATGTAATAGGCAAATGGAAATAATGATACTTTAATGATATGCTTTAAAATATGTCATGGCTTGCTTGTTTGAATTGCAGGACTGTTTGTGTCTTGGATTGATGAAGGGATGTTAACTTGTTCCGCGGTATATATGGAACGTAGCGCAAAGGCACTTTAATAATGAACGTCTCAAGCTCACTGTGAAGAGGAAGGAAAGGGATTGAGCAAAACTGTATAATGGGCCATTTTGTCACAGTGAAGTGTTTGAGCAAGGAAATGAGAGCTCGTGAATTTTAAAATGAAGATTTCAAAGACTGCAGGTCGCACGAACTATACAATCAGTTATCAGCTTTCTATATAGCTGTTGAGTTTGTTTAATGCTGTCATAGCAACGAGTAGGAAAAGAGTTGATTGGCTATTGGCTTACACATAGTTTTTAGAAGCATGAACGTATTTTACTCATGGAAACAAATTCGAAATCCTTTAATCAGTTATATCTCATAAATGGGAATATAAAGCTAAACAGTTTGATGTTTGAAGCATATTTTAACAAAATATAACATTAAAGTAAACTAAGCATCTAGAATACTGCAAACATCTGCTATATACTGAACTGTTATGCTTTACATCACTTTGTGAATATAACTACATACACTTCCTCTGAAAGCCTTTCTATAACATAATTATAAATGCCTGCTAAAACATAATAAGATTAATGGTTATATTTATGTTATGAAATAATGTATACAGTCTCTTTTAGTTTTAATGAACAGTATTTGCAAGTGTATGCTTGTCTGTTACAGGAAGTGATAATCATTAAAAATGTATGTTATTTGTTGCAAGGCTCTATGATTAAGGCTTTAAATAACTTGTGTGTTTCAAATAAGTGATTATTATATTCAGTATGGAAAGATATGTTGATCTAAACAAGCTGAATAAGTTTAATGATCAGTATAATACAATTACATATGTTTATATGTATAGATGGTAATTATATAGTTGTTAATTTATATAAAATAATACCTTCTGCAACTGAATGTTTTAAAATCAGAATAACAGTAGTTTTAATAGACTTCTTTAATATTTAGAAAGTGTATATATGGAGCTCAAGTGAATGAAAAAAGGAAGTTAGAGTGATAGTTCATCAGATGTACCTATCTGTTGGACTAGGAATGTATTCCATTCCATGGTGGTAGTGATTAATGATCAAACTAGTTTAATTTTAGTATTTACTTTAGTTTTTAGGACTTTAATTAGTTTTACCAAGCCTGACTTATACTTGTTGATTACTTTAGTGATAACATGCTTCACTGGTATAGATGATTGTTTACAAATTAATAATATTTTAATATTAGAGGAGAAGATGGTTCCAGGTATATACAATAGCACTTCAAATGCTTCTACGGAATAATTTGATATGGATCTTTCTTTATTATCTTTAAGCATTAATGGCCTAAATAGTCCAAGTAAAAGATCTAACTTATTAAGCTATCTAAAGTTAAATAGAGCTCAAATAATTATTTTACAGGAAACTCACTTCAAAAACAATGATAATTTCTTATTGAACCCAAGTGATTATATTACCTTAGCATGCTCTAAATTTAAATCTAAGAAGAGGGGAGTTATAATTTTATGGAGAAAGAATTCCTTAAACCCTGAAATAATACACAAATATGTAGATAATGATGGTCTTATAGCTATAGTCATCTTGAAGTTTAATAATAGGTTGTGGACACTAGTAAACTTATACTGGTTTCCTGGTATTGGGATAGAAACAGTTAAAAGACCTCTAAATCAAATTATAAATATATCTAAAGGTTATTTAATGTTGTTGTTGTCGTGTCTTTTGGCTTTTCCCGGTTAGGGGTTGCCACAGCGGAACTAGTCCGCTAATGATTGGCAGTAGATTTTTACGTGCTGACTTGCCAGACCTAACGCACAACCTTCAACGAAGGAACGCCCATTCATGCATGTCGCCACACAGAAGACGCTCTAACTGAGAATCGAATGGGCAACGTCTAACTGTGAGGCAACAACGCTACCGCAGCACCACCACCTAAAGGTAATTTAATAATAGGGGGGATTTTCATTGTATTACTGATACTTCTGAAACTACTAATAAAAAATCTCCACGTTTAACACCTACTGCAAAACTATTAAAAAGATGGACCGAGTCTTTAAAATTGAAAGATACCTTTAATGCTATAGATAGCAACTCATTGTTATTTTCTCACCAAGATTATAGATTTGGTACTCAAACCAGAATACATAAACTATACATTTCTCAGGATCTTCAAACAAAAATTACTTCGTTCTCAATAATCCCATGTCCTCTATCAGATCACAATTCACTAGTCCTAAAAATGCAAATAGATTTGAAACCACTAACGTTCATTTCTAGAATTCCCTCGTACATTACAAAATAATCAAAGAATTTAAGCAATGGTTAGTGAATGAACTTAATTTCTTTTTAGATATAAATTACAACTCAGAAGTGAACATAGTAATGGTTTGGGATTCACTAAAAGCTTATATTTATGGAAAAGTGATTGGTTGGTATAAAAATAGACTCAAGGAATGGGAATCAGAACTACAAGAACTACAAAGAAAACTCACATTATATAAATCCAAAAAGTCTTTTAATTTGATTGAGAATAAGAAGATAATAGAAGACTTAAATAAAAGATATAGCGAAATATTAATTTATAAAACTAATTTAGCCATGGAGAGGTTAAAAATAAATTCTTATGCTACTTCTCCAAAATATTTACATAATTTATCTGTTAAAGTTAAAATGCAATCTAAAGCTAATTCTGTTGTTAATGTCTTACACGAAGAAAAAGGTAAGAAAGTTTTGGAAATAGAAGACATGCTAGATGCTTTCAAGTGTCATTACAGAAATCATTATAAAAGTAAGAATACTACAACAGAACATTTCAATTTAGAATATATGATCTGTAATATTAAATCAATCCCTGAAAGTTTACAAACTGAATTACAAAAACCCATTACACACAAAGAAGTTACTACTAAAATCAAAGAAAGAAAAACTGGTAAATCTCCTGGAATGGATGGTTTAATCACAGAAATTTACAAATTATTTCCCAGAAATATAACCTCATTGTTACATAAAACACTAATTGAAATTCAAACCCATGCAATAATTCCCCCTTCATGGTGATACTCTTTATTCATACCCATTTTAAAAGAAAATAAGGATGCTAACTATTGTAGTTCATATAGGCCAATTTCATTATTAAATAATGATTATAAAATATGTATGTCTATCCTGGTAAATAGAATAAAAAATCAAATGTATGAAATAATCAACAATGACCAAACTGCGTTTATTCAAAATAGACACACACATGACAACATTAAAATAATATTGACATTAATTGATTATTTAAATAAAGAAAATATAGAAGCCTTGATAATTGGACTGGATATTGAAAAGCATTTGATTCCTTAAATTGGGATTATTTAATTAAAATTCTAGAAGCATATGTTTTTCCTCTCTCCTTTATTACATTTATTAAAAAGGTTTATGAAAACAACTTAGCTTATGTTAAAATAGGACCCTTTACTTCAGAGGCTATACAAATTATGAGAGGTACTAAACAGGGATGCCCTATGTCACCCATTTTATTTGCATTGGCTATAGAGTTATCGGCTATATTAATATGAAATAATCCAAAGATAAAAGGTATAAATATATTTGGACAATATAATTCTAAGATCATGCTCTTCACTGACGATGTACTTCTTACACTATTAAATTCAAAAGAAGCTTTAGATGAACTAGATATTCTGATAGAAAATTTTCATAAGATCTCAGGAATCCATTTTAATAACCAAAAATCTAAATATTTATTATTAAATAAAAAGAATGAAATACAAATAGACAATTTATTTTATTTATTTATTTTACATTTGTTGACCGGGCTAGTCTAGCTGGACATGTATCCATTTTCAGTAGAGGCCCGGGGAGAAAAGCTCCAATACAAGCAATAAACAATAATTCAACACATAAAAACACTAATATGAATAAAAAAGTACAAAGGTAGACTTGTTTTGAAACACAAGAAATTACAAAAAGCAGACAATTAAAATAGGAAAATAAATTTAAAAGTAATGCATCATGCTGCAGTTAGCCTAATAAAAAACAGAGGCAAAAATACAAGATGAAATTGCAAGGGGGAGGAAAACAAATATAAGGTGGAGCCTATTTCTAAAATATAACTCTCAAAAATTGAAAGTGTTATTTAGGAGCTCAGTCAGGGGAGGGGGCTGAAAGTTAGGAGTAAGGAGATGTGATTTCAGTCGGGGTTAGAACAAGGACACAGCCATTGAGTTTTAAGATGTTCTTTGATATGTTTTTTGAAAAGAGAGGTAGAGTCTTGATTAGCTATTTCATGAGGGAGTTGATTCCAGGTTTTACCAATGGAATTAGAAAATAATGAGTCCCCAGCTTTATTGTACGATTTAGTCAGTGATACTAGAAGTTTATTGGCAGAGCGAAGTGTGGCTAGGTTTTTATAAAGTGAAATCAATTTTGTAAGGCTAGGAGTATCATCAGGGTAGTAAAGAGTCTTATGAATGATGAGTAATTGTTGATAGAGTAATTGGTTCTTTAGCTCTAACCAATCTAGTTGTTTGAGGTTGAGACAATAGTGAGTTCTGAGGGGAGTAGTAGTAATGAGTCTAGCTATACTATAGTAACAGGTCAAGAGTTTGGTAATGTTGGTTTTAGACAAGTTAGTATATATAGCAGAGGCATAGAAAAGGGTGGAGATCAGGTGGGTCTGGGCAATGGTTTTTCTAGCTGCTGGGGTAAGGAAGGGTTTGATTCTATAGAGAGTGCCAATTTTTTTGTTAACAGCTTTAATGGTGGTGTTACTATGGTCATCAAAATTAAGCTGGTTGTCAATAGTTACACCTAATAGTCGAGTGGTCATATCAGGGGTAATACTGGTAGGATTATTAGAGGAGATAGAGAAGAATGGTATGGGAGAATGGTATAAGAATCATATCGTAGGAGAACAAGTCGCAACAATAAAATATCTGGGGATAGACGTGTGTGAGAATATACAAGATATATTGAATATTAATTATAGAATTATAGAAGGGTTGTGGATACAATAGATTCTCTAGCGTACAAATATAATATCTAAATATTTATTATTAAATAAAAAGAATGAAATACAAATAGACAAGAATCATATCGTAGGAGAACAAGTCGCAACAATAAAATACCTGGGGATAGACGTGTGTGAGAATATACAAGATATATTGAATATTAATTATAGAATTATAGAAGGGTCATGGATACAACAGATTCTTTAGCATACAAATATAACTTATTCATAGTTTTTGAAGATAGACTACAGCTGATTAAAATGGTTCTTCTTCCTAAAATTTTGTATGTAGTAAAAGCCACTTTGTTAATTCCCGAGAAAACCTATCTTAAGAAAATAACATAAATACTGCTAAAAGTCTTATGGCATACTAAAAGAAACAAAATTGCATATACCCACCATACCAGACAATGGGATCAGGGAGGAATACATTTTCCAGACATTGAATCCTATATAAGAGCTTCTCTACTTGAATGGATTAATCCTAGTTATACATCCAAATGGAAATTGTTACATACAACTATAATAATAAATGAAAACAAATCACTTAAAAATACTGTTACTATAGATAAGGATAATATATTATGGTATTCATTGAGTTTAAATTTACAATACAATATAACTAAACTAACAAGATAAAATTTAATAAATCATTTATTTGGTCACTTTAGGAACTTTATAAATATGAATATGGATTTAAAGCTTTGGTTCACAACATTAATTCCCTTCAGCATTACTAAAAACTTTCCAGATAGAATTCATAGGGACATATTCATCTCTTGGGAACAGAAAAAAACTAATTTGCTGGCTGCATTGTATAAAAAAACAACAAGTTTTGAATATACAATATATGATGTCAACTTATAAATTAAATTCTCATGAATGGTTAATACTTCAGAATATATTGAAATACTCTAAGGATGTATGTAGGATAATAAATAATTCTTCTTTCTCAATTCCACCTAAATTTATAATCAGACTGTTTGAAATTATATATAATAATGAGAATATGGAAAATGGAACTTCATACTTATATAATCTAATAAAAAACTACAAAACATTACTCAAACCAGCACATTGGCAGTTTATTACTAAAGGATATTCAATTCAATTAACCCCAGAAAATAAATTAAACCTACTACTCTCAGTAAAATTGACTTCTTGTTCTCATTATTGGAGAATATTTAGCTGGAAATTCCTCCACAGATCCTTCTTAACTCCTGATAAAGTTTTCAAAAATCAATCCTTCTAGTAATGGGTTATGCTGGAGATGTCAACAGATCGATAAAGCTGATTGGTCTCACATTTTCTATGAATGTATAAAAATTAAACCCCTTTGGGAAAATATTAATAATTTTATGCAGGCAATTTATACAGATAATTTTGTCATGACCAAAGCTTTAATATTACTGAATATAACTGCAGGTTTTTTTAAATAAAACTAACCTCTATGTACTTTGGAAAATATTAGCTATAGCTAGGAAATGCATAACAAAGAGATGGAATTCTACCACAGTACCTAGCAGAGAAGATTGTTTGTGTTTATTGAAGAAGAAGACGGCCTTAATGGAAGTTAAAACAAAAGAATTAAGAATGTTTCCCATGCCATTAACCAATAATCCTTGGAAAAAAGTTTTGACATTGACTGACACTTTACAAATGGATCTAACCTCCTCTTGAAACAATTACTTCTTAAGTGAAATGTAACTACTTCTGTATAACTTGTTATCATTTGATTTACATGTCAGACTGAACGTAAACTTTTATATAGTTAATTTCTTAAGTAATATGATTGTAAATTGTAATAAGTATTCATTTACTGTTTGTTTCATATTCAAAATAAAAATTATCTGAGTAAAAAAAAAAAAAGCTGGACGCATTCCAAGTCATTAACTAACCAGTTAACTGTAGACTGAAAATCCTGAGGAAATGAGAAATGCAGCTGTATGTCATCAACCCAGGATTAGTATTACAAACCTCTCATTGAATAATGTCTGCCAAAGGCAGTATGTCTACAGTAAAAAAAAGGGGGGACTTAATATTCAACCTTGCAGAAAACCATAGTCAAGAGGATTGAATGCTGGCAAATTAACTCCAGAAACCTCCTCTGGCTTTCTTCAGAGATTTAAGAGGTAGACCAGTCCAGGACTGCATCAGTAAAGCCACAGTAACATTCTAACTGGTTAAGCAACTATGTTTCACTGTATCAGATATTCATGATATATGTAATAAGACCAAAAAGGAATGACACTGATTCCCCATGATAAGGAGAACTTTAAAGACCCCAACAAGGCTCTTTGCTTTACTATATCTAACACAAAACTCACAATGGAAAGGATGGTTAATTTTATTGTCTTTCAATAAACATTCTCGTTCGTAGTGCACAACTTTCTCGTGAAACCTTCCAACAAATTGAAGGTTCCAGATGGGTAGTTAATTATACACATCATCAGACCTCTTTCATTTGAGATGGTATAACTTTGTCCTCAAGAAAGGCAGGCATAATTTGATTAAGAACTGGGGTCAAAGTCTACAAACAAGCCAAGACAACCTTGGTAGGACATGGGTTCAGTATACTGGCAGTCAGGGTTTCCAGACATCGGACTGTCCTGAGATCGCTTTGTTTGGTTTTTTTTTTTTTTTTTTTTTTTTTGTCCCTACCTGGGGGGCTGGAAATCTGGCAACCCTGCTGGCAGTAGTATAAATGATGGCTTCAACAGTGCTTTAAATCATTACAACTCTGAACTTAAAATTCACACAATCGAGAAGGAGGATCATCACTGGAAGGCCACTTCCATAGTCTTGATTTGTATACTGTGAGATCACTGATCTAACAAAACCAAGCCTCGCTGTGACGAACCAAACAACTAAATTACATGCCTCATTGGGTCATGCATCACATGGGAGAAGACAGTCTGGACTGCACAGACTGTCCACCATATTGAATAATGCAGCTATTTGATTTGCCTCCCCAGAGATCTCCTGGGTCAAATATTCAGAGTTCTTCTGACTGATCAATTCCTTATACATGGTAAAATGATTATGCAGGACAGGCTTGGCCTCAAGTCGACCAAAGTGTTGCCAGTTGTGCTTAGTATTTATTGCAATATTTCTATCTTCCTGAAGCTCAGAATCAAAGGCTCACTTCAAACAAGGTAGACAGTGGTAGACCACTGTATATAGCTTGGACACATAGAGTCAACTGAATATGTTAGGCATTGACTGTAAGCCTCAACCACCTCATGCAGTCAAATGGCACTTTAAAATTGGAGGTAGGGAAGGTACATTGAATGGAAAATGTCTAAAGTGATAGAATCATATTTTCTGCAATACACTAAACCCAGATCTGGGAGTTCCAACAATAGTTGGTCAACCAAGAGTCAAATGCTCGATTGATCATACCACATAACAGTTTCCACCACTTCAGCATTGGTCAAGGCACCAGGCTGAAAGATCAAGTGGAATATATATCCACATATACAGGTAACAGTGGAAACTACCTAACAAAAACAAGTTCCTTCATAGTGCACAGGAATTATTTTACAAATGTCAGCAATTCCTCATCAACAGTGATATTAAATTAACATGGGATAAACCATCTGGGGAATTTATGCACAGAGGAGACAAGGAAGTCAGTAAACTCCTGTAGGAATATCCTCTCACAACCAGATGGACAATAGATGAGGAGGCACCCATAGCTTGCTCTTGTACCCATTGTACACTCAGAAGAGCTACTGCACATAAATTTGACCACTTTCAATTCAATAATTGAGTAAAAATAATAGTGACTCTACCCTAGTACCAATTCATCTTTAGGTGCTGAATCACACAAAACTCTGAATGTATAACAGCTTGAAGAAAATGACCAACATTATCATCAGTCTAGGTTTTCTTGGCAATTGCCAGGTCAAAAGTTTTTGTTTAACAGAAAGCTGGCATTGTATAATAATTTTGCTTTCCGTGTAAAACAGTATGAATAATTTGCTTTTTTGAGGATCCCTACATCTAATACTGTAAGCAAAGCATGAGGCTGAAACTTTTTCTATTTGAGTTTTCTCTTCCTGTCTACAAATAACCATTTACCTCAGTGAGACTGAATGTTCAGATTAGCTATCATCCAGATATCAGGGAGGGTAGTTTGTGACTGCTGCCACTCTCTCATTTTGCTCGTGTGCTGCAGATATGGGGAAACCTCATCCCATATCCAGATTAATGTGGCTTTTATCTCAGATGAAGCCTTACATCTTCCATGCATGGTTCTTGTAAATGCAGCTACACATCTCCTTCCCCAGTCATAGGTTTGTAGATAAGTACTAGGCAATCAGTCTTCAGACTACTACAAGCCTAGCTAATAAGTTATATTAAGAAGTTCCTTCAAGCTTCAAGAAGAGCAACTTATGACATACCAAGAGAGAGAGAGAGAGAGAGAGAATATTAGGCTCCCCATCTAATTATCTAAGTGCACCTTAATAGCTGTAAGGATGATGCTCTACTTGGCATGGACTGGAGTTTTGTTCCAAAGATGAACACTGTTTTAAGATTTGACTCAGTCATGTCAGCATGTCTTATTTATCTGTTGATGAAGGTTTAGTTCCTTTAACCAGTATTTGATGATTCCTTTGTTCTGTAAAAGGTTAGTGGAACAAAAAGGGTTGGATCTTCATGGTTAGAAAGGTTAGACACAGATCTCCAAAAGAGGAGTGTACATGAAACTGAATACAAAGAGAGGGCTGCCATTCTGTCCTGCTAAGGTTTTTAAGACCACTGGTGCTTTTAGATAGTAGCACCTGAGGCCTCTCAAGCTTAGCAATATGTTTAGATGAATACATGCTAAAAGGGGCAATATATTCAATACTGGGTCTGATGAGATATGAATAAAGGGAAATTAAGACTGCTTTGTACCTAAAGAAGATGCCTTTGGAAATTAAAAGAGCCAGATAGAAGGCTTTCTGAGCATCTGTGAAGATGCAATGGTCAAAAGATAAGGAATTATCAGCAGTCATGAGTAGATCCTTTACAACAGTGTCTGATTGGAGTGGTGTGTCATCATATGGTATAGGAAAATGCTTTGGTGGCCAATATTAACTATACTACATTGTTCACCTTTATTGTGAGAATATTGTCCTTGCACCAAGTTTTAACATGTTCTAACCTGTTTTGGAGGAGTTATGAATCCATAGAAAATCAAATAACAACATTCAGTTTTGCCCATCTGCAAAGCCAAATAACTATAGGACAGGAGTATTCACATCATGGTCTGAGAAAAAGATGCTAAATTGGAGCCCTGTGGTACACCACTGTAACATTTTTGCTTTGAGAAGCGACACTCGAGTCTCTAATCACTTTCTTGTCAGACTGCCAGTTACCTAGCTACCAGACAGCAGAAGGATAAGGCTATATATTCAGATTCACTGTCATTAGTGCATAAATAGACCTAGTACAAAAGGACGTGGTTAGTCTAGATATGTTATACATACCACATAATCACCATCCACTGTTTCAATCACTTTTATAAAAGAAATTAATGAAGTTAAAGAGACAGGAATTTCCTTTGGCAAAGTAAAACTGAAGAGGATTACTATTATGTGAGTGGCAGTTATAGCTATGGAGGCATTTCTTTATGGTGCCAACCCTCTTAGTGTCTAAAGTGAGCACCTGCATCATCACAGGGCCCTACTATGCCCTCCCAGGATGCATGTGTGCTCACAAACACACATCCACCATAATTTCTGGTTTGAGAATGCCAATACTATATTATCCCCTCATAATAGCTCTGACTGGCAAGGGACCAGTACATTATGTCAAGATGGATAAATAGTAAGGCACTCTTCCTCCATTCTACCTGCCCATCTGCTACACAAACTCATGTCACCTGGTTCACAGTCACATCTTTATCCCTTTGTGTAACAGAGCCAGGTAATGCAAGGATGGAAGACAGAAACTTGTACTGCTCTGCTTACAATTTGATGTACTTATTAGCACTTGTTATGCTTTAGAAACAAGAATTGCTGAAAAATTCCATTAGCAATCCATGTATTACAAACATGTAGAATAGTTTCTGTGTTGCATACAGAATGTTGCATATGCCCTCACAGTTTATTGCTAACAGCATATTTATTAGCTTTTTGTATTTGTATATACATACACACACACACACACACACACACACACACACACACACACACACACACACACACACACACACATACACACACACATTACAGGTGCCAAACATCCATACACTCATGTATTGTGTTGCTGTGTGTTTTATATTATTATATTGATCTAAATAAGACAACAACAACATATCACATATCTACAAATAACATGTTAAATAAAGATGCGGTCCTGGGTCAATAAATCCAGTATAACCACTAAAAGTGTAAATCCAAAACAAAAGAGGTAACCAGAACCACAAGGAAAATATAAGCTGTTTATTTTTATTTATTTATTTTATATTTGTTAAATGGGTTTGTCAGACTGGGCTACAATTGCCCATTTTCAGCAGAGGCCCGAGGAGAAAAGCTCCAACAGAAAAATAGAAAAAGAAAAAAAAAAAAAAAAAAAAAAAAAATCTTGTTTTCCCGCCTTACTGAACTAGAATAGTCCAGTCTTCAGAGTTTGCTGACCTCTGGGCTTTGTCTTGGTTCCTGTGCTATTCCATATCCTTATTTGGATAAAAGGAAGCGTCTTTGTTCACCAGTGGGAGTGGGGAGCACTGAGCGGCCTGTTTGTCCCTAGAGGAGTGGTTCCAGCCAGAAACTTGTAGTCTATTGGCCATTTTGGGTCAATTCCTAGCTCTTTTTCAGCCCCCTGTAATAAAGCCCGCTTTAGCGTGCTTTTTCGCTTGTATTCAACTCAGCACAGCTCCTCGTGGTGTCCTGCAGAGTTCTACAAGCAGCAGAGAGCAAAAGAGTGACTTTTTCCTGATTTAAGTATTTTTTTCTGGCTTTTTGATTATTTACTGCTTAGCGACTGCATTTCCGCCTGTTTATACAGCCCTGCATTCTATTTAAACTGTTTTTCTGTTGATTAACTGTTTTGCACTTTTAAAAAAGTTATTTGTTGTTTAATTTTACCTGTAGGCTAACACACTCAAGTGCGCTAGCTGTTTAAAAGCATGTATAGCATTTACTGTCTGTTTTTCTTCTGTTTTCTGCAAAAAAGAAAAAAAAAAAAAAAAAAAAAAAAGAAAAAAAAAATCTTGTTTTCCCGCCTTACTGAACTAGAATAGTCCAGTCTTCAGGGTTTGCTGACCTCTGGGCTTTGTCTTGGTTCCTGTGCTATTCCATATCCTTATTTGGATAAAGGGAAGCATTTTTGCTCACCAGTGGGAGTGGGGAGCACTGAGCGGCCTGTTGTCCCTAGAGGAGTGGTTCCAGCCAGAAACTTGTAGTCTATTGGCCATTTTGGGTCAATTCCTAGCTCTTTTCAGCCCCCTGTAATAAAGCCCGCTTTAGCGTGCTTTTTCGCTTGTATTCAACTCAGCACAGCTCCTCGTGGTGTCCTGCAGAGTTCTACAAGCAGCAGAGAGCAAAAAGAGTGACTTTTTCCTGATTTAAATATTTTTTTCTGGCTTTTTGATTATTTACTGCTTAGCGACTGCATTTTCGCCTGTTTATACAGCTCTGCATTCTATTTAAACTGTTTTGTGTTGATTAACTGTTTTGCACTTTTAAAAAAGTTATTTGTTGTTTAATTTTACCTGTAGGCTAACACACTCAAGTGCACTAGCCGTTTAAAAGCATTTATAGCATTTACTGTCTGTTTTTCCTGTTTTCTGCAAATAAAAAAAAAAAAAAAAAAAAAAAATTGTTTACGCGCATTACTGAACTAGAATAGTCCAGTCTTCAGAGTTTGCTGATCTCTGGGCTTTGGCTTGGTTCCTGTGCTATTCCATATCCTTATTTGGATAAAGGGAAGCTTCTTTGTTCACCCGTGGGAGTGGGGAGCACTGAGCAGCCTATTTGTCCCTAGAGCAGTGGTTCCAGCCAGAAACTTGTAGTCTATTGGCCATTTTGGGTCAATTCCTAGCTCTTTTCAACCCCCTGCTATAAAGCCCGCTTTAGCGCTTTGCGTGATTTAGCGGAGTTGCCCATAGAGCACCATCGGGCAGCGCCGGTTAAAAAAGGTTAAACTATTTCTGGCTCCGTAAAGTCTGCTTTTCAATTTTTACCTTAGAACTTCTCTACTTGCAATCTAAACAGTCTATTCTCCATCTCAAAAGCTCAGCACTTGCTCCTAAAGCATTTTTATATAGGTAAAGTACTTGTATACTAAACAAAGTACTACATTAGCCTAGAATCCCCTTGAGTACCCATTTCCCTATAGGTCCCTTCTGATTTAGTTACACAGCAAACTTTTTCACTTTTTCTAGCATGTCGAAGGGTCAGTTGCTAGCGTCCTCTCCTGTTCAGCTGGTGAATCTGGGCATCTTGAGGCAATGTTACAATTGCCTCATGTACACAGACAACCCACTCCTTCTCCCACAAAACACAAATACGTGTGAGAGATGCAACTATATAGCCAAACTGGAGGCTGAGCTCTCTCAACTCAGGACTGGCAAGACCAGACAGGAGGAGATGGAAACCACGCACACCACAAACCCAGTTTCACATAGAACTATCACAACTGCAAAACAAACACATAAACACACAAAGACATACTCTGAGGCACTGATCAAAAATCTACCAAAACTACAGAGGCCTCCAAAGCAGACACCCAAGCAACTGCCACCTCAAGACATAAGACATGCAACACATAGTTCTCAAAGTCAGTGTGCTAAACAGTCACAGCCCTTAAGGCCAAACACAATGCCAGACACACTTGTTATAGGTGACTCCATAGTCAGACACACTGACGTCCCACTCACCAGACTGAACAAGGAAAAGATCACAGTAAGCTGCCTGTCAGGCGCTAGAATCCGCCACATAACACAAGCACTCAGGTCACTCCACAGCAAGTACAAGTATGACTCAGTCATTGTACATGCCGTGTGAACGACCTGAGACGTACCTCCCTGGACTACATGAAAAGAGACATAGAGGAGCTCTCAGATTATGTAGCCCAGGCCGGTATGACCCTGACCCTGAGCAGTATCCTACCCTCACCAAGAATGATGCCACAATACAGAGACAAAATGATCAGCTTTAATAATTGGCTTAATTACTGGTGTCATTCTAAGGGGATCCAATGTCTGTCTGCCTGGGATGACATGCTTGACAAGCCATGCTGCTTCACAAGGGATGGCTTGCACCTGTCACGCCTGGGCTTCCGGATATTGGCAAAGGCTCTTGCCACCCCCATAGTGCCTTTTTTAGGCAAGGCTCAAATGATAAACCTACCACCCTAGAAAACAAAATGGAGAAAAACTAAGGGTAATACTGCTCAATGCCAGAAGTCTAAACCTCAAGATGCACGCCCTCGAAGCCCTCCTCAGTATGGAGAACATCGATGTCTGTGCTGTGACTGAAACCTGGTTCAAGGCTCCTGAGAGCACCCCAGCACTATCAGGTTATACCTCATATCATGCGTTCCGGCCCCAAAATCCGGACCGAACCACAAAAGGAGGGGGAATATCCATATTCATAAAGGATACCCACACCTCCAGGTTAGTGGCAACGCACGAAGCATCAGAGACCATCCAGGTGCAATTAACCATAGGTAAAACTGCCCTACAGTTTGTAACATGCTACAGACCACCTTCTCAAACTCAGGAAACTCACACAGCCTTCCTGAAGACACTGGAGAGTATGAATGTCTCTCCAAACACCATCATATTGGGTGACTTCAACTACCCAAACATAGACTGGGAACATTACTCAAGCCCCAACACCCTAGCCCAAAGGTTCCTTGAGTTCATAAACTCAAATGCTGTGGAACAACTAGTCACCATTCCCACAAGAGGAGAAAATATACTAGACCAATGCTCCACACCGGAAGTATATCCCTCATTGGTGAGATCAGACCATAAATTAATCTCACTGGAGATCCACATCCCGCCCCCACCCCCAGCAAAAAAGACCACAGTGAAGAACTTCTCAAAAGCAAACTTCACACTTCTTAAGACTGGAGTGGTATCCTTCAAGGCCCCCGAGCCAGTGGAAACCACAACCCACCCTGCTGAAACCCTTACAAATGCCTTCTACGAGCACCTCCAGGAATGTATGGATCAAGCAATCCCTAATAAAATCAAGACCCTTTCCACCAAAGGCAGGCGCCCGGTCTGGTGGACTCCAGCCATAAACAAACTCTACAACAAGAGGAGAAAGCTACTACATGACAGAGCAAAATCCCTAAATGGGAAGGCATCTCTGATCAATACTAGCAAAAAACTACGATCACTCATAAAATCATCCAAGGCCAACTTTGAGAGAAAATCGCTAATGACACAAAGACAATCATAAAGCCTTCTTTAGCTATGTTAGAAACCTGGGTGGAAACTCCCAGATATGCTCAGAATTAGTCCAAAAAATCACTGAACCCACAGACATTGCCAACATACTGGCAGACAGGTTCAGTGCAAATTTCTCCCCTCCATCCTCCCCAAAAGGAGAAATATCTATCCCACCAGAGTCTAGCCTCCCAAACATCTCAGATGCCCAGGTGAGAACTGCTCTCTCTAAAGCAAAAACACAGCATCAATGGGACCGGACGGTGTCCCCGGCTGTGTGCTACACGAACTCAATGAGGAACTAAACCCACACATAAGGCTGCTGTTTAATCTTAGCCTTACTACAGGATACGTACCCAAAGAATGGCGACGGCAACTGTGGTCCCACTCCACAAAGGCGGTGCTTCTACGGACCCTGAAATTACCACCCCATAAGCTTGACGAGCCTTGTCTGCAAAGCTATGGAGAGGATCATAATGGAACTCATAAATAAAGACATTGGGGACCTACAGACACTGGATCCTACCCAATTTGGCTTTGTCAAGGGCAGATCCTGCCTCTTGAACTTGGTCAACTTTTTCAAACAGTCACTAAGGCCATTGATGAGGGTAAGGCAGTTCACACAGCCTATTTGGAAATTAAAAGAGCCAGATAGAAGGCTTTCTGAGCATCTGTGAAGATGCAATGGTCAAAAGATAAGGAATTATCAGCAGTCATGCGTAGATCCTTTACAACAGTGTCTGATTGGAGTGGTGTGTCATCTATATGGTATAGGAAAATGTTTTGGTGGCCAATATTAACTATACTACATTGTTCACCTTTATTGTGAGAATATTGTCCTTGCACCAAGTTTTAACATGTTCTAACCTGTTTTGGAGGAGTTATGAATCCATAGAAAATCAAATAACAACATTCAGTTTTGCCCATCTGCAAAGCCAAATAACTATAGGACAGGAGTATTCACATCATGGTCTGGGAAAAAGATGCTAAATTGGAGTACACCACTGTAACATTTTTGCTTTGAGAAGTGGCACTCGAGTCTCTAATCACTTTCTTGTCAGACTGCCAGTTACCTAGCTACCAGACAGCAGAAGGATAAGGCTATATATTCAGATTCACTGTCATTAGTGCATAAATAGACCTAGTACAAAAGGACGTGGTTAGTCTAGATATGTTATACATACCACATAACCACCATCCACTGTTTCAATCACTTTTTCAAAGAAATTAATGAAGTTAAAGAGACAGGAATTTCCTTTGGCAAAGTAAAACTGAAGAGGATTACTATTATGTGAGTGGCAGTTATAGCTATGGAGGCATTTCTTTATGGTGCCAACCCTCTTAGTGTCTAAAGTGAGCACCTGCATCATCACAGGGCCCTACTATGCCCTCCCAGGATGCATGTGTGCTCACAAACACACATCCACCATAATTTCTGGTTTGAGAATGCCAATACTATATTATCCCCTCATAATAGCTCTGACTGGCAAGGGACCATTACATTATGTCAAGATGGATAAATAGTAAGGCACTCCTCCTCCATTCTACCTGCCCATCTGCTACACAAACTCATGTCACCTGGTTCACAGTCACATCTTTATCCCTTTGTGTAACAGAGCCAGGTAATGCAAGGATGGAAGACAGAAACTTGTACTGCTCTGCTTACAATTTGATGTACTTATTAGCACTTGTTATGCTTTAGAAACAAGAATTGCTGAAAAATTCCATTAGCAATCCATGTATTACAAACATGTAAGACAGCTTCTGTGTTGCATACAGAATGTTGCATATGCCCTCACAGTTTATTGCTAACAGCATATTTATTAGCTTTTTGTATTTGTATACACACACACACACACACACACACACACACACACACACACACACACACACACACACACACACACATTACAGGTGCCAAACATCCATACACTCATGTATTGTGTTGCTGTGTGTTTTATATTATTATATTGATCTAAATAAGACAACAACAACATATCACATATCTACAAATAACATGTTAAATAAAGATGCAGTCCTGGGTCAATAAATCCAGTATAACCACTAAAAGTGTAAATCCAAAACAAAAGAGGTAACCAGAACCACAAGGAAAATATAAGCTGTTTATTTTTATTTATTTATTTTATATTTGTTAAATGGGTTTGTCAGACTGGGCTACAATTGCCCGTATTCAGCAGAGGCCCGAGGAGAAAAGCTCCAACAGAAAAATAGAAATTTTACCTATTGAATACATATAGAATACATTCATCAGTACCACACATTACTGCATTACAGTACATTACACTGTGGCAAGTGAAATACATATAGAAATGCATTCATCAGAGGGATACATTCATAATTGCATATTATATACATAATAGTGCAATAGTTACATAGCTGAAATATTTTACTAGTTATGTTTGTACAGTGATGTAGCAAGAAGAGAAGATAAAGTAGTAAGTTTGTTTATTGAAGGGAAGGAAGAGAGAAGGGAAATAGAAGGTTATAGGGGAGTGTTTATGGGGGATAATTACATTGGCAGGTCCATTTTTCATGAAGGTATTTTTTGTAGCAGTTTTGAATTGATTGAGATGTTCAAGGGATCTTATATCTAATGGTAGGCTATTCCAGGCCTTGGAAGGGTTAAAGCTATAGACTAAGTGACCCATTTTAGTCCTTGGTTTGTAGATTTTTAGTAGGCCTTGTTCAGAACTGCAGAGTAATCTAGTGGGTAGGTAATGAGAGATTAGAGATGAGATAGCTGGACAGAAAGAGGGTTTGTAGAGAATGGAGTGAATAATCTGAAACTGATTATACTGAAGCAGGTTAGGTAATTCTAGCCAATTTAGTTCTTTTAGTGAGAGACAGTGATGGGACTTGAAAGAATTTTGGGCAGCAAATCTGGCAATCCTGTTATAAGTTGTTTCTAACTTGTTTAGTAGTCCAGTGTTGAGGCTGGTGAGAATTTGGGAGCTATAGAGTAAATTGAGTAAAAAATAGGGATTTGACAGGGTTAGTTTTGGTAAGATATTTTTTGTTTCTATAGAGGATACCTAACTTGAGATGTGTGTTTTGGATACAATTATTGACGTGTAAATCCAAAGTTAGTCTATTATCAATAGTAACACCTAAGAGTTTTGTACTGTTGTCCACCTGTATTTGAGTGTTATTTTGTGACAAATTCACTTTCACAGTTAAACTGCTTCCTCAGGCTTGTAAAACAGATAAGACAAAGCACTTCAACATTTAAATAAGCACATAATTAATCAACCAAATAATATAATTAACACATAAAACACCTGAAGATAAATAAAATATAACTTTAAAGCAAATGATGAATCTAAGTAAAATTTATTTGATACAACTGTGTAAATATTTTAATTCTGGTTTCAGAGTAAAAACCTCATTTAAACCTGGAGGGTAAAAAGATCTAAAATGTAAAATCCACTTGTTTTCATGTCTTTTTGTCAAATTTAATTTAATTTAGACATGTCCGATTTTTTATTTCCTCCAGAAACACCATACCCTCTGCCACCAAAGATAAAATGAAATTACATTCAGAGAGGATGCAAGAAAAGCAACTCAACAGCAATGAACTAGGAGGACATGAAGGTACCTCTAATATGGATATTGCTTCTAATTTATCAGACTATCAGTTAAATAAATATGAAAAAGTGGTCCTAAATAAAGGTTTAACTTTTGTGCCTGCAGCAAGTGCAGACAGCTCATGGATACTTTTAGAATTTAAGCTATTCATTCGGAAACTTAAGTTAAAAGTGTTCTTTTCACACAGAAACGATAGCGATATCGAAGCAGTTAAAAAAACTTCTAGAAAAAGTACCTTTATTCCATCTCCTAATTTTGTTGTCTCTATGTTTGAAAAATTGGTTGAAGATGAACTTTATTCATATTTAAATAGTAAACCAATTAAATGTTTTTATAACTTACAACTGGATGAATATAATGCCATACAGACATTATATGAGAATGACAATATAGTTGTGAAACCAGCTGATAATGGAGGTGATATTGTTGTACTGAATAAGGAATAATATATATAGATAGATATATATATATATATATATATATATATATATATATATATATATATATATATATATATATATATATAGATAGATAGTATGATTCAAATACTCAGTAGCTCTGATTATGAACAAATTGATATAAACAGAGTGCAGACAATTAGTAGTGGTGTTACCGCGTGAGTTAAAGAGTTATTTCAAGAAGGATTTATTACTAAAGATCTTTTTGAATATTTTATGTTTGATTCAGTATTCATTCCAGTCTTATATGGCATCCCTAAATTACATAGATGCCAGGTTAACCCACCCCTCTGGCTGACTGTATCAGCGCAAGAGTGGGTTACAGAACCAATATCTGTTTATCTTGAAAATGAACTTAAAAGAGTGCTAGTTACATCCACCACAATTGTTAAAGATAGCTCCCATTTTTTTAACAACACTGTATGAATTTACCTGGAGCCACAATGTGCTTACTTGCTATATGGTTACATTAGATGTAGATTCTCTTTTCACGTCTATTCCAAATGATATTGGCATTCAAATGATAAATAAGTATATATTAGAACACTCCTGTTGTACAGATATTAATACAAGTCTTATATGTGATTTACTAAGAATTGTTTTTCACAATAATGTTTTCTTGTTTTAGGAGTATTACTATGAGCAAGTTAAAGCCATTGCAATGGGGACCCTGGTGGCAAATTCATATGCAAATTTGGTTATGAATTGCTGGGAAGTAGATACAATTTTATCAACCTCAAATTATTTTAATAAGAATGTAGTTGTTTTATAAAAGATTTGTTGATGATCTTTTTTTCATATGGGAATGTTCTTTATGTGATTTAAATGAAACTCTCACATATCTTAATTTTACAACAATCTTTTTGAAGTTAAAACGAATATACAGTATACAACTACAGATTTTTTAAATATCACCTTAAAAAGGGATGTAAAGGGTGAGTTACAAACTACTCTTTATAAAAAAGATGTCAAGAAATGCATGTACTTAGCATGTGACAGTATGTACACCACATTCATGTTTGACAATATTGTCAGAAATCAAATGTCTAGAGTAAGTAAATTAAATACAACAGAATATGATTTAACACAACAACTAGAGGATATGGCCATTAAGTTTACAAATAGGTGATATCATCCTGATAGGGTTCAACATATTAAAAATGAAATTATAAGAGAAAGATCATTTGCATCCACTCATCTTTTCGAGCCATACTAAGAATAGCAATTATAACAGATCTAGAAAACATACAGGATGTAGCTTTGTATTAACTTACAATCAACATATAAACAATATAAAGTGAATTATTACAAAACATTGGTCGTTATTACAACAGGTACCATAACTAAGAGATGTCATATCAAAGACTCTGATGTTCTCTTACGAAAGGTGCACCACACTTAAAAACAGGTTATGTTATTAAGGAACAGATTACAAGTAATGAATGAAAAAAATGAAAAAAGGGCACCTTTAGATGTAGAAGTTTTAAGTTCTGCAATAGATTCACTTTACATGCTCGAAATTCTGAAATGTTGAATTTCAGAATCTCAAGCCCATAAAGTGGAAATCCTAAAAGATCGAAAACCCAGAAGCACGAAATTCAAAATCTTGCATTTCAGAGATGTTGAATTAGCTGTTCTGGTGTTGCGCAGTGTTCATGGATTCAGGTAAGTGTTTATGATTTAATGGTTTTGGGTAGGGGGCTGTAATGTGTGTGTTAGTATGTTTTGTTACTGTGACGTGTGTGTGTGAGGGGAATGTAACTTGTGTGGTGGTGTTTTGTGTGTTTTGTATGTAGTGCAACCTTGGAGTTAGTATATTTAAGTAGGGGGTGTGGGGGATGCAGCGGGGCTTGGCCCCAAGATAGGCTTGTGTATTTGTGTGTGGGGAGGAAGGTCTGTGTATGTGTATCTGTGCGGTGTTTGTATAGTATAGAAGTTGAGATTTTAAATTTCGAGCGTCTGGGTTTTCGATCTTTTTGGATTTCCACTTTATGGGCTCAAGATTCTAAAATTCGATATTTCAGAATTTTGAGCATGTAAAGTGATCCCTGTATATATATATATATATATATATATATATATATACATTCTGAAAAAACATTTTATCATCCAGTTAATAATACATTGTTTTATGTATCTGCATATGGTCACTGCAACACCAAAAATATAATATATATATGGCAAGATGCAATATGTGTTCTTCATATTATATAGGCAAAATTAACCAAAGACTCTAGGACCAAAAAGATCGAAAACCCAGACACCCGAAATTTAAAATCTCAACTTCTATACTATACAAACACCAAAAATATAATATATATATGGCAAGATGCAATATGTATTCTTCATATTATATAGGCAAAATTAACCAAAGACTGTAGGACCGTATATGTAATCACCTTTCAGATATAAGAAGATGCATTGAGACAAATTCATTGTATAAACATATACGGGACACAAATGATGTTCATAGCTTCAAATTCTTGATTTTAGAACAAATTCCAGTACATCTTAGAGGTGCTGACATTTTAAATTTGACAGAAAGACATGAAAACAAGTGGATTTTATGTTTTAGGTCTTTTTACCCACCAGGTTTAAATAAGGTTTTTTACTCTGAAACCAGAATTAAAATATTTACACAATTGTATCAAATACATTTTACTAAGATTTATCCTTTGCTTTAAGGTTATATTTTACTTATTTTCAAGTGTTTTATGTGTTAATTATCACATTGTTTGAGTGATTAATTATGTGCTTATTTAACCTCTGCACCACCATGGCTGCCCACAATACCTTATTCAAAGTCCTTTAATCTCTAGACTAACATTACCCAGAACCCTCTACACCATATTTTATTACTATATGTAATCTGCATGGCACCAGTTTATTTCCTATACATTCCTAGAGCAAAGATGCTTAACTTTGTAATCCTAGGTTCATAGGTTCATAGGTATATACTAGGCTATTTACCACCAGGGCCTTTATAAGCCTAGCCGTGCAACCAAAACCAATTGTTTCCCCATGTCCCTTGAGTGCATGTTAGGAGGCGTATGTTAGTTTGGAGGTGGATTAGGGCTTTGTTGGGGGGGTATGTTAGTTAGGTAATATTTTACTTAGTGTCTGCATCTGTCCATTAGAGACATGGAGGCCAGAACAGGATTGACTTTCCAATTTCCCATCCAGTGGTCAAGGTTACATTTTAATAGGGTCAGGGATGAACACACCTTCACATTGATGAAACCCTATTCCATAGTGCTAGAATTCCTTGAGACACAGATCAGTCTCACCAGCATATTCTATTTGTATCACAGGCAAACTTTAAATCCTTTTGATATAGTGTTTCTAGTAATGTTCATTTTGCAAATGTGCAAAAGATCCATCAGGGCTGAATCTGAGGATGCCCAATATGCCAGGTATATATATATATATATATATATATATATATATATATATATATATATATATATATCAGTAATCTGTACGAGACCGAGTATAGAGGTAGGACCTTATGGCGATCTGAGAATAACATTGTGTTAATATCCTGGATCTCCTCATCAGCAACCTCTGTGGGCATTCTCACTGTTGCAAATGCCTGGTTAGGTACATGCCAAAGAGGGCACTGTACTCAATGATGGGTCTGACAAGGGCTGAGTAAAGTGGTGCTATAATTTCCTTTGACCTGAACGTCATACCCTTAATTGTAAGTTGGGCAATATAGCATGACTTTCTTATTATCTTGACCATGTGTTGGTCAAAGGCCAGATTATTGTATACATATGTTCCCAGAAACCCAACTATAGGGTCAACTCATAGCAGTGTTTTATTGACAGAGTAATTGGTATATATGATTGTTTTCCTAAAGGGAAATATAATGCACTTCTTGGCATTGAGTTTTAAACCATGGCTTTGGCACCAGTCATTTGTCTGTGTTAAGCCCTCTTGCACGATGTTAGTGTCATGGGGGAATCTAGAGTATCTTCCAATTTGCAGTCATCTGCAAATTTGATGAGCCAGAGGTCCTTCACATTAACTTTGATTTCAAAGAAGTAGACGTCAAACAGTAGCAGGACCAGGATGGATCTCTGAGATACTCCACTGGTGACTGATCTCTTGGTGGAGGTGGTCTCACTAATCATGACTTCTTAGGCCCTATCTGTGAGCAAGCTGGCAATCAAGCAAGTTATGTAGGGATTTATGCCAGTTTGGTGAGTTTGTCAACAATACCTGAGTGGCAGATTGTATAGAATGCCTTAGTCAAATCAAGGTCTTCCCTCATCCATTGCATTGATGACCCTTTTGAAGAAGTCTACCAACTTGAGTAGGCAAGATCTTTGCTTGACAAAGGCAAACTGGGATGGAAGTAGTGTCTGTAGGTTGCCAATGTCCTTGTTGATCACTTCCATGGTAATTTATTCCATGGCTTTGCATATTAGATATGTCATATGGATGGGTCTGTAGTTTCCAGGGTCAGTTGATGGATCACCCTTGTGAAGCGGGATAACTGTTCCAGTCCTCTGTTCACTTGTTACATAACTTGTTTTGAGGCACTAGTTGAAAACTGCCTCAAGTGGTCCTGAAAGGTCATGTTTTAAGGTATTTAGGAAGTAACCCAAAGTATTGTCATGGCCCACTGAGGCAGTGTTTTTGGCCTTGGCAAGCACCACTAAGACCTGCTCCCTGCTGATATGAGGGATATGCTAGCTGGTATTTCACAGATATAGTAGGGGGGAGTTAAAGGTGAAGTATGTGCTGAATTTGTCAGGCAGCCAGCAGATTCACTATGTATCTCTCCCTCTGCTCAATGAAGGTGATGTCAGTTATCACTAATTTAGCACACTGCTGTGTTTTACTTTAAGGTTTTGGACATAGCTGAAAAAGGCTTTGTGTTTGTCCTTAGCTTAACTGGCTATTCTGACCTTGTATGTGTCCTTGTTGGACTTAATTATTTTAGTTTCTTGTTTAGTTTAATCAGTGAGCTCTTATCTTTATGAGAGTAGCTCATTCTCATTTTGGCCAGGACATTTTTACTTTTGTAAAATATCCTGTTAAGGCTGGGATTCCACCTGTGTGGTTTGTTTTTTGGAGTTTGTTATGGACTTACTTCTGTCAGCCTCTATACAGCCATTCACATGTTTGAATAGGGTTTTGGTGAACAATTCTGCATAGGTTGCTGTGATCTGAGGTGGTTGAGGGGTACTGAATTTTGACAAACTGTCGCTGAGTAGGATGTAGTTTGCTTTAGAATAGTTTGTAACTGTTACAGGTTTAGTTGTTTTTTTAGAGTTTTTATTTCAGAGCAGACAGCTTCCTGATCCAAACTCTTCAGTGAGGACATGACACAAAGAGTGTGCGTGTGTGTGTGTGTGTGTGTGTGTGTGTGTGTGTGTGTGTGTGTGTGTGTGTGTGTGTGTGTGTGTGTGTGTGTGTGTGTGTGTGTGTGTGTGTGTGTGTGTGTGTGTGTGTGTGTGTGTATGGAGGGGGGTGCAGTGCTCACAAGTGTTGGTGAG
Organism: Protopterus annectens; assembly: GCF_019279795.1. Lineage (NCBI taxonomy): Eukaryota > Metazoa > Chordata > Ceratodontiformes > Protopteridae > Protopterus > Protopterus annectens. The sequence goes on along the minus strand of NC_056742.1, from coordinate 174,426,528 downwards.
CACTAGGTCCAGTATGTTTTAACCTCTGGTTGGAGTGCACACTATCTGGTCCAGGATATTTGTGATAAAGTCCAGGAAATGTTCCTGTCAGTTTGAGGCAGTGTATGTTTCCCAATCTATAGAGAGATAGCTAAAGCACCCATGAATAGAATATTTGGTTGGATGGTGAGTGTCTATAGGTCAAGGTATGTTATGAGATTCTTGGGGCATAAATGGGGAACTATAGTCAGCTAGGATATGGTAAGGGACAATCTAGGGTGACATGCATGTGGATTAACTCAAATGCATCATCCTGTTTAACCAGCCTGGAGGTATATTTGTTGCTGATGTAGATCAAGACATCTCCATCTTTATACCCTGTCTGTGCTGTTGTTGGTCTAAATGTGTGGAAGGCACTGTAGCTGTGCACTGCCAAAGTACTTTCTACAGCTTTAAACCAAACGGTTATGGCACAGATGTCTATTCTCTGGAATGAGGAGATCTTGTAGGGTGTTGAGGATCCTAGTATTGGGTAGTAACACCTTAAGGACGCTTTGAGGTTTTTTTTTTTTTTCCGCTATGCTGGAAGGTTTTTCATATTGTCATTGCCTACAAAAGGCTCTTAAGGGATGGATAAAGTTACAGAAAATAACTGAAAGCTCAAGGGGGGACAGCAGCACACCATCCTTGTCAAAGCAATGTGGTCTGTTAACCAAATCTTTCCTTGCTGACAAATATTGAATCCCCATGGAAACACACCAGAAACTAACCCAGTTGTTAAAATCTTCTGACTTGCAGACTTAACTTCATCACCTTAGTGAATACTTATCAGTCCAGAACAGAACTCACAACAAATAAAGGTAGCTCAAAAATGAATACATTAAAACAGTGCAAAACAATTCTTGACTGCACCACCGCGGACTTTCCAATTAAAACCAACACATTTATTTGTTAAAAACCTAGATAAAATTCAATAAATCAAACATGTGAAGCCTTAAAAAGATAAGCATTTTCTGCCATAACCTTCATCAGATTGTCACGGTCTAGGTTCTTAACAAATAAATGTGTTGTTTTTAATTGGAAAGTCCATAGTGGTGATCTCAAGATTCGTTTTGCACTGTTTTAGTAAATGGTTAGGTTCCAAACATCATCCACTAGTGTGTATTCTGTTGACATGTATTTTATATCATTTTATTGATCTAAGTTAGACAACAACAACAACACATCACATATCTACAAATAACATTTCAGTGTATATTCCAGCCAACAGAAAACCAAAAACACACAAAGGTCCTGTCAGACAGTGTCCCATGAGAAGATTTGAAATGTAAAGCTCATTTATTTTGCAAACTCATTTATTACATAAATAAAATTAAAAAAAAAATAAATTAAAAAATCACACCTTTTCACTACCTCCACCAATCCCCAGTGCACTAACCCCACTTCCACATTAATGTTCTCAACCACTACACACAGTTTCTTCAAATGTCAAATGTTTCTTCTAACTCGTCATATTTCAATTCTTCATCCGCCTTCCTATAGTTAGCAGATATCTTGACTCTTTCTTTTTTTGAAGACCTAGAGCATCATACTAAAACAACAGAATTGTTATACTTTTCCAGTACTACTGCTACAGATCTGACCCACTACCAGAATATCTCAAGGGATCGACCACAAATGAAACCACTCTACCTTGTCCTTACTGCACTGCCAACATGAGAAAGACTCTCCACCTCCAATGTTTCAATGCCTTAGTTTCTTTGCAACATTTTTCACTGTTAATCCCCTCCTGAACCATTAATCATGTCTCACACTTCTTCCTATTTACCCTCAACCTTCCAGCAATGACCATCCTTCCTTAAGCCTTCCATATGTATCTATATTGATGCATGTATGTGTATATATATATATATATATATATATATATATATATATATATATATATATATATACACACACACACATACATATGGGTCTACTGTCCATCAAAAACATGTTTTTTCGAATAATAGAAGTACGAACCCATTTCAGCGAAAGAGCACTTAACCGAAAGTGCACTTTCGCAAACACCAGTTCACCGAATCGGAAAAGAAAACAGACAAACTATGCAAACACACTTTTGCAGGGTGGCAAGCCCCCCTGCACCCCCTACTTATATATACTAACTCTGAAATCACACTACAGTGGGGAAACGGGTATATTTCCTCATCCCCACTGTACCGTGCCTTGGTGAACCAGGAATGTGTGTTTGCAGAGTTTGTGAGCAATAGAAGATCAAACAAGGAAGATCCACTCCTTAGATTGTTAAAGTTTGAGCTACTCTGTTTTTCATATTCCTGCCTCCTTTGTGCACAGTGCAATAACTAGAAGTATTAAACCCCTTTTTCTACCTTAGTTTTAAATTCTGCAACATTTGGGATGAGACTACCTTTCATTGAAGAGCATTCTATATATATAATTACATACACACTTTGCTGCACCTACTTTACTCACTTAAGCACACACACACACACACACACACACACACACACACACACACACACACACACACACACACACACACACACACACACACACACACACACACCCCACACACACACACTGGACAAAATGGAAGTTCAGCCTGCTAGTTTCACCTCTGCTGCCAACCTTTTAGCACTAGGTCTCCTAAAACAGTGTACTCACTGCCTTATGCTCAAAAATAATGAATTTATTCTCAGCAGTAAATTCCATCTGTGAGAGTCATAAATACCTAATTAATCTCAGTGCTTCCTTCTCACCTAAAAACTTGTTTGTGGGCTTCATATACCACAATGCTTCCTAAATCATGACAACATTTCTTACACTGAGACTATAATAAACAACTCTACAAAGCTCCTAAAAGTAAGAATATTAAGTCTCAGTAAAAATATGGACACTATCTCATGCATACCTACCGTAAAGAGGCAGTCTGAGCAAAAGCTCTCCAAATCTAGCACGCTGCATCACAGCAGTAACAGAAATGTTTTAGTGATAGGTGACTCTATAGTCAGGTATACTGGCTCGTCACTCACACAGCTGGATGAGTTCCAGTGGAATGTTTTCCAGGCATCAGGATTTCTGACTTTACAAAGGTCCTAAGAGCCCTAACTCCTGACAGATATGACTATGAAGTAGTAGTGGTCTCTGCAGGAATGAGCAACATCAGATGCAAAACCCTAAAGGATAAACAGAGAGATGCCAGAACTTCCCATACTACAATTGCAAGTAAGACACTGGTCCTGATTAGAATCTATCCTTCACCTTGAATTATGTCTAGATAAAAATAAATAATCATTTTCAATAATTGGTCAAGTAACTGGCATCATTTCAGGGTGATGACATGCAAAACTGTCTAGCTCCACTATGAATGGCTTGCATCTCTAGTTCCAGGGCTTCTGCATTCCGGCTAAAGCCTTTGCAGCCCCTAGTGCCATTTTTGACAGATTCCAGCAGATGAATAATCCATCATGAATAATATATCAATCCCAAAACCAGATTGCATTAAAGTGTCTCTCCTCAATGTCTGAACAATAATCAATAAATTGCTTAATCTTGAGGCACTCATGCATTTGGAAAGCATCAATGTCTGCATACTTACTGATTATTGGTATAAATGTAAAAACAGAAACTAGGTTTTGTCCTTTCCATGTTTTCAAACACAATAGCAACTATGATAAAGTCTCCATATTTGTCAGTGAACATATTACTTCAAGTCAGATCCCTATGGAACCTCAAAATGAACCTGCTAAACTACAGCTCATGCTAGGTAACAATTCATTATCAAATAGTAGCTTGCAAAGGAACGCCTTCTTGCCCCCAAATTACCACACGTGATTCCTTAGTGTTCTAAATTACCTCCCTACTGCAAAAACTCTATTATTTTAGATAACTTTAACTACCCTTCTATAAACGTGGACACCTATCCCTCAAATGTAGGATATGCCCAAATATTTCTAGACTTAATAAACAAAAATATCTCTTGACCAGTTGATAAACAAGCTTACTAGAAGACATAGCATTTTTGACCTGATTCTTACAAATATGGTCACCACTTGAACTCGTTGGTATGTCCTTCCCCTGTGACGTCTAACCACAAACATTAGACTTCACATTTTAAACTTCCAAAGGGCCCTTCAGGAAACTCCATTGAATTCAAAGACTATAAACCTGCCACCCTCAACCAACTCTATAAAGAAATATCAAAATTCATTTATGATTACACCTCCCCTGATCTTTCTATGGCAGGAAGCTTCATTAAGGAATTGTACACCCAGTGAAGAAAATGCACAAAGCTAACAGTCCCTACCAGAAGAAAGTTGTTGTTGTGTCTTTTCCAGGTTAGGGGCCGCCACAGCAGAACTCCCGTCCGCTAATGATTAGCAGGAGATTTTTACGTGCCGAGTTGCCGGCCTTCACACACAACCTTCAACGAAGGTACGCCCATTCACACATGTCTCCACACAGAAGACGCCCTAGCTGAGAATCGAACAGGACATCTTATTGTCAGGTGACAACGCTACCGCAGCACCACCACCGTAGTTCCCTACCAGAAGAAAGTATCATGGAATATTTAAAAGTAAACCACCCTGGGGGGTTACTATCATAAACAAAATCTACAACAAAAGAAAAAAAAACACTTAGAATCAAAGAGCAGATTCAACCCCTCTTTGTAAAGAAAATACCAAAAGCAGTACAAAAAATGGAAAAACATTATCAGATCCACTAAAGGATCCTATGAACCTGGGTTGACATCTGAAGCCTAAGGTAATTATAAATCCTTCCTTAGCTATGTTATAAAACGAAGAAACAATGCCCTACATTCCTCTGACCTTATTCATAATGATGTCTCCTGTTCTAACCCAACAGACATTGCCAACATCCTTGCAAACAAACTGAGTGTCAATGCCACCTGCTATGAGACTTCTATCCAAAGGCCTGAAATACCTGAACCCTTATTCCCTCAATTATCTCTAATGATCATTTGTGGAAATTGTTAACCAAGACCAAAAATAATTCCCCCATGAGACCTGACATGGACAATTAATAATGTTAAACATTTCCTTGCAGACCCACTCCTTAACCTGTTTAACTTATGTTTAGATAGTGGCTTCATCCCTAATGAGTGGTGCACTGCAGTCAAGATGCCCCTCCATATGAGTGGCCTTATAATCCCCAGGTAATTAAAACTTATCAGTCTTACAAGCCTCATCTACAAAGCCATGAAATGTATTAAAACTGACTGCATAAACTATGATATCACAAATCTTATTCAACTTGGCCCTCAACAATTTGACTTTATGAAGAGTAGATTCTCTTTACTGAATCTGGTAAATTTCTTCAAGAGAGTTACAAAGTCTATTTGTCAGTGTCCTACAGATGGCTAAGAGGTAACCTGATTCTGGCATGCACGCATCCTCTTACCCATTACTGATGGATTTGCTGCACATCAACAAGTTTAATAGCATCAGAAATACCCAGACTAGGGATCTAAACCTCTTCTGCAAAATCAACAGAAAGGTTTGGAGGGACAGGAGTATTTCATAGAAGATACCATTGCTATGGAACAGACTCCTCATTCCTGTCCATTTTCAAGCACAACTTAGATCTATGGATGGGAACTTAAAATTTACCCCAGGAACTCACTCTGTGCTAAGAATGGGCAGATCAGATCCTAAATGCTTTACCCCATGCATGGGGGTCCACTCAAATTATCTATCGTATAATCACAGTTATTCTCATTAGCAGTAATATATAGTTATTGACTAAATGATGGGTAAGACAAGTCTATAACCAATTGGGTTACATTATTTTGAGCACAAAAAGGAATTGGCTAGGCTTAATAAGGACCCTGGAAACTACAGACCCCTAAGTCTCACTAGTCTTATATGTAAAGCCATGGAAAGAATTAGCAAGGAAATGATCAATAATGATATAGTAAACCTCCAGACACTGGACCCAGCCTGGTTTGGTTTCATTAAGGGCAGATCCTGGTGGACATCTTTGAGAAGGTCACTGAATCTCACCATGACACAAATGTTCTCCAAGAGGGGCTGACACAGACTAACAACTGGTGTCAGAGCCATGGACTAAAACTAAATGCCTATAAATGCATAATGGTATCCTTCGGGAAGTCATCCACCTCTTTTCACTGTCATATTGACAACACACCCCTTAGAGTTGACCCAGTAGTCAGGGACTTAGGGATACACATAGACAGTAATCTAGCCTTTGACCATCAAGTGTCTACAGTAGTGAGGAAATCCTTCCATGTTACGTAACTTATAAACAAAGGTATGGCATCTATGTCCAAAGAAGTCATTGTTCCACTGCATTCGGCATTCATCAGACCTGTTATTGAGTAAAATACCCTCTTTGGTATGTACCTAAGCAGGCATAGCCAACAATTGGAATGTCCACAGAGGATCCTCACTAAAAGAATGCAGGGCTTAAGTAAAATATCCTATGCAGAATGCCTCAAGGCTCTATCCCTGTATTCTGTCTCCTACATGCGTTTGAGGGAGATTTTGCAGGGCATTGTCAGACCTCACTCTGATGGACCTCCTGCATATCCACAAAACAAACACACTAGAATTATCCATTCTAAAGACTTAAACCTTGCCTGTGATATAAATAGGACCTGCTGGAGAGATAGGTATGTATCCCAGAAATTACCCCTTCTCTGGAACAGGCTCCCCATCGATGTGAAGTAGAGTTCCTCCCTAACCCAATTCAAGTGCAACCTGGACAATTGGATGGGGAACAGAAAATTCATCCATGGTTTGGCACCTATGTCTCTAATGGACACATGCTACCTTTAGATGGTTCATTTCCCAGGCCCTAATTTGTAAATGTTTCATCTCCCAAGCCCCTGCTTACACTTATCAAGGGCATCAGAACTTGTCAGAGATTTGGAATGCATGGCTAGGTTTAAAAAGGCTCTTGTGGTTGTTAGCCTAGTAAACATCTATGAACCTATGAACCTATAAACTTACCTATGAACATATATATAGTTGTCATACTGCACACATGGTGTATCTTGACCTGGCCAAGGCCCTTCAACATCATTCACTACGCTGGCATCATACAGATGGTGAGTGCTTTAAAAAATTATCCATGTGTGATACAATGAATGGCAGACTAACTGTGGGGCAGAACTCACTTAGTGCAATGACTGCAAACTAGCTGGTTGTTATTAAGTCACCCTCTGACACCCAAAACTTGCCTTGCAAACTTTTGCTTAACTGAAATAGGCTCAAACTAAAGGATCAAAACTATAGTATTGTCACTTTTGGCAAGCAACCCCTCCAAGTATCATAATGTATACACAACACAGCACTGCAAAATGAAAATTTACTCAGGGAACTAGGAACTTGGGTTGATAGTTCCCCTCTCTATTGACCATCATATGACAATGGCTGTCAGAAAATCCTTTTATTCAACAAAGCTAATTGCAGAAGAAATATCTTCAAGGACTAAAGAAGTTATCATTTCCTTATACTTAACACTGATCAGACCAAGTATTGAGTACAATATCCAATTTGGAATGTATCTCACTAAAAATAGCAGATAATTACAAACACGCCAAATGTTGTTAACAAAAAGCACTCAGGTTTGAAGTCCCAGAGCTATCAAGAGAGGCAGAAATCTCTATGCCTTTATTCAGTGTCTTACAAACTTTCCAGTGGAGATCTCTGTCTCACTTACCATGCAGCTGGAGATGTGGTTATCCTGGGACTCCATTATCCCTATAAGTCTAATGGCACCACAAATACTGAAACCACATAACTAAATCCTCCCTAGCAGATAAATAAAACACAGAAGAAGGACAGTTTTATAACCCAATGCCTCTGTAACCTAGGGAATAAATTCCCCTGCATTGTTAAGCAGTGTGACTCACTATTTTCTTTTAAATACAACTGTGGTGACTTGATGAGTAACCTCACATTTACAAGATTGAATTGTATGACTTGCCTGGAAAAACAAGGTGCACCTGAGGGAGAGTACAGGCAAGACGTGAATGGTCATAAGACTCAATGGATTTGGAATATCTAAGAATCTACAATGTGACTCATAAAAAGTAACAACATATCACTAGTATCACTGGAAGTTTTATCTCAAGACCCTGAATTATCAGGTCTATATTAGATGAACGAACATTTAAAATGTCGAGTACGACATGCTCAACAGCTTTTAAGAGAATGTTCATCATATAAGCGAAACCCCAGAATATCAAAATAAGGAGTTTCGAAAAGTTATAGTTGGCCAGCCGTCAGGAAGCCAATGGCTGATGGCTACAACGTACTGTACATCATTTCAACCTCCCCAAAAAAAATAAAAAATCAACAAACAAAATAAACAAGGGGCTTCACCCCCCACACCCTCCAACATGGTGTCCTTCCCCCCCCAACACCCCTCCACTTAAATATACCAACTCCGAGATCGCACAACAGTGGAGGACTGTCATAACATTACACAGGGTGAACATCGAGACTGCACTACAGTGGAGGACTGTAAGAACGGCGAGACTGGGTGAATATTCTGCCATCAGCCATTTGCTTCCTCACGGCTGGCCAACTGTAACTTTTCAAAACTCCTTGTTTCGACATTCTCGGGTTTTGCTTAGATGAACGTTCGCTTAAAAGCTGTTGAGCATGTCGTACACGACATTTTAAGCATTCGTTCATCTAATAAGGACCCGAATTATCACTCAAATGTATCACCCCCAGTCCTCTATTATTTAACCTGCAAGCCAGTAGGTTTGCTTGCATCTCACCCACAGCCGATTAGCACATTCTCTTTGCTGCTGATTTCAACCTATTTCCTAGCTAAATCAGTCTTCCTCAGTGTTTCTTTAAGCCAACATTTTCTTTACTGAGGCCTATATATATGTATCAGCAACAGAAGTCTACATGTTTTTTTAACCCTGCCTAATTCCTTCAACTAACTCCTGCATCTTCTTATCTTCCCTACTCCTGTATCTACCCATTTGCCCCATAAAACAACATTGCCACTTTGCCTTCCACCCATCACAACAAATACCCTATTTGCCTTCTAACAGTGGATGATTCTCTTTAACCCTTGTCATCATTTCTTGTAATAGTTGAATTGCCTGAGGTCCCCTCTGATCAAAAGGAATCCAGATTCATTGGCTTTCTTCCTTGCCCCATGCCCATTTAACAACTAATAGCAGGTGATCTGACAGTTCTAGGTCCCTCACACAAATATCTGTGATCTCTTTTAAATGCCCCACATCCATTAACAAAAATCTTTCTACTTGTCTGTTGAAATCAATCTCTGGCAAAAGTGAAACAAGCCACCTCCACATCTTATTTTGCCATATATTCCTCAACTCAAACAATTCTAAACTCATCATAAGACAGTACTTAACCCCCTTACAAACCACCACCAGTGTTAGAGGTAAACTGATCTATCCAGAACTCCATACAGCAATAAATGCCATATCAGAGGGCTGAATTCCTGCAATCTTCTGCACATCTCTGGGAAGAAGTCATCTTGCAAACAAACTTCATAGCCAAACAGTCTCTAACTTCCTGCATTTCTTTGGAAACCACTGTTTAGCCAAGCAAGGATGGAAATTGCAAAGAATACACCTAGTTTGCCCATTATTGCTCCTGACCCCTACAAGATCAGAACAATTTAGCTATAGAAATAAATCTGATGGCTGACTCAGAACCAGAAATATAGATAAATAAATGAATGAATGAATAAATAAATAAAACAGGAGTTCTAGGACCTGCATGATGCCCTGGATTGTAAGCGTTACAGCATGTCTACAATATGGACCTTCTCCTTCCAGGCCTGACATTTTGCATCTTCCTGTCATTCTTTAACCTCATAAAGCTCTCATACAAAATGCTGAACAGAGGACACACATTCATTTGTTGCAATGTATTAATGACTTCTTCTGCGGCTCCTTTAAGCTTCAGACAGGACTGTAAGTCTGTTCCTGAACCATACACGTCTCATATCTCATCTTGCAGCTGAGTGTCTTTGGACATTAATAGAGCTAGTTTGCACACTGGATAGTATCCTGTCTATTTTCTCATTCTTAGCCACCTAGAACATAATGGCCCACAGGATGAATGACATGAAACTCCATCTAGTCCTTCCAAACTAGCAAGAAATACTTTTAACTGACTGGGCTCACAGGAGAAATAAAGTTAGCTAGCCACGCTCCCTGAGTTCCGTAGTGCTCCCTTCATATGTTCGTGTGTGTGTGTGTGTGTGTGTGTGTGTGTGTGTGTGTGTGTGTGTGTGTGTGTACACCCGCACGCGCATATGCACATATGATTGTATTTGTTGGAGAAGTGGTCATATTTTACTTGACTGGGCATGACTTATAAAAAATGGAAGATGGCTTTTGCACTTCCTGCTGAGGTACTATGGGAAAATTCAATTTAAATTTCCTAAAGGTGATAAGTTGTACCATGAACATGTAAAACCTTTTTTCTCCCCAGTAGAAGGATTTTGATTATTTTGTATCCTAAGTTTAATCACATGCTTATCATATCTTGGAAGATTAGATAGATAATCTTTTTCGAATGTGAAATTTTACAACAGATGTCAGAGAACATTTCAGCAGCTGTAGGGAATGATTTATTTCTGGCTTGTTAAACTAAAGTACATCTGGTGCCTGCCTAACAGAAAAAAATATGTATTTTAAGGCATCTCTAACAAAAGCAAAAAAAGATCATCAGAACAACTTGTGCTCACAACATTCTTTTCTGTCAGTTAGATGCATTCAGCTTAGCTGTGATGTGATTCTAATCCAAATGCACTTCTATCCAAAATCTACTGATTAGTGTTGATTCTTGAACTGCTGTTTATATTCTTTAGTTTGTAATTGCCTTGGACTATAAATTTTAACCACCTGTCTCTGCCATTAGTGTCCAATAATTGTTTTGTGTCTTTTGTGTGAAATAAGTGGCCATATGTATGTGTCTTTTCAATTCTGTATGCCAGTGAGTGACTTGCTTCTTTTGGAAGCACTGTTTCTTGTACAAATGTAGTCTGTCAAATACTTAATTAAATGTAAGAATGGCTCTATGGTGTACAACATTTTGCAGATGTCAGCTTTATACATTTCCTCAAATCCCAAAAGATGGAAATATGTTACAGCTGATTGATTTGTTTGATACGTCTTCAGCAGCTGTTACCCATGTGAACCACAATCCTGGAAACCTGGGACATTTTAACATGTAACAGTAATGATGGCATGGAGTATTCACCTATACTTTGTAACTGTACTCTGTATATAAGCTGTATAAGTCATTGCAAAATGAAAGGATGTGGCCAAGTGCAGAAATACTATTTCTGAATCTGTGGGAAGTAAGATATTTACTGACACCCTCCCCCCTTTTCAAGGTATTGTGAGACATATGTAAGGTAACCCTGTATAAAATGGAAATGACTCCACAAAATCTCCAAGAACAAATAGTGACACATAGACCTTTAATAATATCAGAAAGCAAAAAAAAAAAACAAACCAATTTTTTGAGTCTTGAATACATAATATAACACAGGCAGGCAGAGAGTTTAAAAACTGCTTCAACAGATGTATGCATTTCAGTGTTTATGCAAACTTTCGGCTACTAAATCTATTATCTATGGCTGATATAAGGTTAACTTTAATTAAAATTTGTATATGAAACAAATGAACATCTGCTTTTACTGAGTTGCCCATATACATGCACATTTAACAACATATTAGAAGTAGAATTTATGTAGATAAAAGGTAGCATTTTTAAAACATCTCCAAGTTAATGGGTCTGTGTAAGCATGCTTGAAGTCTAATGCATGCTATTCTAATACCGTGCAACAACTATCTAAAAAATATCCTCTCCTGCAGCTTCACAGGACAGATCACAGTGCCTTATCACACATTCCAGTTCTCCAGTTCTCCAGTTCACCATCCAGGTTCTTCCCTATGGACATTAGTTACAGTCCCTAACACATGGCAACCAAGTTAATCAACTGCCCAAAATAAGCAATTGATGGTCACAGTCAGCTGCCTGTCAGGTGCCAGGATCCGCCACATAACACATGCGCTCAAGTCACTCCACAACAAGTACAAATATGACTCTGTCATTGTCCATGCTGAGTGAATGACTTGAGACGTACCTCCCTGGACTACATGAAAAGAGACATGGAAGAGCTCTTAGATCATGTGACCAAGGCAGGTATGACCCTAGCCCTGAGCAGCATCCTGCCTTCGCCCAGAATGATACCACAGTATAAGGACAAAATGACTGACTTCAACAATTGGCTAAGCTTCTGGTGTCATTCAAAGGGGATCCAGTATTTGTCTGCCTGGGAAGACATGATCAACAAACCACGATGTTTTGCCAGAGATGGTCTGCACCTGTCATCCCTAGGATTTAGGTTACTGGCTAAAGCTCTTGCCACCCCTATAGTGCCTTTTTTAGGCAAGGTTCAAAGGATAAAACCACCACCATAACAGATACAAGCATGCAAAATCTGAAGGTAATGCTACTCAATGCTAGAAGTCTAAACCTCAAAATGCACTCTCTCGAGGCACTCCTAAAAATGGAGAACATTGATATCTGTGCAGTAACAGAGACCTGGTTCAAGGCTCCAGAGAGCACCCCTGCAATACCAGGCTACAATTCTTACCACACTTTTCGGCCACAAAACCAAGACTGAAACACTAAAGGTGGAGGAGTGTCCATATTCACCAAGGATATTCACACCTCCAGGCTAGTTGCCCAACACAATGCATCTGAAATTCTCCAGGTGCAACTAACACTAGGTAAGACTGCAATCCAAATTGTAGCTTGCTACAGATCCCCCACCATGCCCCAAGATTCTCACTACACCTTTCTAAACATACTGGAAAATATTAAGATACAACCAAACACCCTAATACTGGGTGATTTCAACTACCCTGCCATTAATTGGGAAAACTACTCGGGTACCAACTCCTTTTCATAACGGTTCGTGGAATTCATAAATTCCAGCGACCTGGATCAACTAATCCATTGTCCCACCAGGGGAGCCAATATCCTACACCTAGTCATTACCAACATGGGAGATAGATGCTCCACACCAGTGGTCACCCCCTCATTGGTCGGGTTTGACCATAAGCAAATCAGCTTATAATCACGGCCACACAGGTTGAACTGGCACCTCATCTAAGTGTCATGTTTAATCATAGCCTCACCTCAGGCTTCGTGCCCACTGAGTGGTGCACATCCCACTCCACAAGGGAGGTACCACCTTGGATCCCGGGAACTACCGTCCCATCAGTCTGACAAGCCTGATCTGCAAGGGCATGGAATGCATTATCATGGAACTTATAAACAAAGACATTGGCAACCTTTAAACACTGGACCCCACCAGTTTGGGTTTGTGAAGGGCTGATCTTGTCTCCTGAATCTGATTGACTTCTTTGAATCAGTCTCCAGAGCTGTGGACGAGGGTAAGGTGGTCCACACAGCCTATCTGGACCTCGCCAAGGCCTTCAACACCATCCCCCACTCTGGAATCATAGATAAACTTACTAAGCTGGGCATAAATCCCTACATCACTCAATGGGTTGCCAACTGGTTTACTGACAGAACCCAGACTGTAAAAGTAGTCGACTCCAAATCCACCTCCAGCCAAGTGACATGTGGAGTACCTCAGGGTTCAGTCCTGGGACCACTCTTGTTTGGCATCTACTTCTCTGAAGTACAGACCAACACTAAGGGACTCTGGCTAACAAAGTTTGCAGATGACTGCAAATTGAGAGCCATTATTGAATCCCCAAATGATGTGGATATTCTACAAAAAGACCTTACAGAAACAGATGCCTGGTGCCAGAGCCATGGGCTCAAGCTTAATGCCAAGAAATGCATAGTTATCCCCTTTGGAAAAAAACATGTACCTGTGAATTACCACATAGGTGGCAGGACGCTAAACATCGAAAGTGTGATGAGAGACTTAGGGACACAGGTAGACAGTGGTCTCACTTTCGATAACCACATTGCCACAACAGTCAGGAAATCCTTCTGTGTGGCACACCTCATCACTAAGGGCCTTTCTTCCAGAAAAAAGGAGGTCATTGTCCCACTGTATTCATCCCTCATTAGACCCATTATAGAGTATAATGCCCCATTTGGTATGTACCTCACAAGACATCTGCAACAGCTGGAAAGGCCACAGAAATACCTCATTAAAAGAATCACAGGCCTAAAGCAGATGCCATATGCTGACCATCTAAAAAAACTCCAGCTATACTCTGTGGCATATTGTCTACTCAGAGGCGATCTCTGCTTAACATACAAGGCCATGTCAAACCCTGAGCTGTTGAACATGCTTCAGTTAAAGAAATCCCAATCCCTCAGAGCCACACGCTCCAGGGATCTAAACCTTGTCATCACAATGAACAAAACATGATGGAGGGATAGGTTCCTGACCCAGAGACTCCCCATACTCTGGAATAGACCGCCCATACATGTCAAGCACAGCACCTCATTGGCCCTGTTCAAAAGGAACCTTGATGATTGGATGGGAGATAGGAAATTCACCCCAGGGATCATGTCAGTCGCCCTGCTAGACAGGGGCCCAGAGAAGTAAATATTGTGGGAAGAAATATCCAGGGAATTGGGAATTGTTATGGCTAGGCTTGCATAGGCCCTAGGGCCGATAGCCTAGTACCAACCTATGAACCTATGAACCTATGAATAGCCATCTATGCAGCATCTTGATCAGCAGCCCAGTGATTGGAATGGAAAAGTGACTACTGTCATATTAGTAGCTTCTCTGTACATTTCCTTCACCTAACAGTTGTCCATATAGGTTATCAGAAAGGCTGAACCTTAGCCAACAGAGTGACCGCTTGGAAGCTATCAGTTAATATCTACACAAAGAGACTTATAAATGCATTAACTGATGATGTGCATTTTGTTGCCATGGTTTTCCCTTCACACTGACCAGTATCTTACTGAGAAAAAATATGAGAGACTACAAAATATAATAATATAAAAATGACTAAGTAAGAGATAAACTGAAAATGGGTAAACTGAAGGGAAGTAAACAGAAAAGACAATATTTAAATATCTCAAGTAGGATCAGTAAAAATACAATCAAAATGAGCAAATGAAAAATAAAAATAAAAATAAAATGAAATACAATGAAAATGAGCAACTGAAAAATAAAAATAAAAATACAATGTATACAGCAGAAAGCAGATCTGTCATGGATATTATTGTATAGCACTTCCCACCTATAAAATGAAAACAATGTATACAGCAGGCTCTATACCTGTCTTGGATATCACAGCATAGCATATTGGTATAGGCAGCTATATGTCATAACTGATAAAGAGGCTGCCACTGCATGGCGGTATAAAAGGAGTACGCAGACCTCTGTGTAATGTATTGTATATATAGCAGAAGTATGGTTTTGATTGCTGAAGAGATGTTGTACAAATAAACTACAAAGATCATGTTCATTAAGATGCGGGTCAAATAAAGAAAATAATTCACATAATAAGATAGAATAAAAACACAAATCAATAGATTAGACTCTAATTGTAATTAAATATTTTGGTCTATAATGAAAGACACAATGTTCCCTTACAACTAAACAACTGATCCTGTTTTTCAGTTAATAATGTCATTGACTATATATATATATATATATATATATATATATATATATATATATATATATATATATATTGGTCCCCTTCAGATGATCAAAGTTTCAAAACTACAAACATCATATAGCCAAGGACCAGATGATTGAAGTTTTGAAACTTCAAACATTCTGAATGGAGATGGTCATAAAGCACAGAACAGGAAATTTAGCATTTTCCTCACTGTAGTGCGATCTCAGAGTTGGTATATATAATTAGCAGGGTGTGAGGGGGATGCAGGGGGCCTTGTCTCCCTGCAAAAATGTAAAAGAAATTTTTTTTGTTGTTTTTTTTTAACTTCGGTCATCTAGTTCTCCTCCATATGATGTTCAAAGTTTTCAAAGTTTTGAAACTTTGACTACCTGAAGTAGACCCATACCTATACTTTACGTACCTGAAAACCACATCACCGACATTCACTTCACCTAGATGAATACACCGACAAACCAGAAGACCCACATCTGGAACACCGGCATTCTGACCCGAGGTAAGTAACTGCTTGGCCATCCTGTTGATCTTTGCCCCCTTACCTCAGCGAGAGTGCGATCTTGGAGTTGGTATATTTAGGTAGGGGTGTGTGGGGGCAAAGCCCACCACATGGGTGGATGCAATTTTATTTTTTGTTTTTTTTTTCCATGACAGCCAATCGGTTTCTTACCTCGGGTCAGAATGTTGGAGTTCCAGATGTCAGTCTTCTGGCTTGTCGGTGTATTCGTCTCAGTGAAGTGAATGTCGGCGATGTGTTTTTTTGGGTAAGTGAAGTACATCCATATATATATATATATATATATATATATATATATATATATATATATCCCCTTCTATATCTTGACTTCTGAAAAATCATAAAGACAACAATCTCGAGATGAGAATCCCTAACCAGGAAACACCAAATGGCCAAAGTTTAACCAGGGCAAGTAAGCACTTGCCCAACATGGGAAATTATGTCCTTTCTCCACTGTATTGCTGTCCCAGAGTCGGTATATATTGTTAGGGGGGTGTGGGGTGCGTAGCCCCCCACCCAGGTTTTTTTAGATGGTGCAGTGAGTGTTCATGTTTGTTTTGGACAAGTGTTTACTTGCCCTCATTAAACTTTGGTCATTCAGTGTTTCCTGGTTCAGGATTCTCATCTCTGGATTGTCATCTTTATGATTTTTGGATTTTAGGATTTAGAAGTAGACCTCTATATATATATATATATATATATATATATATATATATATATATATATATATATATATATATATGGGTTTACTTCATTTGTACGAAGTTTCAGTACTTCGAAACACACTTGGTCGAGACCAGTTGTTCGAAGTACGAAAACTTTGAAAACGAAGCATGGCGATCGCAATACAGCGCAGAATGGGAATATTTCCTTTTTCAAGCTACATGGGGGGTGCAGGGGTGCTTTTTTTTTCAGTCAGCCGATCCAGCAACTAGGCTTCAGCGAAAGTGCACTTTCATTGAAATGCACTTTTGCTGAAGTGGACATCTACTTTGTTCGATGTATGAACGAGTTTCCAAAATCTCAAACATCAAAAAAAAAAAAAAAAACACAAAAAATCTACCTTTATTATGTTTTTGCAAGGGGAAAGTCCCCCTGCACCCCCTGTAAATGATATAATAAACTCCAAGATTGCACTGCACTGATGAAATGGTTAAATTTCCTGATCCATACTGTACCACGATCCCCATTCAAAAGCTTTGAATTTTCAAAAACTCTATTATATGGTGTCCACCATATGATCAACTGATAGGGACCTATATATATATATATATATATATATATATATATATATATATATATATATATATATATATATATATATATATATATATATATATATATATATATATATATATATATATATATATATATATTCTTTTGGCTTTTCCCGGTTAGGGGTCACCACAGCAGATCACCTGTCTGCTCATGATTGGCAGTGGAGTTTTATGGTGTCAAGTTGCCAGCCCGGCACCCAACCTTCCACAGAAGGCACACACATGCACACACTCACACCTAGGGCCAATAAAGAGTGTCCAATCCACCTACAGCATGTCTTTGGGATGTGGGAGGAAACCGAAGCACCTGGAGGAATCCCACGCGACCACAGGGACGACATGCAGACTCCACACAGAAGGCACCCCAGCCGAGGATCAAACTGGAGAACCTTTTGCTGTAAGGCAACAATGCTAACTGCCACACCACCGTGGCCGTCTATATATATATATATATATATATATATATATATATATATATATATATGGGTCTATATTAGTTTGCTTAAACGTATCTTCAGCAAACAACTTTTCATCAACACGTATTCAGCGAAAATCATTTCTGCGATTCGCTGATTTTTCCAAGGGTAATGAAGTAATTGGCCAACTACATAACTTTGCCCTTTTCACCACTGTAGTGTAATCTCAGAGTTGGTATATATAGTTAGGGGGTGTGGGGTTCACAGCCTCCCACATTGGGGCGTGTAGGGGTGAAGCCCCCCACTTGGGTGGGTTTGATTTAGCTACTTGTGGGTTCTGTTGTGTTATAGGATAATTGATTCACTGACCTTGGAAAATTCAGTGAATCACGGAAGTGATTTTTGCTGAATATGTGTCGACAAATAGATGTTCTCTGAAGATTCGTTTCAGCGGAATAATATAGACCCATATATATATATATATATATTTGCATTGCATGCACTTCTGTATCTCTGTAAGTATGACTATATGTTGATTTATGTAAATGGACAGGCCTGCCTGACATTTGAAAATCAATATACCAGAAATGCATGAAATATTAAAAAAAGGATCACAAAAAAATTTCATTTTCACAACTACTGACCATTACCTTACAACAAATTCAGATATACCTTAAATGCTGACCATAATCCTAACCTTGCCCTTAACCCCAGCCCTATGCATTCTTTGAAAACCCCTATGCTCTTCATTTTGGGAATTACCTAAAATCCCAGGTAATCAGAGGAAGCTGGAAACTAGCACCTTTATAAGGTCAGTAAACCAACAGTATGGAGGAGTCAGTGTTCCAGACATCAGAGTAGTTTGGAGGGGTTTCTGTGATATCAAGATGTACCAAGGCAAGAGAGATGGGTTCTGAGACAGATGGTCTTTGTGTTTTGGGTGCTGACAGTGAAAGTCCTGTACCACTTTTTATTGTAAAGGAGTGGTGTGCCGAAGACAATTAGTTTGTTTTAACAGCAAGTTTATAACTTGAGTGGATTTTATTTGTGTGCCAGAAACTTTTTATTTGACTTCCAGCTGCATGTCAAAGGCTTCATATGCTTATGCCAGAGATGGCGGATCTGTCTATGCAACAACTGATTGTAAACAAAGGTAGGCACTACCTACAAAGAACTATTACTGATCAGCAGTATGAGACCAAGTGGAGTGGCATTTTGTGTTAACTGCTTTATTTTTGTTTCACAGCTGATACCTCTCACCTTTGTGTGACCTGGCAAGAGAGACTTTTGTTAATTGCTGTTTTAATATCAACAAAGACTGTTAACTGAGGCGCTGATTTGTAAATAAAGTTGCACACAGACTGTCAAATTTGTTCTAGATAATGCTGTTTAGTTTAGTTGCCACAGGAGTAGTTGCTAAACTGCAGCATTATTTTTATAACAGAAGTTGTTCTACTGAATGAAGCATTTTATTTCCCACCTGTTGCTGTGATTTAATTTTCTATTCTGCCAAAATTCATCTGCTTTACATTTGTTTAATTAAATCACCATTCTAAAGAGAACCCTTGGTGTGTATGCTGTCTGAACCTACTACAACTGGTGGAGAATGCAGGAACCCATATATTACATTACCAATTTCAACTGTTGCTTGTAAGTGAGTGTTAATTCCCCCACAGCAAGCCAACTGTTCAGTCCTTACAAGTACTAGTGTCCTGTCTAAGGGATTACTGTATTAGAAGTCTTAGTAATAGATAGATTTAAGAAAGCTCTACTGGCAAGTTTACTGTTCAGTGTAGGATATGTCAGGCAGAACCCTGTGATGCTAAATGATATTTGACTTTGGTAAAATAATACTGTGTTATAATAATGTGTTTAAAGACTCAACAAATGACAAAAGAGTATGGTCAAGTCTTCTGTCCTATGCTTCAAGTGTGGAAAGCAGATGTATATTGTTAAATATTGTGAAGAAGGTAAATTAAAGACTCTCTCTTCATACTACTAAGGATGGGGGGGGGGGTGAGGCCATGAAATATGATCAAGCCACCATTAGGATGGATGGAACCACATTGTCTCATAATGCATAACACGCACAAGCAAGAGCTTTGTGGGCTTTTAGATTCTTGTAAAATAATTACCCTAGTCAAAGCCCAATGCATTTGTAAAAAAGGCCCATTGTCGAAAACCATAGGAGTTATATGCATCTACAGGGTTAGTAGGTGTTACCCAGTCACCCAGATGGAGCTCCAAGCCCAGTTTATGAAAGTCCTAAACTGGGTGACTGGGATTTAACTTTCTAAAAGGACCTATTGAGGTAGCAGGAAGGTTAGAATGCTTAGGGAATGGTATAGCTCCAGCCACAAAGGTGGAACCTAAATGTTCCATTGGCTGACAGGACACAGGTAGTACCACCATCTCTGTGGACAACAGTGGCAGGAGCTATGTAAAACTCATTGTTACTGTGGAAGGACCTAGGAAAACTAAGTGAGCATTAATGTCCCCATGACACATAAAACCTTTACTACTGCATGGTAGTGACTCTCAGTAAAGGCAGAGTAAATGAATGATTAATTAAGGAGGAGGTATGGTTCTGAGTAACTGGAACTCAAAGTATATCATAAGAAAAAGTTGAGGACAGTGAAGAACCCCTGAAACTTGAAGAAGAGATAAAACAAGAAAAGGTCAAGGAGAAGAAAAGACTCACAGTATGAAGGAAATTGTAAATCAAAAGCAAGATATTGAAGAGTCTTTGTAGCATTAGCATGAGTTGCCTTTCCATGGAAATGCATGAAGCACAGAGACCTGTGTACCTGCATCTGTTAAGGGAAGATGGCTAACCTAGGTCTACGTAAGTGAGAAGATGGGGATCTAAGTCATGCCAGGATGAATATTTACAGTGGTGTCAAGTAGGATTCCACTGCTGATCCTCTACCAGCCTGCCAATACTTTGAGATACAAAATGACCCACTGTGTAGGGTAGCGAGAGAGAGAAATAGAGAATAACTCAACAGTTGCTAGTATCGAAGCCTTTCAGGGTCACAGTTATGAAGATGGTTCACAGCCATGTGTTGGATTGTCACTAAAATGGGAGTCTTTGCCAAATTCTACTGGTCCAGTATAATGAAGGAGATTTTAAAGCAGTGTCCTGAGTTTAAGAAATTCTCTAATGCAAGATTTAAAAATCTGTTGATAGTGAAGTCAATAACTGAGGGATTATTTGAATGAGGTGCAAGGATTTGTAGGGTTACTCATTAAGTCCAGCAATGAGTACTAATACATATATATATATATATATATATATATATATATATATATATATATATATATATATATATATATATTAGTGATCTTAGATTATACTACTAGATTTCTGTGACTATTCTCCTTAGGAAAACTAACTCTAAAGCTATTGCAAAAGAAATTGTACCATTATTTTCCTGGCTAGGCATACACAAGGAGATGTTAACAAGTCAAAGCACTCCTTTTGTGTCAAAAGAATGCAGCATCTTTACCAGAGTTTACAGTGAAAGAGTTAAGGGATTACATTTATCACTACCAATCAGATGAGTGTATAGATGAATCAGGTGAGTATAGTTCCCTAAAGGCCATGCTAAGAAAACCTGTTGAGAAAGGCAAGATAAAAATAGGAGTAGTTGTTGCCTTATTTGATATTCCCCATGAAAGACATGCTACAAGCCTCCACAGAACTTAGTCCCTTTGAAATATTACATGGTACACACCCTATTGGCTGTTGGGTATAGAAAAGGAAACTTGAGGAAAAAGGAAGAAGAAGAAGAAAGTTGAAGAGGAAATAAGAATATGAAGGAGAAGAGAAGTACTTGAACACCATAATAATTTACAAGATAAGATGAGACTGATGAAGCCCATTGTTAGAGAGCAAATAGAGAGATCACTGGTTAGTCAGCATGGGGTACATAAGAAAAATGCCACCAGCAGGGAGTTTTAAGTGAGTGGATCAGGTTTTTGCAGTGGCACCCACAAGTGAGAATAAGCTTTTTTTCCCAATGCATGGACCTTAAAAAGGTACTGAATGACTGAATGAGGTAAAGAATAAGGTGAGGCAGGTAGTGAAAGGCACTCTAAGCATATAATATCAATGTATTGAAACATTGGAAAGAAATGCAGGTAAATGTGGTAAGTGCAGGTCAGAGGTTATCAAACAAGAGCAACAAAGATTCCTACCTTCCAATACCTCTCACTATGTCACAAAAGTTGAATGTCCAGAACTTCATTTTAAGAAATAAAGTCATATATTCTGAGTAGCATAGTTCAAAGTCTCTTATTATGTATCACACTGAAACTATTCTAAGGAAAAGCCCATTTAAACTTTATAGAAAACCAGAATCCCAAAAGTAAGCAGTGCAAGAAGAGATCAAGAAAACTATAAAATTGAAATGGTAGAAGAATCAACTAAAAAGTGAAATAGTCCTATTGTCTTGTCAGATTTTGTAATAAATTAACAGCAACTCCAGGTTTGACAGCTATCCTGTGCTTAGGGTGGATAAGCTGATGGAACAGCTGGGTAAGTGCAAATTCCAAACTATCCTGGACTTCAATAAAGGGCACTGGTATATTCACTAAACCAAAGAGGCTAAGGAGAAACCTGCCTTCTCTATACAGCAAACCATTTTTTTCAATATACAGTCCTTCCTTCCTTTTGGTTTCCTTGGTACCTCAGCCACACTTTGAAAGTTGATGGGTAGAATATTTTGGCCCCAACAACAATACACAGCTGCTTACCTGGATGACATAGTCATCCAGTCAGAGGACTATAACTATAATTTCCCAAACTTTCAGACAGTACTGGATTCCTTAAGGTAAGCCAGGCTTATTATCAATGCACCAAAAATCAAGGTTGGCATAACTTAGGTCAGAGATATATATTATGCCATAGGACATGAATTAATTAAGCACGACAGAAAATATTGATGTTGTTGAAAGGTCAATACCCCAGATGAAAAATCAGGTAAGGACATTACTGGGGCTTGCTGTATATTATAGGAAATTCATTCCATGGATTGCTTAATTGATTGCTTAACTTGACACTTAACTGCCCTGACTAAAGGCAAAATGTCAGAAAAGAAAAGGTAAACACTGAGGTTGATGAAGGTTTTTATGAGACTCAAATGAAGCCATTGTGGTGAGCCTGTCTCTGTGTCCTTCTGACCTTTTTAAACACTTCACTGTCTATGCAAATGCATCAAAAGGTGAAATTATGTTCAGTGCTGACCCAGCAGGTCTCTTGAAATAAAAATAAGATTGTATTTGTTTTCTGAATGTAAGACTTTTCTTCTGGTCAACTTTTCACCGTAACATCTTCCAGCAGCTGCATCTCAAAATCAGTATCAGTACACTTCTGAAATTCTTTTAGTTTATCTTCAGTCATTGGTAACTAAAGTGCTACTCAAAGCATCCCTTCTAACAGTTCTTCATGACTCTATGGTAAATATATAACTTGCATACTGGAATTATGTAGACTAAGTGACATCCAAATCTCACAGGTGCCTTGTACAATAACTTTATGAATATGTTTTGCAAGGTGATATAGTATGTTTTTCACCCAACCTTTTTTACCATAGATATATTCATGGAATTTTGCACATTCAAACTTTACTGCTAACTGTTCATTTTACTTGAGCATATCTCATTTGTTCATCTGCAAGTGCTCCTAACTCTCAAGTAACTGATCTGCCCTCATTAGTTTCTGACTAGTATCTACTTGTAACACAGGAAGTTACATCATGTCACTATATTTTAATTTTAGATTTCTTATTAGTTTTGTCAGAATTGCTCAATCCCCAGGATGTGTTTTCCTCTACTGTTTCCTTAGAGACATAATTATTTCTACATATTAGGAATGCACTTTGCAAAATATTACATCATTCCTTGATGGTTGCTTTTCTTTTAGTTTTTGCATTTGTACTATTGTTTTGTTTTTTTCTAGATTAAGTTCCTATCCCTCTGATGATAGTGTACATCCTATGTGTTTCACACTTGTCACTCCAATTTTGCATTTGCTCTTATTTAGCTTGAAATGATATGCTCTTAATCTTGCCAACAGTTGTACCGCTCTCTTTGCTATCTGATATCATATCAATAAATCACCAATTATGTTTATCATACAGTCAAAAGTTTCAGTTGTTAAGGAAACAACTCTTTGAAACACATCTGGTACTCTTAGAATACAGAAGTCTAAAGAATTTCTACTTTCCTAATGGCGCATTAACATAAATGTACACTATTTCAAGCATGCTACATGTATGTGTGTTTGTCAGAAACCATGGTTTGCATCTAGTACAGAGAAAAGTTTAGCCTTTATCATTGCCAAGACTAGTTATTTAGACATAAACAATGGTTAATGCTCACTTGTAATAATTGTATTCATATCCTGTAGATCAATACAAATATGAATATTATCTTTCTCTAAAATAGTGATCATGCTATTAATCCACTGAATTAGATATAACTGCTTCTTAATGACATCTAAATTTTCTGTTCTCTTCAGTTTATGTTCTTTTTTACCTCTGAGTGCTGCATCTAGTTTTCTAGAACAATAAATTATTGGCACAGCACCAGGATATATGTATAAGTAATCTTCTCCTTGCAAGCCTGCAAGCAAATCTACATAGCCATAGCATACCATTGCTGTGTTTCTGCACAGCATTTGAAATATGTCTGCAACAGTGTGAATGATTCCAAACATCTGCAGACTTTGGTTTTACATTATAAATTCATTTTACCATTCCTAACTCCTCAAAAGCCATATAACCCCTGTAAGTGTAAAAATTTGATAAACAATCTCAACATTTACTATTACACTGCCATATCTGCTGTCTTTAATGTAATGGTGACACCCACTGACCAGAATAAGTTAACAATGTACAGGCAGCTCTCATTTTAGTGCCTCCTAGTCTTAAAACTAGTATATCCACAGTGTATATATATATATATATATTAAGTCATAAATTTAGTTCCAGAAGGCAATTTTAAATTCCTTTTTCACGGATTCAGATGTTTTCAGGTTTTTCAGTCTAAAGACTTTACACTTCAAGGTGACCAACAGCAACTTTTTAATATTTCAGTTCAATAATATGCAGATTTTTTAAAATTATTTTTCTAGCAAAGTTCTACAAGCTTCATTAATAGCTGGACATGGTTTCCTGCCACACTGACAGCCACTCTGACTGCAAACCTGCATTTCAAAGATGTAGAATTTTTTTCTGTTGTTCATCTTGGATTTCTTGTTGGTACAGTACATTGCCTCTTGATTTTAACTTATTAACTCACATTTTATTTTTCGCACATTGTTTTCATCATTAAGTGCTTTTAACTGTAAACTAGTAGTTTCATTTATTCTGTATATATTCACTACTTCAGATATTGATTTGATAATGATTTGGGCACATGGAAGATGCACTGAAGCTTTGGAATCTGGCCAGCTGTTATATCCTTAGCAACTTATAACCCATATAGCTTAGACGACTGTAGCAGTGACCACTGGAGAATTTACTGCTATGATAAATTTACTTACACAGCTGTATTTACTTTGAAATTAAAGGCTTAAATGCTGTCACTGCCATTTATAAGTAGCAGTATAAGGTAGGTAAAAAAGTTGTAAAAAAATGAAAGGCAAAGGCAAGGACTAAAAATAAAAAGACACCAATTTATTGTAAAGTAAGCACTTTCATTAAGTACCTTGACAAAACTTCTTCAGATAATCTTTGAAATATTACCAAGAAAATAAATACTTTTGTAAGTCAGTCATGTGATGCCCAAAAAAATCACATTACACAAAAATCACATGGTGTTAAAATGCAAAAAAATTGCATGATAGCAAAGGTAAAAACACTCAGAACAGTTGCAGCAGGTCATACAATCTTCCTGATTTATACAATTCTCATAGCCTCAACTTAAGTGGATCATAAAGTCACTTAAGAAAAAAATATATATGAAAACATTATCAAATATGTATATGTAAAATCATGTTCATTTAACCTACATAGAATGAATCTATTGAAATACTAAACACTTTAAACTAAGTAATTAAAACAGATATTAATTACAAATTCTATCTTAACAAACTCTTCAACTTTAACATACATGCTATGGAGCAAACATTACTCAAACCAGGTTGGTTGTATGCATAAGATCTAAGTTGCCAATACAACCTAGAGAGGACTTGTCCAGGTGAGACAGATCCACTCATCCACTCAACTCCATTTTCAAGTATTCCAAGACTGAATGACTGGCTTCAAGCTCCATCTGAATTTCAAGCTGTATCAATTATTGTTAAAGATTCCCAAAGTACTTCTAATACGAACCAGAATATTTCTAGCAACTTGGAAATCTTGGACTACAAATCTCTTAAGCTTAAGAAGCTTAATTTAGAAATAGCTTATTTTAAAGAATGCATAAGGCATCAAAAAGTGCCTAAAGGGCTAAGATCTTGGTGCTACCCTATGGGGTTGATTCCAAACTCTCCATTCCATTTGGATTTGATTAAGCTTTTTAACAAACAGGGGTTAGAACTTATTGATGTCAAACATTATCAGAGTATGGTCGATAACGTGACTAGTGAGATCAACATTTTGGATGGTTACATTAAAAGGGATTGTGATTTTGGATGTTACAAATATGACTATGCTCTGGTGTTTTTGAGCATAGAGAGTCACAATAATAAGCTTAGATTAGGCTAAAAAGATCGAACGTGACCACTTGGATTATGCAAAGGGTGTAGCATACCCTAGTCCAGCAACTTTGCAACAGTGGAATAATGGAAGGGAATCCCGGTAATTGGTCGCGAGGTAATGGACTTAGGTAATGACTCAGTTACCGATGACATCACCATGACTGTGCACAATTACACAGCTGTTATTAGGAATCCAACTGAAGAGATGGGGAATGGTCCTCGACATAGTGAACGGCTAAGAAATCAAACAGGTAATGCCATTAACTTAGCAACAAACCAAACTTCCTCAACATATTTTCAGAATGGACAGAATGGACAGAATTGAGCTCACCAATACAATGGGAAGAACAACAACCTGAGAAAGAATCATTGCAATCGTGGTCAACTGAGGAGATGACCCTTTCGGAATTTGTACTACAACAGAATGACATGACAAAACAATATGAAGGTGAGACTGGATCGTTTAACATTATTAAAAACATGGAAGGTGATTTTAATATTTTCAATTATTCCACCTTCCAGGTAGACATTACTTTAGCTGACACACTTGCTAAAGGTTTGATTTTTGTGCCATCCCATCGGGGTGATCTGGCTAGGAATCTGATAGATTTAAAAATGTTTACCCGTAAAATAAACCTGAATGTTTTGCTAAGGGACAAGCCTTTCAATTCAACTTATTTCCAGGTGGGTGAGTGTTTATAACCCACCATTGAACCCAGGGTTATTATGGTTTGAGCGGATGTGTGAGTTAGACATTAGAAATGCGCTTAGTAATAACATGAACAATCAAATGTTCATAGGTTCATAGGTAGGTACTAGGCTATTGGCCATAGGGCCTGCCAAACGGTACCCTGGCTTTTGCCACCCAAGAAAATTATTTTCCTGTGCCCCTGTCAAGCAGAGCCACAGAAGTGATCCCCAAGGTGAATTTCCTATCTCCCATCCAATCATCAAGACTTTTATTGAAGAGTGCTAATGAGGAGGTTTGTTTGATATAGATAGGTAGTTTGTTCCATAGTATGGGAAGTCTCTGAGACAGGAATCTATCCCTCCAGCATCTTCTGTTTATTGTGGTGAAATGGTTTAGGTCCCTAGAGCGTGTAGCTCGGAGGGATTGGGATTTCTTTACATGGAGCATGTCCAACAGCTCTTATTTTGACATAGCTTTGTATGATAGGCAGAGATCACCTTTGAGTAGGTGATATGCGACAGAGTAAAGCTGGAGATTTTTGAGATGCTCTGCATAGGGCATCTGTTTGAGGCTGGTAATCCTCTTTGTGAGGTATTTCTGTGGCCTTCCCAGTTGTTGTAGATGTCTTGTGAGGTACATACCAAAAGGGGCATTGTACTCTATAATGGGTCTAATGAGTGATGAGTAGAGGGGAACAATGACCTCTTTTTTCCTGGATGAAAAACCTTTTGTGATGAGGTGTGCCACGTAGAAGGATTTCCTGACTACTGTGGTGATGTGATTATCAAAGGAAAGACTACTGTCCACCTCTGTCCCAAAGTCTCTTATCACACTTTCGGTGTTAAGTAGACTACTGAATATGTGGTAGTTCATGGGTACAGAGTTTTTACCAAAAGGGATGTCAATGCACTTTTTGGCATAGAGCTTGAGGCCATGGCTTTGACACCAGGCATCTGTCTCAATGAGGCCCTTTTGTAGGATATCCACATCATTAGGAGATTTGATTATGGCTCCTAGTTTGCAGTCATCTGTGAACTTTGTTAGCCAAAGACCTTCTGTGTTAGCCTGTACTTCAGAGAAGTAGATATCAAACAGGAGAGGACCTAGGACTGAACCCTGTGGTGCTCCACTTGTCACTGTTCTGAAATTGGATTTAGATTCGGCTACTTTCACAGTGTGGGTTGTCAGTGAGCCAGTTAGCAACCCATCTTGTGACATAGGGATTTATACCTAGTTTAGTGAGTTTGTCTATAATTCCAGAGAGGGGGATGGTGTCGAAAGACTTGGCGAGATCTAGATAGGCTGTGTGTACCACCTTATCCTCATCTACAGCTTTGGTGACCACTTCAAATAAGTCTATCAGGTTTAGAAGACATGATCTGCCTTTTACAAACCTGAACTGGGTATGGTCCAGAGTTTCGAGATTACCAATGTTATTGTTTATAAGTTCCATGATGATACGCTCCATAGCCTTGCAGACCAGGCTCGTCAGGCTAATGGGATGGTAGTTCCTGGGTTCTGTGGTGGCTTCCCCTTTGTGGAGTGGGATAACCATTGCTGTGCACCATTCAGTGGGCACAAAGCCTGAGGTGAGGCTATGATTGAACATTGTACTTAGATGGGGTGACAGTTCGTTCTGTAGTTCATGTAGAATGCAGCCTGGGATGTTGTCAGGTCCCATGGATGCTGCATTCCTGGCTTTGGAGAATGTGTTTTTTACCTGTGCAGCCATGATTACAGGTACTTTGCATTCTTCCAGTATATAGATGGGCCCTTTAGGGGATGAGAGAGAGGTAAAGTTAGCACTGAACCTATCTGCCAGGATGTTGGCAATATCAGTTGGTTCTGTATAATTAGTGCCATTGTGCTGTAACTCAGAGCAGATCTGAGTATTGCCATTGAGATTCTTGACATAGCTATAAAATGCTTTGTGGTTGTCTTTAGAATCAGTGGCAATTTTGTTTTCATAACTAGCTTTGGAGGATTTTATGAGGGATCCAGGCTTATATCCAGAGGGTATGAAAGTACTGCACTTTTGGGTATTAAGAAGAGGTTATGTAGAACCAAAACTTTGGGAAGGGGGGTGCATTATAGTGACTGGTGTCATTCATTGGTCTCATCTACACAAGAAAACATATTTTTTGTATCCAAATTTTCTGATTTTTCAATTGTGGTTGAAAAAATTCTTAAAGAATTGTGGCATGTTGTTTGTGATGACTTAAATGTTGGTCATCTATTTCCTAGACATATCACATTTTCATATAGTAGGTATTATAATTTGAAAGAATTGTTGAACAGGAAATTGGAACATTTTATTGACGTGAATGTTGGCATGCATTGTTGTGGCCATTGTTTGGTTTGTGATAGGGTAAAAAACATGCATGGAATGAAAATAAATGGTAAGAAATATTTAGCATTTGAGAAGTTGACTGTTTGTCATCTGGGGTGATATACATTTTGGGTTGTGATTGTATTACACCTTTATGGTATATTGGACAGACCACCAGGAAGGTTAAAGTGCATATTTTAGAGCACTTAGGGGACATTAGGAGGGGAAACATGGAAAGTCCAGTAGACTCTCATTTTATTAATATACACAATGGCAACATAGAGGGTTTTTCATTTAGTGTATTGGCAAGACCCCATTTCTGTGCAGGAAATTTTAAAACTGCATTAAACAGGTTAGAATACAGAATGATCTTAGGGTATCATATACTGTATCCTAGAGGAATGAATTTAGAGAGTGGGCTTATAGTATAAAATATAGTAGTGATGAAATATTTTGAGTCATATTAATGAAATTTGAATGTATTTATATGTACCTAAATGCTTCATGCATTTGTTTATTCATTGTTATGCACAATTTAATATTTAGTGAAGTTAATGTTATATAATGTGTTAAATAATTTATGAATTTCAGATGAATTAATATGCATTTAGCACAATTTTGTATTGTCTTTCATACAGTTCAGTAATTTATAGAAGCATGCAATATAGCATGTATTGCTTTATATAATATGTTTTGCTGATTGTATTTAAGGGTATTTGAAGTGTAAGTATTAACAGGGTTAATGACATAATGAAATAATTATTTAATAGATTAATTGATGAGTATATAAAAAGAGGATGTGTTTATATGGTTATTTGTTCCACTGAAGGTGAATTGCCGAGGTATCAGTACGGATGTATTGAATGGATTGAAGGGATTTTCTCTTTCATTTCGCCATTTGATTGCTTCCTTGTTTGGTGTTTTTTGGATGTTGCTGTGCTGTGCTCTCTTCGTTTTTTGTTATACTTAGATGGGGTGCCAGTTCGTTCTGTAGTTCATGTAGAATGCAGCCTGGGATGTTGTCAGGTCCCATGGATGCTGTGTTTTTGGCTTTGGAGAATGTGCTTTTTACCTGTGCAGCCATGATTACAGGTACTTTGCATTCTTCCGGTATAGAGATGGACCCTTTAGGGGATGAGAGAGGGGTAAAGTTAGCACTGAACCTATCTGCCAGAATGTTGGCAATATCAGTTGGTTCTGTATAGTTAGTGCCATTGTGCTGTAACTCAGAGCAGATCTGAGTATTGCCATTGAGATTCTTGACATAGCTATAGAACGCTTTGTGGTTGTCTTTTGAATCAGTGGCGATTTTGTTTTCGTAACTAGCTTTGGAGGATTTTATGAGGGATCTCAGCTTCTTACTGAGGCTGACCATGGAGTTCCTCCAATCATGGGATTTTACTCTTTTTTGTAACAGTTTCTTTCTTCTGTTGCAGAGTTTGTTTATAGCAGGGGACCACCAGATTGGCTTCATTTTTTTGGAGGATAGCATCTTGGGTCTCTTAGGGATTGCACGATCCATGCACTCGTGTAAGTGCTTATAAAGTACAATTGTATAGGATTCAGCAGCCATATCTCTATTGTCCATCAGCATGGGTGTCATGAAGTTCCCACTTCTGTCTTAAGAAGTGTGAAGTTGGCTTTGGAGAAATTTTTTACGGTGGTTTCCCAAATGGGGAGTGGGGCTGGGATGTGGTTGTCTAGGGTGATTTGGTTATGGTCTGATCTGACCAACGAGGAACTGACCTCTGGTGTGGAACACCAGTTGCCCATGTTGGTAATGACCAGGTCTAGGATATTGCTGCCCCTGGTGAGGGTGTGGATAATTTGATCCAAGGCATTGGAATTTATGAATTCCAGAAAATGTTGAGCACAAGAGTTGGTACATGAGTAGTTTTCCCAGTTAATGGTGGGGTAGTTGAAATCACCCATTATTAGGGTGTTAGGTTGTACCCTAATATTTTCCAGTGTATCAAGAAATGAGGAGTGGGAATCCTGGGGCATGGTGGGGGATCTGAAGCAAGCTACAATTTGCATTGCAGTCTTGCCCAGAGTTAGTTGCACTTGGATAATCTCAGATGCATTATGCTGAGCAACTAGCTAGGAGGTGTGGATATCCTTAATGAATATGGACACGCCTCCGCCTTTAGTGCTTCGGTCCAAGTTAGGTGGCCGAAAGGTGTGGTATGAATTATAGCCTGGTAATGCAGGGGTTCTCTCTGGAGCCTTGAACCGGGTCTCTGTCACTGCACAGATGTCGATGTTCTCCATTTTAAGGAGTACCTCGAGTGAGTGCATTTTGAGGTTTAGATTTCTAGCATTGAGTAGCATTACCCTCAGATTTTGCTTGCTTGTACCTGTTACGGTGGTGAATTTGTCATTTGAATCTTGCCTAAAAAAGGCACTATAGGGGTAGCAAGAGCCTTAGCCAGTATCCTGAATCCCAAGGGCGACAGGTGCAGGCCATCTCTTGCAAAGCATCGTGGTATGTCGAGCATGTCATCCCAGGCAGGCAAATACTGGATCCCCTTAGAATGACACCAGAATCTTAGCCAATTGTTGAAGTCAATCATTTTGTCCTTGTACTGTGGTATCATTCTGGGTGATGGCAGGATGCTACTCAGGGCTAGGGTCATACCTGCCTGGGCTACAAGATCAGAAAGCTCCTGTATGTCTCTTTTCATGTAGTCCAGGGAGGTACATCTCAGGTCATTCACACCAACATGGACAATGACAGAGTCATATTTGTACTTGCTGTGGAGTGACCTGAGTGCATGCGTTATGCAGTGGATCCTAGCACCTGACAGGCAGCTGACAGTGACTTTCTCCATGTTTAGCCTGGTGAGTGGAACATCAGTGTGCCTGACTATAGAGCCACCTATGACTAGAGTGTTAGGTATGTGGTTATGCCTTATGGACTGTGGTTGAGTGGCACACTGAGTTTGTGGGCTATGTGTCATTTGGGTTGTGTTGGGGGGTGTAGGTTGCTTGTGTTTCTGCTTTGAGTTTGTCCCTGTTGCTTGGGTAGATTTTTTTTTGAGAGCGTCCATGAATGTAGGTGAGTTTTTTGTGTTTCTATGTGTGTGTTTTGGTGGTGTAGGTTTTGCGGGACTATGTGATGAGAGTGGTGTGGTGCAAGTGTTTACCTTCTCCTCTTGACTGTCTAGTCCAGTCTTGGGTGAAGAGAGCTTTGCTTCCAGTTTGGTTATATAAGTGCATCTCTCACAGGTTGTGTTCTCGTAATTTTGAAAGTAAAGACTGGGAAGCTCTAGAATATTTAAAACAAGTGATGTCCAAGTCATGAAACCCAATAAGGGTGAAGGGCTCGTTTTTATGGATCCTGAAAAATATAGTAAAAGCATGTTTAATATGTTAGAGTTAGACAATTACGAGCTTGTTTCCTTGAATGAAATGAATAGGGTTTTCCATAGAATTAAAATCTACTTGAATGATTTATTTATTGAAGCCCGGATCAGCATTGAGTTGTTTAATTATTTTTCCATGCCTGCTCCTGAAGTTCCCATAATATTTGGAATTCCGAAAATACATAAAGACTTAACTAATCTGCCTTTATGTCTTATTGTGCATGGTAGGTATTCCATAACATATCCCTTGGCAAAGTATGTAAACAATTTGTTTAAAGAAACATTGTAACAATCGATGTTAAGGATTTGTATGCGGCCATTCCTCATGAGGTAGGAATCGAGTGGGTGTGTACCATATTAAGAAACAGGGATGTGACTAACCAAGAGATATCATTAATACAAGAATTGTTGGACATCATTTTGACCAACAATTTTTTTCCTGGTTGAAGGGAAGTATTTTTTACAGAAAAAGGGGGTTGCTATGGGCTACCCTTGTGGGTCCAGTTTTGCCAATTCGGTTATGTCCTACAGGGAGAGGGAGTTTGTGTTTAATGACAACCCATTTTCTGGTTTGGTACAATTTTGCATGCAATATTTGGATAACATTTTTATTTTGTTTCAGGGTGAAAATTAATAGGTTTTAGAGCTTCTACAGTATTTTAATAATACTAATCAATTTCTAGTATTTACTCTTACTTTTGATAAGGATTGGATCTCATACTTAGATGTAGAGCTGGCTAAAGACAACATTAATAAGGGTTATAAGGCTAGAATTTTCAGAAAGGAGATATACTCAAATTCATTCTTGCACTATTCTAGTGCTCATCCAATACAGCAGAAAAAATCTGTAGTCAAAGGCCAATTAGTAAGAGCATCGAGAATGGTTTCGAATAATCTAGATTTTCTCACTGAATGTGACCTGTTGACAAGTATGTTTCTGAAATGGGGTTACCTTGTAGATCTCTTGAATGAGTTGGCACACGAGGCCAAAACAAAGAGAATGTCAGACCACTTCAACGTGATTTTACATGATCAAAGTTACTCCTTTGAACAGGGTGAACGACAGGTGAGCAAAGTTGGGGAGTCTGTTTTTGAATGTTCCTCATTGTTCATCATCCCTTTTAGTATGGCTGCATTGAGTATAAAACAAATTATAATTAAAAATTGGTGTCTAATTACATCTGACGACCTAAATTCATTTTTAAAAGATGTCAAAATGTGAAGAATATTTTAGAACTAAAGAAAAAGAGTATTTCCAGACAAAAGGGGATGTATAAATGTGAGGCACGCCCTTAATGCAAATTTATTGAAGTTGGGAATTCAATTATAATTAGAAAACATAAGTATGAAACTAAGAGAAAGTTTAATTGTAATTCTAGTACTGCTGTTTACTTAGCTAGATGACAGTCCTACCCTTGCTTCTATATAGGAAAGACTGACCGAAAATTAAAGGATTGCCTCTATGAACATCTATACAGTATAAGAAAGGCCAAAACAGAAAATGCATTAGAAAAGCATGTTTTATCTCAGTCTGGGCATTCTTTCTTATTTAGAGTTATTGACTGGGTAGAACAGGATGAGAGGGAGGGGCCCAACATTTTTAAGACTTGAACAACAGGAGCTGTATTAGCAACTTAGATCTTATGCATACAGCCAACCTGGTTTGAATGACGTTTGCTCCGTAACATGTATGTTAAAGTTGAAGAGTTTGTTAAGACAGAATTTATAATTAATATCTGTTTTAATTACTTAGTTTAAAGTGTTTAGCATTTCAATAGATTCATTCAACGTAGGTTAAATGAACATGATTTTACATATACATATTTGATATTATTTTCATATATATTTTTTCTTAAGTGACTATATTATCCACTTAAGTTGGGGCTATGAGAATTGTGTTAAACAGGAAGATTGAATGACCTGCTGCAACTGTTTCGAGTGTTTTCACCTTTGCTATCATGTGATTTTTTTTTTTTTATTTTAACATCGTGATTTTTTGTAATGTGATTTCTTTTGGGCAACACATGACTGACTTACAAAAGTATTTATTTTCTTGGTAATATTTCAAAGGTTCTGAAGAAGTTTTGTCAAGGTACTTAATGAAGGCACTTACGTTACAATAAATTGGTGTGTTTTTATCTTTACTCCTTGCCTTTCCTTTTGTTTTTTTTTTTTTTTTTTTGCAGTTTTTTTACGTTTCGGATTTTAGGTAAAAAAGTTATTAGTTCATTTAAGAAATGAACCTTTATTAGGCAAGTGAAAGAGTAAATTATTAATATGTCACTTAGTTCCAAATGAATATTCACTATGCAAAAATAGATTATAGCAGAGTGTATTTAAGCCCTAGCAGTAAAGAATAACTCAAAATTCTATATCTGCAGCTCCCATTTCCCAGACATATTTCTTTACTGAAGTTCATGTCTTCCAATGAGTGTGCAGATGAGATACATATCTACTGTGAACTATATTTCTGCCTTTCTAAACACATACACTGTTGAAATTAAATAACTTTTTTTTTACTTCTACACTGTTTTTCTTGAGGTCTGGAATATATGTCCTCCACTCCAACACCACGTTCTTTCCAGAGGCTTAACAAATAACATCCAGAGATAGCAAATGTGGACAGACCTAGGTCCACAGCATACATATATATATATATATATATATATATATATATATATATATATATATATATATATATATTACAAACTGAATTGTCTGAGAATTTGTACACCACGTCATACTAATCACTGAATCCAGCTCATTAGCATGTAAATATATAATCCACACTTCTAGCAGTACTTTTTTTCTTTATTTTTTGTAATTTGGCATGTCAGTTTCACTGTGAAGATAATGGATCCAGAAATGCTTTCTGACAAATTGGCAAAAGATAT
The DNA here is from genome assembly GCF_019279795.1 of Protopterus annectens. Taxonomy (NCBI): domain Eukaryota; kingdom Metazoa; phylum Chordata; order Ceratodontiformes; family Protopteridae; genus Protopterus; species Protopterus annectens. The sequence continues at coordinate 174,390,683 of NC_056742.1, read as the reverse complement.
CTTACAAGTGGCAGATTAAATGCACCTTAGAATCTAGGCAGTTTTGAATCCATGGCTTCCACATTTATACCCTTTTATTTATTTATTTATGTGTATATGTGTGTGTGTGTGTGTGTGTGTGTGTGTGTGTGTGTGTGTGTGTGTGTGTGTGTGTGTGTGTGTGTGTGTATTTATTTATTTGTTTGTTTGTGTTTGTTTGTTTTTCTTTGGTCATGAATAAATGCATGCATTCATTTGGATTCACCTTTCTGTTTTAAAAGACCATAAGAATTATAGCCCCTTGACCGCACCTACACCTCAAAGTGTAGCAAATGGAATGTTGCTATTACAATCAAAAAATTGGGAAATCAAGCTTGTCAATTACCATTCTATTGTCAGAAAGTGCTTAACAAGCATTTATTAAGTACCCCCAGAATGCTGTTAAGATCAGGTGGCAAGCTAGAGATTAACAGCTAACAGTCCTGGATGCTAAATGGCAGAGAAAGTAAAATACCTTTGAAAGCTGTTAGATACTTCACTCTGTAAAATTTATAAATAATAGTGCAACAGAAATCTTTTAAAGACTGTTTTTAGCAGAAAACATCATCTCTGCCTACTGTGCATTTTACAGAGCTGAGCGTTTTACCAGCTTTCATAGTATTTGAAAACCAGTAGAATGTTTTGTGCTCCTAATTTTTGCTTCTGTAACTAGTACTACATGGAGCATATAAAGCTTCATGCATAAGAAAGAACTGTGATATGATCTTACTGATCATAACTTTCAGTATGTATTCTTAATGTGGATGCCAAAATTCACCCCTTCAGCTTTGCTTTTGAGGTGACTTTCTTGGCATCCATGTCTCAAACACATAAGTCGTTCACGATCAGAGACACAATTATAATCTTCGAAGTATGGCTGTGAGAACTCAGGAATAGTTGACAGCAATGTAATTTCAGGATTGTGCCAGGCAAATAGCAGTCACAATCCAAATTTATCTCACACAAATGCAATACTGGTTCACCAAAGTCAGGTGCATAACTGAGCTGACAAGAAGAAGGTAAGCTTTCATCAACCGTGATCCTTCACTTAGGATAGTGATTTGAAAAATGGAAAAAAAGAAAAAAAACATCTCTTAACCTCTTAGTGCAAGAATTATGGACAAAGCCAAAAAAAAAACAACTGCGAAGGACAGGTTTTGAATATTGCTTTTACATACTTAGAAAGTTGTTAAAATCACAGTTTTTCCATTAGCATGCATTTTATGAAGAATATGGAGTATAAAACTCAAATGCTCATCATACTGAATGACTTCAATCATCAGAGATTTGTCAGAAAAAAACAGGATTGATGTAGGCATAGTTTATCAGCGCAATGGTCTTCCTTATATTTTTATAAACTGAGGCCAGCTCAGGATCATTCTACAAAATCAGAAACAGTTGAGGGCTATATAATTTCAACTTTGCATTGCTCAAACAGTGGCACAAGTGTGACGGTCCCTACTCCAGGCCAGTAATCAAGGAGCCTCAATCCTCATCAATGACACTGGTGAGGGATGGCCACTAGGAACAAAAATGGATTTACACTGTATTTTCAGCTCTCTGCACCAAGTACAATTTCCCTTAAGAGTACACTGGGAGCACCCTCCAGACCTGGGACTGGACTCCTTCTCTCTCTCTCTCTCTCTCTCTCCAGGCCCCAAACAAGACTCCACACTGACAACTTTGGAGTTCTGTGTCCCTGTTCAAAGTGGATGACACACACACACACACACACACACACACACACACACACACACACACACACACACACACACACACACACACACACACATACACACTTGAATATTTGATTTTCACATGCACCCACACACCTGGGAAAGGCTGGCACAGATTTACCAGCTGTGCCCCCTCTGCCCAGACTATAAGGTAATTACTCTGCCAACAGTCGGCTACTCTAAGGCTCTTACAAGGGTACCCAATTATACCGAGTAAAATTAATACTGATACAAATGGTAGAGTTTGACCAATGCAGCAAGGTTTCAGGAGCAGCCATAGTGTCACTAAAATAAGCATAAGTACTCTTAAGATGTTAAAAGTATTCTCTAAAAGACCAGCCACAATGAAAGGTATAGAAATATTTAAGAAAAAATAATAAAATAGAACACATTAGAATACTGAATATCTATTACAATAAACACCATAGTTTCAGTCACAGCAGAAAAAATAACATAGTTGTATGGATCCACACAGATACAGAAAAACAGTACTTAACTAATTTCACTATATTTTCCTGACTGATATAAAGAATTACTGTCCCTGAGATAAGTTACTTACTACAGCAAGGCAAGATGATGAGTGTTGAGTTGCTTACTACAGCAAGGCAAGATGAGGTGTGTGGCTGTGTGAGATATCTGTGAAAGATCTTTCCTGTCAGGTTCTGGAAGACAAAGTCCTGCTGCGAGAGTTCTGAAATTTATCTCACTAATATCTAAGGAATCACTTTAGTCCTGATTATAGAAAGACATCACACCTGGTAAGCGGACTCTGGTACAATATACATCCAGAGCTTTGCTAAGATCTGTTGCAGCATCTGAAAGCTATAAGACAATTTTAAAAACTTCTACTATTCCAGAATAGCAATTAGTTCAACCCTAAGGACAGTACAGTAAGATTCCTAGTCCTGGTTTTCCCAGAAACGTTTGTCTTTGGCTGCAATCAGACCTGTAAGATAAAATTGTTATGGCCTAAACCAACCCATTTAATTTTCAACCTATTTTTCAAAATTAGCTGGACTGAGATTAACCTCTTCCCTTCCAGAATTCTCTGTTAAAACATATACATTTAATCAGTTCTAATAATATTACCTGACATACATTCATATCTCTTTTCTATCCAGTAGGGCCCACTGTTGATGCATTTGTAACACAAAAAAATTTACAAATACACTTTAACACACGCATCTGTACAAATTGGAGTAATAGTAAAATAGCATAAAATTCTTCATAAAGCTGCAGCTAGTTATGCTGCATATGTTACACATGCACTGCCCTACTCTCCGTGACACAGATGGCACTACCTCATATCATCACATCATCACTCCTGCTTTTGAAGACTCAAGCTACTTTTACAAGTGACCCTGGAAAAACATTGTATGAGAGAAATGGGCCTGTCTGGGAACACATTAACCTATAACCTGTCTTGAGAACCCATCTGCATTGGCATTGCTGACCCCACTATGGGGCTGCACTGCCACATTACATGCCTAAAACCCTACGCTCCACCTTAATAACTTGGCATTTTGCTGGCTGGCATGATGTAGCCATGTTAAGGGATGTTGGTCTGTAACCACAGTGAATTTCCTTCCATATACATAGGGCTGAGGATTCTGCAGTGGGCATAGTATGGCTAGACATTCTTTTTCTACAGCTGCATAACATTCCACCCTGGGCTGGAGTCTATGGCTCAAATATACAACTGGGTGCTCTTCTCCCTCTGAGGAAACTTGGCTGAGTACAGCCCTCATCCCATGGTTTAAAGCATTCACCAGCTCAGCAAATTCCTTGCTGTGATCTGGACTGGCTAACACAGGTGGTCCTCCGAAAGCCCCTTTAAGCTTTTGGAATGCCTGCAGCTTATTGTGTCTGAAAGGAATGAGCACCATAACCTGCTGTCCCACAGCATACTCTTGGGCTTGAGCATTCCTGTCATACCAGACCTTTTTCTGCTACTGGGCCCCTGTCAGGTTCTCCTGGGTCAAATCCATGAGCTCCCTAAGCCTTGTCCTGAAGTTTATGACATATGCCACAACAGACTCCTTGTGGAATTCACACACACACACACCGCCTCACTCATCATGAATCATATCTAAAGGCACCCACTCCCATGCCCATACAGCAACTCAAAAGGTATAAAAATGTGGATTCCTGGCGTACCTCTCTGTATGCAAACAGCAGATGGGGAAAATATTTATCCCACTCTCTCTTAAACTGGTCTGCAAATGCCTGTAGCATGGTCTTTAGTGTAGAGTTTAACCTCTCTACAAAACCACTAGTCTGGGGGTGGTAGGAGGTGGTCTTTAGGTGATTTGCCTCACACACTTCCACAGACAAGCCAGTAGGTCTGACATGGCACCTCTGTCAGTCAGTATTTCACTTAGGAAACCTACCCTGCTGAAAATCTCTAACAAAGCATTTGCCACCTTCTTTGCCTCAATGAAGGACAGAGCCACTACCTCAGGGTATCTAGTAGTATAATCTACTACTACCAAGATATACGTCTTCCCTATGGAACTTGGGGTACTCAGACACCCTACAATACCCATAGCTACCCTCTGAAATGGCTCTTCAATCACAGGCAAAGGAGTCAAAGGAGCTTTGATCTTGTCTCCTGCCTTGCCTACCTTTTGGCACTTACTGCAGTATCCTGTTACAGTCCTTGCAATCCCAGGCCAATAAAAGTTCTGCATAATACATATCTTGCTATTCTTTATGCCTATATGACCTGCAAAAGAAATGTCATGGGCTATGGCTAGAAGTGCCAAATGGTAGGCTCTGGACACTACCAACTGCTATATTACCTCATGCTCTATCTCTCCCTCAGGGGTCCACTCTCTATACAGTAACCCTTTGTTCCAGTATACAGGCTCCCCTTTTCCTTGAGAATCAGATGCATCCTTAGCTACCTCCCTCAAGCCTCATAAGGTAGGGTTTAAAAGCAGAGTCTGTCTCAACTCTACCTTTGTGACCCTTCCCAGCTCCCTTTCCACAGAAGGCCTGATATCTTTTGACAGCAGTGCTTCACTGTCAGCCTAGGTACTATCACTCACCTCTCTTCTTGTAGTCACCCTATACACAGGAGCATCTGTACCTACCAGCAGCTGTGGATACATTTCAGGCTCACTGCTACAGGGTAGCTCCCTCCCTGAAATAGCCACATCACCAGCCCCAGTTTCAGGTGTGAGATCTATCTGGTTCTCCTCAGGCTACCAGACCCACAGGCCCATCTCCAAGCCTGACTGTGCATAACTGCATGCACACAAGGTACTGCATTATCAAAATAATTCCGTATCAAGACATCTGCAGGGATATCCTCAAACATACCTACCTGCGTGCTTCCTTATCTACCCTCCCAGTCAAGGTGAACCTTGGCCAAAGGTATTTGGAATGGGGTCCTTCCTACAGCTCTGACAGGAGTGGACTGCCTAAGCAAGTACTGTTGCTCTTAAACCACTGCTGGCTAAACAATGGTTATGTCAGAGGCTGTGTCTCTCTTAGGAGTGGTTTGTCTTCCATCCACTAAGATAGAATACAAGCTTCGGTGATAGTTTAGTATCCCTGTTGTCTCCAGACAACTTATCACTGGCATGCTGTTATTGCCACTTGTTTGCTCCCTTACCTTTTGTTCTCCACCCTGCTTTATTGGACACTTGCATGCTACACGGCCCATTCGGTTACATTTAAAACATGTAACCCCTTGGTCCTAGCCATGCACCTGAACTAGAGGTTCCCCTGTAATTGGTAAACTCTGTTGGAGTGGTTTAGGCTGTCCACCATGGGCTCCCTTATATCCATGTGCAGTACTGGGTATCCCATTCTTGTGCAGTGGTGCCCTACTTGCTAAGTAGAGATCCCCTTTTTTCTCCAGCTTATCTGCAGAGGTATACTCACGGTCTACCAACCAGATTCTCATGTCCAGAAGCAAAGTGCTAAGGGCTTGTTCCCTCACCAAAAGGTCTGCCAGCCTTTCAAAAGTGGTGACTTGACATCCACTCACCCACCTATGAAGATAAGTGCTTAACTCAGCAATATAATCACTTATTTTCATCTCCCTCGCATATATTCTCATGAAACCTTTTTCTGTAAGCTTCGGGTGGTAACTTAAAACATTCCAATAAACATTGTTTAACTTTATCATAGTTTAAACAATCAGTAAAAGACAATTTAGAAACACAGTTACAGCTTTACCATGGAGTAAAGGGGTCAGGAACTGTACTCAGGGCTCTTGGTCAACATTATACTGTTTACATACTCTTTCAAATATATGAATGCAACTATCAAAATAATCACCCTCTGTAAACTGTAGAAGACATTTACTCAACTGTATTGCTTCTGGGGTTCAGTTATTCCCTTCCCCATTACCCCCATGACTCTGAAGAAGAGTCAGCATCTCCCTCTCATGTTGGAGCTGTTTCTCATTTTCTTCAGCCTCCAAACACCATTCTGTTTGATGTCCAAATGCCGCAGTGTCTCTTCTGATTTTAATTCCATCTGTTTCTCCCTTTCTTTGGCCTTCAAATGCTGCAGTCTCTCTGATTATTCCAATTCCAAATGTTTGTGCCTCCAGTTCAAGTTTCTTTAACTCCAAATAAATTCCTAACTCCTCTGAGGAAAAGGTGAACTCTCCTGATTCTGAGGGCTGCAAATCCCCACCACCAGACTGATTTTCTTTCTGGTTGGTGGTATATGTTGCAGCTGTGATTAAGGCTGAAATCATTTCCTCTTTAGTCAGGTTGACTTGCACCAGTCCTTTGACTTCGCACACCTTGGCCAACTGGTTCTTTGTCAGCTTGCCATAATCTTCTGCTGACATCTTTGCCTGCTTTCCCTGACTAAACTAAACTAACAAAAATAAATAAAACTGTTGTGAAAATGAAACCACTGACACTGGTGAGGGATGGCCCCTAAGAAGAAAAATGGATTCACACAGTATTTTCAGCAGCAGCTCTTTGCACCAAGAATTACTTCCCTTAAGGGCACACAGGGAGCACATTCACACACCAGCAGCTGGACTCGCTTTCTCTCCCAGGCCCTGAACATGACTCCACACTGACCACTTTGGAGATCTGTGTCCCTGTTCCAATTAGTTAACACACAGACATGGATATTTGATTTTTACACACACACCTGGGAAAGGTTGGCACAGGTTTACCAGCTGTGCCTCCTCTGCCCAGACTATAAGGTAATTATGCTGCCACAAGTCAGCTACATTAAGTCTCTTACAAGGGTGCTCAATTATACTGAGTAAAATTAAAACTAATACAAATGGTTGTGTCTATCCAATGCAGCAAGGCTTTTGGGAGCGGCCACAGTGTCACTAAAATAAGCATAACTACTCTTAAGATGTTAAAGGTATTCTCTAAAAGACCAGCTACAATGAAATGTATAGAAATATTTAATAATAAATAATAACATAGGAAATATGAGAATACTGAATATCTAGTTACAATAAACAGCAGAGTTTCAATCACAAGAGATATAAAAATAACACAGTTGGATAGATTCACACAGATAGAGAAAAATAGTAATTTGCTAATCTCACTATATTTTCCTGACTGATCTAAAGAATTACTGTTCCCTAGTTAAGTTACTTACTACAACATGGTAAGATGATGAGTGTTGAGTTGCTTACTAGAGCAAGGCAAGATGATGTATGTGGTTGTATGAGATATCTGTTAGAGATCCTTCCTGTCATGTTCTGGAAGACAATGTGATGCTGCAAGAGTTCCAAAATGTCTCTCACTAGTATCTAAAGAATCATTTCAGTGCTGGTTATAGAACGACATCACAATTGTTCACTTGCCTCTGGTAAAATACAAACCCAGAGCTTTGCTAAGATTTGTTCCAGCATCTGAAAGCTATAAAATAATTAAAAAAAAACTTCCACCCTTCCAGGGTAGCAACTAGTTCACCCCTAAGGACAATACAGTAAGATTCCTAGTCCTGGTTTTCCCAGACATTTTGTCTCTGGCTACAATCGGTACTGCAAGATAAAATCTTTATGGCCTAAACCAACCCATTTAATTTTCAACCTATTTTTTTTCAAAATGAACTGGACTGAGATTAAGCTCTTCCCATCCAGAATTCTCTGCTAAAACATATATATTTAATCAGTTATAATAATACTGTCTGACATGGATCTATATCTCTTTTCTGTCCAGCGAACCCACTGTTGATGCATTTTTAACACAAGCAATTTTACAAATACAGTTTTAACACAAGCATCTGCACAAATTAGTGTGATAGTCAAATGACATAAAATTCTTTACAAAATTCTATCTAGTTAAGCTGGCATATGTTACACATGCACTGCCCTACTCTCTCTGGCACAGATGGCACTACCTCATATCATCACACCACGTCATCATCATCATCAGCCCCCTTTTTCCCATTTTTTCTACATGGGGTAGGGGTATCATGTTAACTGTCGCCAGCTCTCTCGATTCAGTGCCACACTCCTGCCTTCTTCATCACTCATGCCTGATTGTCACAGATCTTCTTTCACACAATCCATCCACCTCTTTTTGAACGTCCTTGCTTTCTCTTACATTCTTCCTGTCTGTCCTAAATCTTCCTCATCAGATCCTCTTCTGCTTTCCTACACATGTGCCTAAACCACCGTAATCTGTTCTTTTTGATCTTTTCTGCAATTGGAGCTACTTTGGCTTCTGCTCTTATGTCCTCAGTTCTTCATCTGTCCCACAATGTGCATCCTACCACCTTTCTCAGCACAGACTCCACGTGGGCCAGCAGAGTAATCCAGGCTGCAGAGAGCTGAATAAGCTACTTTTCTTGATACTAAGTATAATTTTTGTTGCTTTTCACATCTGAATACCTAGCGACTGTATTTCGCCTGCCTTTCTGTTACATTGAAGCTGTTTATACTGCATTTAACTTAATATTGCACTTGGAATCCTTGTTTGTTACTATTTGACTGTATTTGTAGCAAATTCTTCTGTGTAAGCTGTAGTAGCTGATTCATAGCATTTATAAGTGTTTGCTGTACCTGTTTTTCTGCCTGTTTTGTGAAAAAAAAAAAAAGAAAAAATATCTCTTGTTTTTCCTGCTTTACTAGTTTAGTCCAGTTTCAGAGTTGCTGATTCCTGGGCTTTGGTTGTAGTTCCTGTGTACTGTTTCCTTGCCTTATTTGGGGGAGAGGAAGTTACCTTGCTTACCAGTGAGAGGGGAAGCATTGAGCTGCCTTTTGTCCAGTTTTGTGAGGTTTCAGCCAGTAACTAGTAGTTTATTGGTCGTTTTGGGCCAGTTTCTAGCTTTTTCCAGCCCCCTAATATAAAACGCGGTAGCGCGATTTAGCGCGGAGCTGCCACTGTTGCACACTAGGGCAGCGCCGGGCAAGCAGGTTTAAACTATTCGGGCTACCTAAAGTCCACTCTTCAATTTTTCCCTTAAAACTACCTTCCTCGAACTATACTACTGATCTAATCAGCGTATCCTATAATTAAAAAGATCATCTCTACTTGACTCCAAGTAGAATATTCTCTATCTGTTAAACGTAGCACTTGCTCCTACAGTACTTATTACCCTGATACGGCACTCTTGTCATAGATAGTACCCCAAAAAGGCAACCCCCCATTTTTCGGTCACCCCAATCTTTTTAAAGCTTTTTTGTCTATTCCTTCTAGCATGTCGAGGATCAGTTGCTTGTGTCCTCTCCTGCTCAGCTGGTGAACCTGAATATTGAGGCAATGTTACAATTGCCTCATGTACACAGACAACCCTCTCCTCCTCCCACAAAACACAAATACATGCGAGAGATGCAACTATACGGCCAAACTGGAGGCTGAGCTCTCTCAACATAGGACTGGCAAGACCAGTCAGGAGGAGAAGGTTACCACACACACTATAGACCCAGTCTCACATAGTACCATTACAACCTCAAATCATACACATAAACACACAAAGACATACTCGGAGGCTCTGATCAAAAATTTACCAAAACAACAGAGGCCACCAAAGCAGACACCCAAACAACCACCACCTCAGAACACAACACCTGCAACACATAGACCTCACAGTCAGAGTGTCAAACAGTCACAGCCCTTAAGGCCAAACACAATGCCAGACACACTTGTCATTGGTGACTCCATAGTCAGACACACTGACGTCCCGCTCACCAGACTGAATAAGGAGAAGGTCACAGTAAGCTGCCTGTCGGGCGCTAGAATCCGCCACATAACGCATGCACTCAAGTCTCTCAACAGCAGCTACAAATATGACTCAGTCATTGTCCACGCTGGTGTAAACGACCTGAGATGTACCTCCTTGGACTACATGAAAAGAGACATTGAGGAGCTCTCTGATTATGTAGCCCAGGCAGGTATGACCCTGACCTTGAGCAGTATCCTACCTTCACCAAGAATGATGCCACAATACAGAGATAAGATGATCAACTTTAACAATTGGCTTAAACACTGGTGTCATTCAAAGGGGATCCAGTGTCTGTCTGCCTGGGATGACATGCTGGACAAGCCACGCTGCTAAGGGATGGCTTGCACCTGTCACCCTGGGATTCCGGATATTGGCAAAGGCTCTTGCCACCCCCATAGTGCCTTTTTTAGGCAAGGCTCAAATTCTAAACCTACCACCCTAGAACATAAAAAAGGAAAAAAACTAAGGGTAATGCTGCTCAATGCCAGAAGTCTAAATCTCAAAATGCACGCACTCGAGGCCCTTCTCAGTATGGAGAACATCGATGTCTGTGCTGTGACAGAAACCTGGTTCAAGGCTCCCGAGAGCACCCCAGCGCTATCAGGTTTTACCTCATATCATGCGTCCCGGCCCCAAAATCCGGATAATACCAAGAAAGGAGGAGGGGTATCCATATTCATCAAGGACACCCACACCTCAAGACTGGTGGCAACGCACGATGCATTGGAGACCATCCAGGTGCAATTAACCATAGGCAAGACTGCTCTGCAAATTGTAGCATGTTACAGGCCACCCTCACAAACTCAGGAACCTCACATGGCCTTCCTGAAAACACTAGAGGGGATAAATGTATCACCAAACACCATCATACTAGGTGACTTCAATTACCCTAATATAGACTGGGAACACTACTCAAGCCCAAACACCCTAGCCCAAAAGTTCCTGGAATTCATAAATTCAAATGCCATGGAACAACTAGTCACCATCCCCACAAGAGGAGACAACATACTTGATCTCATCATCACGAACATGGGAGCACAATGTTCAACACCGGAGGTGTACCCCTCACTGGTGAGATCAGACCACAAACTAATCTCGCTGGAGGTCCTCATCCCACCCCCACCTGAAATAAAAAAGACCATAGTAAAGTACTTCTCAAAAGCCGACTTCACACTTCTAAAGACTAGTGTGGTCTCCTTTAAGGCCCCCGAGCCGGCGGAAAACAGTACTCAAGCCACTGAATCACTTACAAATGCCTTCTACCAGCACCTACAGGACTGCATGGATAAGGCAATCCCAAACAAAACAAAGACTCTTTGTACCAAAGGCAAGCGCCCAGTCTGGTGGACCCCAGCCATAAACAAACTCTACAACAAAAGGAGGAAGCTACTACAAGATAGAGCAAAATCCTTAAAAGGTAAGACATCCTTGATCACTATAAGTAAAAAACTAAGAGCTCTCATAAAATCTTCCAAAGCAAATTTCGAGAGAAAATAGCTAAAGACTCAAAAGACAATCATAAGGCTTTCTTTAGCTATGTTAGAAACCTGGGAGGAAACTCCCAGATATGCTCAGAGCTAGTTCAAAATGATGTGAAGATTACTGATCCTACAGACATTGCCAACATACTGGCTGACAGGTTCAGTGCAAACTTCTCCCCCCCAAAAGGAGGGATATCTATACCAAACGATTGCAGCCCCCCAAACATCTCCAGCCCAAGTGAAAACTGCTCTCTCCAAACCAAAAAACACAGCATCCATGGGACCTGATGGTGTCCCCGGCTGTGTGCTCCATGAACTCAATGAGGAATTAAACCCACAGCTAGGACAGCTGTTTAATCAAAGTCTTACCTCTGGATACGCACTCCAGGAGTGGCGACTGCAACTGTGGTACCACTTCACAAAGGCGGTGCCTCCACCGACCCTGGAAATTACCGCCCATTAGTTTGACAAGCCTTATCTGCAAAGCCATGGAGAGGATCATAATGGACCTCATAAATAAAGACATAGGGAATTTGCAGACTTTGGATCCAACCCAGTTTGGCTTTGTCAAAGGCAGATCATGCCTTTTAAATTTGGTTGACTTTTTCAAACAGTCACCAAAGCCATTGATGAGGGAAAGGCAGTCCATACAGCCTACCTCGATCTGGCTAAGGCCTTCGATACAATACTCCACTCAGGTATCATTGCAAAACTCATCAGCTTAAATGTCAACCCATACATCACAAGATGGGTTGCAAACTGGCTGAGTGACAGAACCCACAGGGTCAGAGTTGCTGGCGCCATGTCAGACTCAAAGCCTGTCACAAGTGGTGTCCCACAGGGCTCAGTCCTGGGCCCACTCTTGTTTGGCATCTACTTCTCGGAAGTACAGGCAAACACAGGAGGGTTATGGCTGACCAAGTTTGCAGATGACTGCAAACTGGGCCCGATAGTAGAAAACACATCTGACACAGATATCCTTCAGAAGGGTCTCACAGAAACGGATAACTGGTGCCAGAGCCACGGCCTAAAGTTAAATGCCAAAAAATGCATAGTCATACCCTTCGGAGAAAACAAGGTTACCCCTAGCTACCAAATAGGTGGCAATCCACTGAGCGCAGAAGAAGTTATCAGGGACCTGGGGACCCAGGTTGATAGTAGTCTGTCATTCGACACCCATGTAGCTAAAGTAGTTAGGAAGACCTTCTACATTGCCCACCTTATTATGAAGGGTTTCTCATCTAGATCAAGGGAGGTCATAGTCTCCCTTTACTCATCACTCATCAGACCAATGATTGAGTACAATGCCCCATTCGGAATGTATCTGACCCGACACTTGCAGCAGCTGGAGAGGCCACAAAAGTTCCTCACCAAAAGGATAAAGGGTCTCAAACATCTGTCCTATGCTGCCCGACTGAAAGAACTCCAGCTCTACTCAGTCGCCATCGTGCTCAGAGGTGACCTTTGCCTAACATACAAGGCCATGTCAAACCCAGATTTGATGAATATGCTTCACCTCAAAAATCCAGATCCATCAGAGCCACAAGGGCGGGAGACTTAAACCTGGACACGACTATTAATAGGACGTGCTGGAGGGATAGATTCATCACCCAAAGACTCCCTATGCTGTGGAACAAAATCCCGGTACATGTGAGGCAGAGCACCTCACTGGCCTTGTTCAAGAGAAATCTTGACCAATGGATGGGAGATCGCAGATATACCCCAGGGATTACCTCAGTGTCACTGCTCGACAGAGGCACAGCAAAATAATGGGTTTAGTTCCCCGTACTAAAGGGGTGGCGCAAGCCACAAAACGATGGGCTAGGCTTGTAAATGCCCTCGGGCAGATAGCCTAGTATGAACCTATGAACCTATGAACCTATTTCATTTCAATCACCTCTAGCGTCTTCAACTGTTCTGCCTTTACTGCCCAGGTTTCTGTACCATACAGTAGTGCTGGTTGCACCACTGTCTTGTACACCTTGCTTTTCAGCTTCTTTGGCATTCTTCTGTCATAGACTACACCTGATACTCTATGCCAGGTGGCTACAGCCTTTCTGATTCTAGTGTTGACCTCTTCATTCAGACTACCCTTCTCCTCAACCACCCTCCCAGATACTTGAAGCTGTTTACCTGTTCCACTATCTTCCCTTCTATCTCTATTCTCAGTTTCTTCTGATCTCCCCAATTTGCTGACATTACAATTGTCTTATCTGTGCTTAGCTTCATCTCATGTGCCTTCAGATTTGCATTCCATTCTCCTATCCTTTGCTGAAGTTCTAGCTCAGAGTCTGCCTGTACTGCCACATCATCTGCATACAGCAGCTTTGTTGATCTGTCCCCTCCAACCTGTTTGCTAATGTAGTCCATCACCAATATGAACAGCAGTGGGATCAGAGCTGAACCCTGATGTACACCCACTCCAACTGAGAACCCCTCTGTGAGGCCGAACATTACATTTTACTACTCTGCATCCGTTTATCAATCACCCTCTCCAGAACTTTCATGCTGTGTAGTAGGAGTATAATCCTTCTGTACTGCCCACAGTTGCGGATGTCCCCTTTGCTCTTGTACACTGGCACAAGTATGCTTATTCTCCAGTCATCTGGGATATGCCTTTCTCTCCACACTACTACCCTCAGGAGCCATTTCTCCCCTATCTCACCCAGCATCTTTATCATATCTGTTGTCACCTCATCTGACCCTGCTACTTTCCCTGACCAGATAGCTTAGTGGTTAAGGTCTTCACCTCCCATGCACAAGGTACAAGGTTCTTTTGAAAGAAGGATTTATGATATCTCTACAAGCTGTCCATATTTTTTTGGTTCTTGCCCATGAGTGTCGTTAAAAATATGCTGTCTACTGTATCCAGATGATACAGCAAAGTACAGCTGCTTTTTCCACTTAATTTGCAGTTGTAATTTTGAAGTAACTTTGTTAATAACTGTTTGTACTTTCTAATACTGCCTATTATTAGTATTGTTGCTGATTGTAACTAGCTATCGTTTCTAATTTTAATTAGGTTCATTTAAATGCATGTTAAATAAGGTAATGTTTTAGTCTAAATGGTACATACTATAACAGGGACAAACATGCAAAATTAGCAGAATGCTAACACAAGCATAATCACAGTGCACAGAATAAATGTATTTAAAACTGATTTAGTCAGAACATTTTACCAACATACTTCTGAAATTTCAGAAGATTTAATATTGCACTGAGTATCCTCCCCAGACCAGTTCTACTGTTGGTAGGGAGCACAGAAGAAAGAAACTGCTTTTGCCATATTTTTGGTGTGTTGTTTCCATCTTGTGGCCAAATACACAAATTACAGCCAACAGATCACATTCATTACATTGTTTTGTCTTTTTTCAGTAGATACTGATTGTTAAATTTGCAAGCCATATTTTTGTGGCTACTGTTGGCAATTTACTGCAGTCATGCATGAATGACATGCTGAGTTAAGAATGTGAAAATAATTCTAGCAATGTGCAGGCAGATATAAACACCAAGTATACAACAAAATATTCATATTTATTCTCTACTAGAACAGAAGAGAAGCTAAGTATTTAAAACATACAACAGTTAAAATACATTGTATGTTTAAATGAATTACACTGTTTCCCAGCATACCACTCAATTGTCCAGATTTTCATAGAATGCCCAGTAATTTTTCCTCATATTTTTGTCTGTTCCTCATAAAAT